>NW_027256892.1:23188375-23753375 GCF_029215685.1 Pituophis catenifer annectens
CTGACAGTGAGAACAATCAACCGATGGAACAAAAGTTGCCTTCGGAAGTTGTGGGAGCTTCATCACTGGAGGCTTTCAAATAAGATTGGACTGCCATTTGTCAGAAATGGCGTAGGATCTCCTGCTTGAGTGGTGGTTGGACTAGATGACCTATAAGGTCCTTTCCAACTCTGTTAATTTGACTTGAAAGAGCTGAAGAAGCTTCTTGGATGAGAAGTGAAACGTCTTCAAAGAAAAACCAGAAAATCCAGTTGCCTCTTGGGAAAAAAAAATAAAAACATTTGGGATAATGGATGGAAAATAATCAAGGAGACAACCTTTGAGAAAACTATGACCTGGATGACTGAGCATCTCCATAGACAACACAGGACAATGGAGGACCTGATGAGGCCATACCATTTCATTAATGCATGTTGCAAAGAAGGGTTCTCCTATAATGACAGACTATCCTTCGATTTCCATCTGACGTCTTCAAAGCCAGAAGAAGCATCCCAAGGTCCCAACCGCTCACAAGTTCTCAGAGGATCAACGTCATTGCCAATGGGAAAGACCTCACAGAATCAAAGGTGCGCTCAGGAAGCGTTCAGACTAAAATTGAAGTTTTTGGAAAAGAAGAACAAGGAAAGAAAACCCAACCACAGAAATACTCAAGCGAGTAAATCAACCTGATTTGAAATTTCACAGCCGTGTGCTACAAAGTGTAATCATTATTTCTTTTTTTTTTGTTTTCTTTTTCAGCCGATACAAAAATAATGTATTGCAACTCAAAAGTGCTTTTCAGTTTTGTTTTTTTTAAAATAAACAGTTGACTTTTTTTTCTTTATCAAATAAAATATTTACACCATTTTTTAATTATTATTATTATTTTTGCTTTCCGGAACCAGAAACGTTCTTCACGCTATTACCATAGGGACGTCGTCTGAGAAACCTGTGATCATTGCAGCTTCGTCGTCTTCATCTCCTGGTAAATCAAGCCACAAAGTTTTATGTTGACACACAGTGATAATGAGAGACACTGAAGACATGAAGAAGCGTAGAGGTGAACATGAAGGTTCACTGGGGACAATCCCTACCTCCTCACCGTGATCCATAGAACCATCAGTTTGGAAAAGCCCAATAAAAGACGATTAACGGAGGGATTTGAAGACTAGTACAATATGTGGTCTAATCTGTTGACTGTTTTTTTTTTAATATTACCTTTTACGTATATATTATGATTGGATTTTGGATCAATTTGGTTATCAGATAGAGATACACTCACCTGGAATATTGTTTATTTAATACTAGCTGGTAACCCAGCGTTGCCCGGGTATTTATAGACATTGAAGCCTTTGTCTGACAGGGAGCCATTGGGAGGGGCCTTTCTTCCCCCTATTCCCATGCCCATCATCCCTGCCCTCTCCCTTTCTCCTTCCATGCACTCCTCTTTCCCGCCCTGTCTACAATCCTGGCACTTTGCTCCAAATCCATCAGGCTCTTCCCCATTGCTCCACTGGAGGGAGAACGTCATGGCTGCCTTTCCAGAGGAAGCTGCGAAGGAACTGACATCACAAACAATTGCCACTCTAGGACACCACACTCACTCTCCTTAAGGGCCCAGGCTCTCCCTTCCCCCTCCCATGACATCACAAACAATTGCCACTCTAGGACGCTGCATTTGCTCTCCTTAACGGCCCAGGTGTTGCAGAGTGATGCTGGAACACACACACACACACACACACACACACACACACCAGGGGTGTCTTACCCACCCAGTATTTGTTTCCAAAGGGTAAGTCATCTGTGTACCAAGTTTGGTTGAAATGGCTTGAGGCATTCCAGAGTTATGCTGGAACATACATACATACATCTTTTTTATATAGATAGATAGATAGCATTCTGGTTAAATAGGGATGGGAAAACTTATAACTATTTGTATCTATTTCTATATATAAAAAGCCCAATGAAGCTAACTCCCCAAACTCAATAAAGGAACCCAAATTAAATCATTCATTCATTCATTCATTCATTCATTCACCACCCAACTCTAATGGACTCCAGAAATGGCTGCAGTGGAAATCTAACAAGCTAAACCTCGGTCCAGGTAGAGCAAACACAGTTTGAAGGCTTGATGTAAAAAATCCAGCAGTGCTTCTGAATTCCATCTAAGCATTCCTAAGACTCAGACCTCACTTACCTAAGTCATCTCCAGAGGAGAATACGGCAGAGCCCAGTCGGGAGTTGTAGTGACTGTTGGCAAAAGCTGTGAAGCTATTTTGAAGCCTTCGATGCCTCATGTACAAGACCACAAACCCAACGCCCACTGTCACTAGTAAAAGAAACAAGACGGGCACCACAATGGCAGCAACATCCTTAGATTTGCCCAATATGGATGCACTGGCATCTCCATCTACACAAAGAGGAAAGACAGGAAAGGGGAAAAGAGAAAAAGATGAAAAAATAGAACTCACTTAATACCAAGAAGTTCTCAGAATAAGGTCAAAGTCATTCTCAACATGCGATTGTTGAGCAGAAGACCTGACATTGGCCAACTGGAAAATATATGAACATGAGGAAGGATCTAAACTCCTCTCTTTCTCCCCCTCCTCCTTCCATCCCTCCCTCCTTCTCTCTCTCTCTCTCTCGGGCTCCAAACAAGAGATTCTGTGGAGAAGCTGACAATGAGGAGATGGAGACTTTCCTACCTTTTCCCAGCTCACTGTAAAGAAGAGTTGCAGGCTCTCCACACATCTGCCCAGTGTAGAGACATCTTGCTTGCACTGTGAAGGAGTAATTGTGGCCGGCCTTCAGGTGGGAAACTTTGAAGACATTCTCCGTAGTGTTCCCCAGATACGATGTGGTGTTGGTCCCACTGTCAAACATATGCACCTCATACCCCTGAAGGTGGAAAGAACAAATTCATTTAAGGTGAACGGAAGTACTGTATTTTTTGGAGTATAAGCCACACTTTTTTCTCCCCTAAAAGGGGGTGAAAATTTAGGTGCGTCTTATACACTGAATGTAGCCCCACCCATGCATTGGCCCCCACCCTTTGGCCTCTGCCTTCCAGAAGTTACCTCCTTGCAAGCAAACAGCAAGGAAAAACAGCTCCTTTCAGTTTCAGCACATCCTGATTAGCCTGATTGGATCGGCCTCCCGACTCTCAGCTGATTTGCTCTCAGCTGTTTTGCGCAGGGCTCTGCTGCTTGCTGCAAAGAGGTAAATTGCTGGAGCAGATTTTTTTTTCCTTGTGCTAATCAAGCTATGCTGAAAATAAAAATGAAAGTAAAGCAGGCTGTTTGCTGTGCAATACCAATAAACCACGATTCTGGCAACCGTGGCTTGGCGTGTTGTGTGAAGGCAACCAGTTTGCATGCAACCCTAGTAATCCACTGAAGAGGTCAAATAGCCTCCCACCGACCAGTACGCTCCCACAGAGAGGGTCTCCTCAGGGTGCCATCGGCCAAACAATGCTGGCCGGCGGCCCCCAGGGGGAGAGCCTTCTCTGTGGGGGCACCTACCCTCTGGAACAAGCTGCCCCCGGAGATACGGCGGATCCCGGATCTGCGCACTTTCCGCTGTGCCCTAAAGACGTTTCTGTTTCATCAAGCCGGGCTGACCTGACCTAACTTTTTAAAATTGTTTTAATTTTAAATTGTTAAATTATGGGTTTTAATATAGGGGTGTTTTAACTGTGGGCCAAATTAATTTAATTGGATTTTAATATTGTTTTAAATTTTGTATTTTTTGTATTTTATCTGCTGGCTGTTCACCGCCCCAAGTCCTTCGGGAGAAGGGCGGTATACAAATATAATAAACATAACACATAACAAATAAAATGCAGCAGAGAAGAGTAAGAGTGTTATTGTAAGTAACACAACTGCAACCTACCCGGGTCTCATTAAATTGGTTTTCTTTCAGGGCTAAACTCTTCCAAAATAACAAGATGTGGTCATTTTCTGGTATAATCTTTAAAGCATCCGGCGCAGCCAAGGATACTGTAACAAACAATGGAGAGACGGGTGGATATGACAGGTAAATATGTAAATGTAAATGTAATAGCAACTTCTTACCCTGTTTCCCTGAAAATAAGACCTCCCCTGATAATAAGCCCAATCGGGCTTTTGAGCGCATGCGCTAAAGTAAGCCTCCCCCCCAAAAAATAAGCCCTCCCCGAAAATATTTAAACGCAGAGCTGGAAATCAGGTAAGACGGCAAGAGGAGCCCCATCTTGTTCCATGCACCCCAAAATAATAAAGACCTCCCTGAAAATAAGGCCAAGCGCTTCAAAAAAATATAAGACTGGGTCTTATTTTGGGGGAAACACAGTAGTAAATGCAGGGGGAGAAAAAGACCCATTGAATTCAATGGGGCTCGCGCTCTGGATGATGTTCAATCCTTACACCAAAAAATACTGTTTACCTGTGTTGATTTTCAAACTGGCTTCTTTGCTCATGTTTCCTAGTTGTATAACGATGTGGTATCTTCCACCGGGGTCCAGTCTTTTGATGGTATATTCCACCGTGCTGTTTCGAGTCTTCACCTTATAGTTTCGATCCGTCTTTCTTATTAAGTCTTTCACAGCCACCGCATACAACTGGGGAGAAGCAAAGGTGGAAACTCGGACACGGGAGATGCAATTGTCCTTCAACGTCCAGCATGGAATATTGTATTCCAGTTGGAGCATCTTTTTAAGGACGGTGTCTTCCAACCTTGACCACTTGAAGATGTTATGGATGTCTACTCTCAGAATTCCCCAGCCAGGAATTCCATGAAGACCTTGCATCTTAAAATTGACAAGGCTGAAAGACACTGTTTTAGGGGGGAAAAAGATCCATTGAGAATTTGGCCAAAAAAGGCTAAATCCCACCTAGGACAGTATTGATCTTGGATTAATTAAATAATTAACCTTGGAATCATCCTACGTTGATTCTACGCTAGCATCCTACGCTAGCATCCTATGTTGAACCCACTGGGGTTCCATGTTTATGGATCAGTTCACCAAGCTTGGTCTGGTGTTCTACCTTGTGAGGACCACAGACAACAAGGTCCCTCAGTGAGATGAAGGCAAATCCAAGCAACAGTAAATGTATCTTCCCCAGATTGGCGGTGACCTCAATACAATAATTCCGTTTAATCTATCAAGGTGTCAGGTTTCAAGGTCGTCTCAAATGAATTGCATTTCAAACAAAGTCTTTGAAGAAAAACTCAAGCACGACATTCTAAATCCGACTCCATCGCAGCCAACACTGACATCCAGACCCAAAACCCTCCCTTTCCGTTCCCCACTGCCCTGCACTCATTGGCCATCTTCCAAGTCATTCTACCCCTAATCTACTGCTCCAGCTCAAAGGAATTTCCCCCCTCCCATCCCATCTCCTAGGGGATATTATCTCCAGGGAAAATAAGTAGGTGAAAAGTCAAGCGTCCCTTTCCAGACGCCTCTGCTTCTCCTTCTTATGTCAGCACGAGAGTAAATGCAGCTTGAAGTGCTGACACAAGGCTAACCACGCTCCAAAGTCTTCTCATTGGAGCTAACAAGGTTTCAAAAGAGGTTTCTTCCAAAAGAAGAAAGGTAGAAGTGCTCTACCAACCATGGTCATGAGACCCCAACAGAGGTGGGTTTCACATAATTTTACTACCGCTTTGCGGCGCACCGAAAATGTGAGCGCAGGCTTTGCTCATGCACGTGGCTTACACGCATGCACACGGCTGAATACCACCACTGGACCCCAACCATACGTGGAGTCAATGTTGGGCCAAGCTTGGACTGATGCAACCCTCTTACCATATCTTGATCTGGGGAATCGTAAGGCGACTCCCATTTAATGATGGCAAATGTTTTTGATAGGTGGACAGCGTGAAGGTGTCGAGGGGGAAGGCGATTGTCAGGAATCATCTTCACAACAATATAATCCGAGGGTGGTCCTTGGTAGGGAGAAATAACCCGCACCTGGAGGAAACGAGATATCAGTAGAGCAATTCATTCCTGAAAAGCACAATGTGGATTTTCCAGATCACGAAGCATAGCCTGAATCTAACCAACTGCTGTGGCCCGCCAGCAGCCAGCGGATCTGGCAGCAGATTCAGACAGTGAGAAGGTTGAGGAGGAACATGGGCCAGTCCTGGAGTCTGGAGAAATCTCTGACGAGGGCTCTGCGTCGGAGGCAGAGATGGGGCCAGAGACGTATGCAAGTTATCAGCTGCCTTTGGAGTCAGACATCAGTGGGGTAGAGGAACAGCTGGAGCCTGTTCCCAGTGTGTGCATGCGCAGAGTTGCCAGATGAAGGGAACAGCTAAAGAACAAGGGTCGACTTGGGAGTAAGGCCACAGGTGGACGATGAATGGCCCCTCCCAGAGGGAATAAAAGAGGAGCGAATGGGGAGTGGAGTTTGCAGGAGACAATTAATTCATTACTGCATTCTTGCCAAGTATTGCGGCATCTGAAAGATATCGGCCTAGTCACTCTCCAAGCCTGATAAAGGTCGGTAATTGTGAACTATCTTGAAAGACTGTGGGAGAGGAAAGACTTTGCTGGAGAGGAATTCACTGTAAATTAAATACAAGGGGTTTATTGGGACGAGGACTCAGCTTCGTACTGCTGGGAAAGCCTAGGTGAGATCACCGACATGGGACTATTAAATCTGGTTTAGCTTCTTTGCAAACCCGTGGTTTCCATTCTTTCATAACTTACGTTCCACCAACCACTCAATCAAAGAACTTGAATTCCACCATGACAGGAAGAAAAAAGCTCACTCTACGCTAAGAGAGCACGTTGGACAAATGGTGGTTAAACTACAGCTTAGCACAGTGTATTTTTTTTAAAAAAATTTGATTTATATGCCGCCCTTCTCTGGAGACTCAGGGCGGCTTACAATGTGGTAAGCAATAGGCTTCATCCTTCACCCCACCCAGACATCTGATTACAGGAACAACTTTCAAATCTCCTCTCTCATCTGTATTTAAATTAACTTTTCTGTACGAAATGTTTTATATTTGGCTGTTCACCGCCCTGAGTCCGAAAGGAGAAGGGCAGTATAGAAATCTGAAAAAAAATAAAAATAATAAATAAATAAATAAATAAATAAATAAATAAATAAATAAATAAAGTTTCTGTAGAAATTGCCGAAAAGAATTAATAGAATTAATAGAAAGTCTATCCTTACCAGGAATAAGTACTGCTCATCCCTGTTAACAATCACAGTCATATTGTGGAGAGCTGTAGTCGCATTGCTAGGATTCCGGTAGAGTTCCAGGAAAGACGTGGCATAAAATATACCATATATCTGCCCAGGGTGGAGAGGAAATAAGGAAGAATTAATAAACATGCTAATTCTGCTTTTGTGGTAAATAACGTCCCAGAATCCTTTAGCCCCAAGGTTTTCAAACATTTTCAGTCCATGGGGTGAACCAAAGAAATTGCATTTTTTACCACATTCCTTGGCCCGCTCCAGTTGCATTCGACGGCTGTCTGGTTGACCGCTTTGGCTTTCAGGCTGGGGGGGAACGGTCTCGTGCCGCGGGTCACCACGTGCGCGAAAGAGAGCGGGCTGTCCCCCAGTTCCGTCTTGGCCCAGGCAGATATTTCATACGGCGTCTGAGCAGTCAAGTTCCTCACTGGGGAAGGCAGGAGAAATTTCCTGACAGTTAGAACCATGAATCCGTGGAACAACTTGCCTCCAGAAGTTGTGAATGCTCCAACACTGGAAGTTTTTAAAAAGAGATTGGACAACCATTTGTCTGAAATGGTAGATGGTTTTCCACCTGAGCAGGGGGGTGGACTAGAAGACCTCTAAGGTCCCTTCCAACTCTGTTATTCTATTCTATTCTGTTCTGTTCTGCATTCTGCATTCTGCATTCTACTCTACTCTACTCTACTCTACTCTACTCTACTCTAGTCTAGTCTAGTCTAGTCTAGTCTAGTCTAGTCTAGTCTAGTCTAGTCTACTCTACTCTACTCTACTCTACTCTACTCTAGTCTAGTCTAGTCTAGTCTAGTCTAGTCTTATTTTTTTCCATTCCATTCCATTCCATTCTCCAGTTAACCTAATCTTGTGAAGCTTTTTCTCCGGTAACATTGTATTGCTAACTAGGGCATACAAAACCTTTGCCAGACCAATTCTTGAATACAGCTCATCTGCCTGGAATCCACACTGTATATCAGACATTAACACTACTGAGCGGATCCGGAGGTATTTCACGAGAAGAGTACTCCACTCCTCTACTCACAATAGTATCCCTTATGCCCACCAGACTTGAAATTCTGGGCTTGGACAATCCTGAATTGCGCCACCTGCGGTCCGATCTAAGCATAGTACACAAAATTGTCTGCTATGTCTTACCTGTTAATGACTTCTTCAGTTTCAACCACAATAGTACACGGGCAAACAATCGCTA
This sequence comes from Pituophis catenifer annectens, assembly GCF_029215685.1. Classification (NCBI taxonomy): domain Eukaryota; kingdom Metazoa; phylum Chordata; class Lepidosauria; order Squamata; family Colubridae; genus Pituophis; species Pituophis catenifer. The sequence goes on from NW_027256892.1 coordinate 23,196,752, forward strand.
CAAACTCAAGGTAAACCGCTCCGAACTCGATTGCAGAAAATACGACTTCAGCAACAGAGTGGTCAACGCCTGGAATGCTCTACCCGACTCCGTTGTTACAGCCTCAAACCCTCACAGCTTCAACCTTAAAATGCCCACCATGGACCTCACCCCATTCCTAAGAGGTCCGTAAAGGGGGCGTGTATAAGCGCACCAGCGTGCCTACCTTCCCTGTCTTAATGTCCCCATTTATCTGTACTTACTTCCTTTGTTTATGTTTATACCTATACCTGCTATCTTGTACATGTTTGACAAAATAAAATAAATAAAATAAAACAAATTATTATTTTTCCATTCCATTCTATTCTGTTCTATCATTATTTTTCCATTCTATTCATCCTTCAGCACAATAAAAGGATTTGATTTGATTCAAGAATCCCTGGCTAAGGGTTGATTGGGGGACCGATCTGGTAGTTTTGCTCAGATCATCTTACCTGTTTGAGCTGACTTCCCTCCATCTACATAGAACGATCTTTTCTCTTGTCGGTGGGTGTCAAAAGTCCAGAAAATTTTCACGACGTAGCCATTCACCTGTCAACCAGCCAGTACAAAAACGTGCAAGACGGACAGATCAAATACCTAATCAATTTTTGGGTGGTTTTGTTTTACATGAGCGAAAGAAAAGGGCCCCGCCATTTTTTTTTTTTTTAAATAAAGGAGAACCTTTATAAAAGGTGTTTTGAGAAGATTCTGAAAAAAGGAGATGAAGGCAAAGAGGTTTGACTTCTCCCGTCTGCTCAAGGAGGGGCATTGGCTTTTGACATACATCTGAGAAAACTCATACAGGCAAAAGAGAAAGGATGATTGTGAACAGAATTAAAAACTGGGTGGAGACAATGATAGCATGGGCAAAACACTTTGGTTATACACAGTGGTGAAATCCAATTTTTTTTACTAAAAAAAAAATTGGTTCTGTGGGCGTGGCCTGGTGGGCATGGCCGGGAAAGGATACTGCAAAATCTCCATTCCCTCCCCACTCCTGGGGGAAGGATACTGCAAAATCCCCATTCCCACCCCACTCTGGGGCCAGCCAGAGATGGTATTTGCTGGTTCTCCAAACTGCTCAAAATTTCCGCTACCGGTTCTCCAGAATTCTAGCGGTAGAATTTCCAGCGGAAATTCTTTATATGCAGAATAAAAAAAAATAAAGAAAATTTGTAATATAAAATAAAAGAAAATGTGTATAAGATGTTTTATAGATGGCACCTGCCACCGGCAAGGCTAGCAAAGATGTTTAAAGATAAATCAGCTAAATGTTGGAAATGCCACCAGGTAGCTGGGTCATATTACCATATGTAGTAGACGTGTGCAGAGGCAAAAAAATATTGGACAAAAATACAAATGTGGTTGGAAAAGATGATAAAGCAGGACATTGATTTGAAACCAGAAGTATTTTTGTTTTTGGGGATTTTGCCTGAAACTTATAGTAAAGGAAATAAAGAACATATGTTAACATAAGAGATGTAAACAATATGATGATGATTATTAATATGATTGTTAAGATTATTATATTTAATATAATATTATATTTTTCCCCGAATGCCATCACTCTGCTAAACAAATAATTCCCTCAACACTGTCAAAACTATTTACTAAGTCTGCACTACTATTAATCTTCTCATCTTCACCCATCTCCTCCCACTTATGACTGTATGACTGTAACTTCGTTGCTGGTATCCTTACGATTTATATTGATATTGTTTCCTGATTGCTTATTTGTACCCTATGACCATCATTAAGTGTACCTTATGATTCTTGATGAACGTATCTTTTCTTTTATGTACGCTGAGAGCATATGCACCAAGATAAATTCCTTGTGTGTCCAATAAAAATTCAATTCAATTCAATTCAATTCAATTCAATTCAATTCAATTCAATTCAATTCAATTCTATTCTATTCTATTCTATTCTATTCTATTCTATTCTATTCTATTCTATTCTATTCTATTCTATTTCTATTCTATTCTATTCTATTCTATTCTATTCTATTCTATTCTATTCTATTCTATTTCTATTCTATTCTATTCTACTCTACCCTACCCTACCCTATCCTAACCTATCCTAGTCTATTCTATCCTTGTCTAGTCTATTTTCAGGAGAAGATATGTTAAGAGAGGGAAATGAATAGAGTTTATAATGTTGATTATTATTATTGTAAAATTAGAGGATTATTATCAATGTAACGAACACTGTAAATTTTGACTGTAATAGCATAGAAACATTTGTACCCAGACAACACACTGTTTAATGGAAGATGACATATTCAAGTTAAAAAAATTTTTTTTTTAAACTTATTTTTTAAAAAAGGAATAAAAACTGCTTGAAATCAGGGAAGAATGCCTATTTTGACTAATCAGATTCTGGCCTCAATAATATATTTAGAATAACAGTTATAACAGAAGGGACCTTGGAGGTCTTCTAGTCCAGCCCCCTGCTTAGGCAGGAAACCCTACACCACTTCAGACAAATGGTTATCTAATCTCTTCTTAAAAACTTCCAGTGTTGGAGCATTTACAACTTCTGGAGGCAAGTTGTTCCACTGATAAATTGTTCTAACTGTCAGGAAATTCCTCCTTAGTTCTAAGTTGCTTCTCTCCTTGATTAGTTTCCACTTATTGCTTCTTGTTCTACCCTCAGGTGCTTTGGAGAATAGCTTGACTCCCTCTTCTTTGCGGCAGCCCCTGAGATATTGGAAGACTGCTATCATGTCTCCCCTAGTCCTTCTCTTCATCAAACTAGACATACCCACTTCCTGCAACCTTCCGTTCTTCATATGTTTTAGCCTCCAGTCCCCCAATCATCTTTCTTGCTCTTCTCTGCACTCTTTCTAGAGTCTCAACATGAATGCAGACCAAAACTGGATGCTGTATTCCAAGTGTGGCCTTACCAAGGCCTTATAAAGTGGTATTAATCACTTCACGTGATCTTGATTCTATCCCTCTGTTGATGCAGCCTAGAACTGTGTTGGCTTTTTTGGCAGCTGCTGCACACTGCTGGCTCATATCTAAATGGTTGTCCACTAGGACTCCAAGATCCCTCTCACAGTTACTACTATTGAGCGAGGTACCACCTATACGGAACCTGTGCATTTTCTTTTTCTTGCCTAAATGTAGAACCTTACTTTTTTCACTGTTGAATTTCATTTTGTTAAATAGCGCCCAATGTTCAAGTCTGTCAAGATCCTTCTGTATCTTGAACCTATCTTCTGGAGTGTCGGCTATTCCTGCCAGTTTGGTGTCGTCTGCAAATTTGATGAGTTCCCCATCTATCCCTTTGTCCAAGTCATTCATGAAGATGTTATGAGATTTATGTAGAATTAGTATAATTAAACATTCTCCTGCCCAGGAGTTGTAAACTGGTATTATAAACACCAAACTGCACAAACACACACTACATAGTTTCTCCCCTTCCCTTCCCTAATGTCTGATTCATTTTTTTTATTTTCGATTGCTCCCTCTTAAGGAAAGCTCTTGAGGGTGCAGCTTTTGGGGATCGACCTTAAAAAAACCTTAAAAGTGGCAGCAGTTAGAAAGGAAGACTGAATGTCTCACCTGAATATTGGCGTCTAGTCTGAGGGTAAAGCTTATGGAGTTTTCATCGTAATTATCAATATGGATCGTAGGAGGTGGAATAACTGAATGGGGTCAAGAGAGAGAAAGAAAGAGGCATGAGATTTAATATTGATAGCATCTGATAGCATTTCTAGTATCTAGAATGGCTGGATTACTTCTATTCTTCTCATCTTTTCTATTCCCTACCTCCTTATCTTCTTAGGACTACAATTTGTTGCTTGTACCTTATGATTTATATTGTTTACTTAGCGTCCTACGGCTATTTTTGCCGATTTCCAAGGATTCCACTTTGAGTAAAATGTATTTGCTTAACACTGCGGCATTTGCTTAGTGACTGCAGTGATCGCTTAATGACCACAGCAAAAAAAAAATAAAAAATGGGTCTGGTCCTCAATTTACAACCACAGTGACTTATGATCATAATTTTGAGGTTTAATTATGGTCATATGTTGAGTGTCATCTGTAATTCTTTCACTGGAAGGTGTGCTTCCAATTTAAATACATATTCATATACTTATACTAGATGTATACTAGATAGATAGATAGATAGATAGATAGATAGATAGATAGATAGATACATACATACATACATACATGATATAGATACATACATACACACATACATTCATACACATACATCAGTGTGTACGTACGTACATATACATACAACATACATACACACACATATACATATACATTATGCATATGTGGTGGGAAGGTGTGCTGCCAATTTACATACATAAACACACACACATGTATGTATACACACACAATATCTGAGCTAGGGCTGTAGAAAAATCTTGGTTACGTAGGAAAAACCTGGCTAAAAGAAAAACAAACATATATATATGCATATTCTTTCTAGCCAGGTTTTACCTACGTAAGCTAAGATGTTCCACAGCCCTAGAACATCTTAGCTTACGTAGGTAAAACCTGGCTAGAAAGAATATGCACATAAAAGCCTACGAAAAAGAAAAAGGATATATATTGCTGATAAAGAAATAAAGGGAGACTAGTATAGATCTATTTCAAGCTTTTTAGCTCTCGTCAGCTAGCCATACCCTTACTCGGATTCGAACTTGGGCTTCCTGCATGTTAGGCAGTTGAATTAACCTTCTGAGCCACAAGTTCAGCTTGAGCCAGGGGAAAGATTAAGTGTAGAAAAACACAGAGCACAGAGCTCCTTCTCCTCTGCAAGAGCCCTAGGATTCCTCTCCTCCAAGTCAAAGCCCAGGCAGATCTCCTGAGCTTTTTGAGACCAGATGGGGGTGGAATAGCTGCTGCCGTCTAACTGTCTTTACCAACCTCCGTGCCTCGTCTAGCACAAGAAAAGAATGCAAAAAATTAACCCCTGAAAGGTTTTACCTTTGCCTTTTATTGTCCGTATGGATTTGGAATCGCTCCAGTTGCCCACTCCACGGCTTGTAACGGCGGCAACCTTTTCGAAAACAGAAAAAGCTTGTTAAAATAGGCAATCCATTGTCCTGGATAAAATAGCTCTTTTTAAAGCAAACAAAAGGCCAAGGAAGTTTGTAAGTGAACGGCAGGGAAGGGAGCGAGGACCAGATGACATATTCACTGCTATTCTGAAGGAAATGCTGAGCGATCCGAAAACCAGGATCACTCCACCCTCTCCCCAAAGGGATAGGGACTACAAAACCCGGGATTCCCAGCCAGTACAACTCAAAAGCTTGGGGGGAGGCCACTCTCAAAAAGCCAGACGACTTTTGCCAAGTGATGGATCTCAACAGCCATGGATAGACCCTGCTGCTAACCACAGGTGGCCAGTGGATGGAGGAAGGCGGAGGAAGATGCTTGCAGAAGGTTCCCACACAATTATGGGTTATTGTCATCAAAGGAAACCACCCAAGAGGTGTCCATCAAGGAAATGTTAAAGAGAAGAACAAAGACAGCAAGATTCTTGCTTAGGACGAGAAATCCGGAAGACATTCTCAGAAGAAGCTTCTGCAAGGACATTCCTCCCATGGTTCTCCATCGTCAAACAATCCTGATAGATTGCAGTTCCATCAGAATCTGCCCTTCGGTTGGCTGCCTTACACTGAATCCATTGACCTTTAAACATCCATTCTTTTTGGGACAACAGAAGAAGAGAAATCTCCTAGTTCTACAGGCCAAGATCAGCTGATGCTCGTAGAGGGCTAAGAGTAGAGTAGAGTAGAGTAGAGTAGAGTAGAGTAGAGTAGAGTAGAGTAGAGTAGAGTAGAGTAGAATAGAATATTGGAATGAAGAGTAGGGTAGGGTAAGGTAGGGTAGGGTAGGGTAGGGTAGGGTAGGGTAGAGTAGAGTAGAATAGAATAGAATAGAATAGAATAGAATAGAATAGAATAGAATAGAATAGAATAGAATAGAATAGAATAGAATAGAATAGAATATTGGAATGAAGAGTAGGGTAGGGTAGGGTAGGGTAGGGTAGGGTAGGGTAGAGTAGAGTAGAGTAGAGTAGAGTAGAGTAGAGTAGAGTAGAGTAGAGTAGAGTAGAATAGAATAGAATAGAATAGAATAGAATAGAATAGAATAGAATAACAGAGTTGGAAGGGACCTTGGAGGTCTTCTAGTCCAACCCCCTGCTTAGGCAGGAAACCCTACACCACTTCACACAAATTTTCGTCGGGCCCTGAAAACTTATTTATTTCAACTAGCTGGGCTGGCTTGATCCCACAGTTTTGGGTTAAATTTAATTGATTTTAATTGGGTTTGTTTTAAATTGCGGCCAAAAATATTTAATTATTTTAAACTGTTTTTAAATTTTTTATGTTCTGTTTTTATTCTGGCTGTTCACCGCCCTGAGTCCTGTTGGAGAAGGGCGGTATACAAATTGAAACAAACAAACAAACAAACAAACAAACAAACAAACAAACAAATGCTTATCCAATCTCTTCTTAAAGACTTCCACTGTTGGAGCATTCACAACTTCTGGAGGCAAGTTGTTCCACTGATGAATTGTTCTCACTGTCAGGAAATGTCTCCTTAGTTCTAGGTTGCTTCTCTCCTTGATTAGTTTCCACCCGTTGCTTCTTGTCCTACCCTCAGGTGCTTTGGAGAATAGCTTGACTGCCTCTTCTTTGTGGAAGCCCTTGAGATATTGGAACCCTGCTATCATGTCTCCCCTAGTCCTTCTTTTCATCAAACTATACCTACCCAGTTCCTGCATAAAAGGAAACATCTACTCACTCTGAAAACATATAAGGCGTTGACCTGCAACATCTCAACTTCGGAACAGTTAGTGGGTGCCCTCACGGAAGACCATTCCTTCGAACCGGCTCTGCTGTATTCCACCTACCAGGACGGAAAAACAGGGACAACCATCTCCTTGCTAAAGTCACCTCACAGTAGGCTTTCAGATCTTTTAAGATCCTGCCGTGACCTCCAATGAAAGGTGTGAATCTGCAAGTTTGATCTCAGGTATTTGTGGAGCGAAATGGCAGTTGAGTAATATCACCGGAGGGGAAAATGGCGCCCCTGTCCAATGCCTGTTAAAATCAATTCTCCCTCTTTGGGTCAGAAATGTTAAATTTACGCAAGCACAAAATTTGAGAGAGAATTTTTGTAAAATGTTTTATAGATGGCACTTAGATCCTAAAAAATTATCATGTATGTATCCTAATTTGCAAGCTAAATGTTGGAGATGTGAATGTGATGATGCAACCTATTATCATATATGGTGGACCTGTAAGAAAATCAAGGCATTTTGGATAAAAATTTGGTGGGTGATGCAGAACATTCTGAAAAAAAGGTTGCAATTTACTCCTCAATTGTTTTTACTGGGTATAACTACGGACTGTACAGTATCAGAGACTAAATTGATTTTGAATTTAATATCAGCAGCTAGGCTGCTGGTAGCCCAATATTGGAAGAAGGACTTTTTGCCTACTATTGAAGAGTGGATACTGAAAGTAACAAACCTAGCAGAAATGGCGAAAATCTCAGCGTACTTGAAGGACTATACACAAGAAAGATACGTATCGGAATGGAGAAGATGGATTGACTATATTCAAAATATGTATCAGACAAGAAAATACCAAATAGCTTATGAATGAATGTTAAGTATTAGAAGTATTTTGTTATTTATAGTGGAGTTAAGGTTTTGGGGGGGGAGTTAGTAGTCCGAGGATAAGTAGGTTAATCTAGTTTATGATTGTTAAATGAAATACCTTGTATTTTGCTCTGGGAAGTCAGGGGGGGGAGGGTGGGATGAGGGGAGGGAAAGGGTGGGGGGAATATGGGGGGGAGAAAAATCTTTGTTGTTTGTAAAACTTTTCAATAAAAAAAAAATCAATTCTCCCTCATCGGAGTCAGTGTATCTCCATGTAAACACTGAGATACTTACAACGTATTCTCTGATGAGACCGTGGGCGTTTGCCGGAGGTGCCCACTGGCAAACCACGATGCCTTCAGCTTCTTTTTTCAGCTGTAGTTGAAGATGGCGGGGCGGATCTGGAACTGGAGAGAGAGAAAAAGAGAAGGAGGGAAGGAGGAAGGAAAGTGGATAGATAAGTGGTCCTGTTGGAGCAAGCCAGGGACTGATCCATCCCAGATTTCTGTGTCTCTTAGTGGCCAACCAGATGCATGGAATTCAGGAGCTTGGAGAACAGAGCAACTGATTTCTTGCCCTGGTGGTACCCAGTTCTAGTGTGTCTAGTCTCCTGTGTTTGGGGTCTTGTTTGAAGACCCCCCCCCAAAAGTTATCAACACTGCCAGTCATTAAGAGCACATTCTTCCATGCATCCTTCTTTGGTGAAAAAGATGGGGCATCCTTGAGTCAAGTACAGCTCTCCATCTAAATGACCTCCTTGGAGCTACTCCTTGCAGTTGTGGAAATTAAAACAATTCAGCCACCCTTTGTACATAATGCTACAACCACATGCCCATCAGATGAAGAAGGTAGAAAGAAATGGGATTCATAACCTCGAGAAGGTTGAAAGGGCCTCCTTCTGCATCTTTCCAGAATGCAGAAGAACATGGAACAGTGATCTTGAGGGACAAATTTTGCTTGAAAATTAGAAAGAAACTCCCAACAGGAAGAGTGGTTTGGATGGAACCAATGTCCCAGAAAGGGTTGGGGACCTCTATGTAGTTGGAGAACCTTGATCAACATCTATAGGGGAAGTGTCTGACACAGGGGTGAAATTCAAAATTTTCCCCTATCGGTTCTGTGAGCGTGGCTTGGTGGGCATGGCAGGGGAAGGATACTGCAAAATCTCCATTCCCACCCCACTCTGTGGCCAGCCAGAGGTGGTATTTGCCAGTTCTCTGAACTACTCAAAATTTCCTCTACCGGTTCTCCAGAACCTGCCAGAACCTGCTGGATTTCACCCCTGGTCTGACAGTAAAGTCATTTGGGGACCTTACCATTTCCTGCCCTGATCATCTATCGTTTGGATTTGGGTCTGGCTAGTCTAGAAAAAAGAAGGACTAGGGGGGACATGAAATCAGTATTCCAGTATTTGAGAGGCTGCCACAAAGAAGAGGGAGTCAACTTATTTTCCAAAGCACCAGAAGGCAGGACAAGAAGAAATGTGTTAAGTTTCCGAAAGATGCCCTAATTAATTCATGAGCCATGATCCAAACTTCAAAGGAAATATAGTCATTTATTAGGAGCAACATTCCGGCAATACTGGGATGCAGTTAGGACTGATCCTACGTAGATTTACGTTCCCCTATGACCCTGTCTCTCCCCTCCTCTCTGGCCATGTCATAAATCACATTCTCCAATTAACCACTTTGGCTGGCTGTGAAACCTAACACCTTCCTTCTGATTGCGGTCAGAAAGAATGTATGGAATTCACTTCAGTTCTCCCTCCCTCCTGCTCATGGCAACTTGAAAGCTTTGCAAGTTGACAAAATGGATGGAAACTAATCCAGGAGAGAAGCAACCTGGAACTAAGGAGAAACTTCCTAACAGTGAGAACAATTACTCAGTGGAACAGACATTGTGGGTGCTTCGTCAGTGGAGGTTTTTAAGAAGAGACTGGACAGTCACTTGTCTGAAATGGTATAAGATCTCCTGCTTGACCAGGGGGCTAGACTAGAAGACCTCCAAGGTCCCTTCCGGCTCTATACTGATTCTAATTCACTTAGAGATCATTGAAAGGTACAAGAGACCTTCTCCTCTGCAACTAAGTACTTGAGTCCCAGGCAATATGAGTTTTTACCCCACCGTTACCCCATGCAGGCTGTGAAGAAATGGACTGGCTTACGTCCTTCTGGAGTCCGTAAGACTATGAAATCGTTGGTGTTGTACACTTTGCTCAAACACTGGACCTGGACCTTGACTTGATAGGTGCAATCCGGCTTCAGTACTTTCAAGATAGTGTTGGTCTTGCTACTGTGAGTTTCCACGGATTTCCACATGCTTTCTCCCACCATCCTAGAGTGGGCAAAAACCACAACATCACCACGGTGGAGCGACAGGACAGGCGGTTTTGAAGCTGCTCCATGCATGCATGCATTCATCATTTTGTCTTGATGCTGCTAGAAATACATTTACTTACTTACTTTACTTACTTTATTTGATTTATATACCGCCCTACTCCCGAAGGACTCAGGGCGGTGAACAGCCAAACAGTAAAAATACATAGATACAAAATTTAAAAACAAAGTAAAATCGAATTAAACAATTTGGCCCAGACAGATTAAAACACCCCAATCATTTAAAAACCGATTAAAATTTGCATAATTAAAAAGAGGGAAAAGATTAGGCCAGGCCCGCCTGGTGGAATAAAAAGGTCTTTAGAGCGCGGCAGAAGGTACGCAGATCCGGGATCCTCTGTATCTCGGGGGGAGCTCATTCCAGATAGTAGGTACCCCCACAGAGAAGGCCCTCCCCCTAGGGACCGCCAGTCAACATTGTTTGGCCAACGGCACCCGGAGGAGCCCCTCTCTATGAGAGCGTACCAGCTGGTAGGAGGCCATTGGTGGTAGTAGGCGGTCCCATAGATAATTCCATCTATGTTTGGGTTCATGCACGCTAAGCATTAATAAGAGTTAGACCAGGGGTCAGCAACCTGCAGCTCTGGAGCAGCATGCGGCTCTTTGGGCCCTCTGCTGTGGCTCCCTGTCAGGTGATCCCACCACTGGCTGCCTCCCCCCTTGCCCTCCCCTGGCCTGAGAAGGTAAGGGCAACGGCGGGGGATGGAAAAGCAGCCGGGGCAGAGACAGAGAGATAGAGAGAGAGAAAGAAAGAAAGGGTGGGGAGGGAAGGAGGGAGAGGAGAGAGAGAGATGTCAAAAGGGTTTTGTGGTTCCCCGTGTTTTTTAACAACCAGTTCTCTGCCCTAATCACTGGCTAGGTAGGCGTGGCTCGTGGGGGGGTCCATGTGACTGGTGGAAGGGAGTGACGTTGAGTTGGCCACGCCTACCGAGGTTTTGTGACTCCCAGTGTTTTCTTTTCTTTGGGAAACGGGTCCAAATGGCTCTTTGAGTGTTTAAGGTTGGAGACCCCTGGGTTAGACTGTTGACTTAGCATGTTGTATGAAATCAGACACTTTGTAGGTTCCTTGAGAAAACACAGTTAATTATGAGCACTTTGTAATGTGCAAATCAGGTTAGTGAAACTAACAACGCTACAAAAGGACGTGGCTCAGTTCTGACTTCTCCACCCTTGGATATCCACCACAGTAATTGGATATCCACCACACTAATTTAGGATGCAATACTTTACCGTTTGCTACATATGCCATGAATGGAAAAGCAGTCGTACTAATAAGGGGTTCTACTTTAGCACACGGGGCCTAATTTTAAACCTGCAGCCAAGCTCCCTGAGTTACCGAGAATGCTCAAATCAGACCATCTACCTGTAGTAGATGTTGTAGACACAGGAAGCGAGAGGCATCTTCTTCGGCTGAGCCCAGGATAACGTGATGTTGCCCAAAAAGTCAGCTGTCCATTGCAGGTTCTGAACTTTATAGACAAGAGTCTCATCTACGTAAAAAAAGAAGAAAAAAAAAAGAAAGAATTCTTGACTTTGATAAGGACCGGAAAGAAGGGATTGAGATTAATAATAATAATAACTTTTTAAAAATATTTTTAATATTCAAAGTTTAATTTGTTTTAAATTGATTGGGGTTTTTTAATTTGTCTGGGCCAAACTATTTAATTCGATTTTATTTCTGCTTTTTAAATTTTGTATGTATTTATTTTATTGTTGGCTGTTCACTGGAGAAGGGCGGCATATAAATCAAATAAAAGTAAAAGTAAACTAAAGTAAAGTAATTGTCATTGTATGTGTATACACAGTATACCATACAACGAAATTCACTTAATACCCAAAGACCCGGCCCAACACACATAACAATCCCCAAACACCCACCCACCACAATTCTCCACCCCTAAACCACCCAAACATCCACACAACAGACCAAGTTAAAGAACAGTTGTGGCGCAGTGGTTAGAATGCAGTACTGCAGGCTAAGCCACTGCTCACTGTCAGGAGTTCGATTCGGACAGACTCAAGGTTGACTCAGCTTTCCATCCTTCTGAGGTTCGGTAAAATGAGGGTCCCGATTGTTGGGGGCAATAGGCTGACTCTGTAAACTGGTTAGAGAGGGCTGTAAAAGCACCATAAAGTGGTAAAAGGTAAAGATTAAGTTTCCCCTCGCACATATGTGCTAGTCGTTCCTGACTCTAGAGGGCAGTGCTCATCTCCGTTTCAAAGCCGAAGAGCCAGCGCTGTCCAAAGACGTCTCCGTGGTCATGTGGCCGGCATGACTCAACGCCAAAGGCGCACAGAATGCTGTTACCTTCCCACCAAAGGTGGTCCCTGTTTTTTCTACTTGCGTTTTTTTACGTGCTTTCGAACTGCTAGGATGGCAGAAGCTGGGACAAGTCACGGGAGCTCACCCCGTTACGCGGCGCCAGGGATTCGAACCGCTGAACTGCCGACCTTTCGATCGGCAAGCTCAGCGTCTTAGCCGCTGAGCCACCGCGTCCCTTGTAAAGCGGTATATAAGTCTAAATGCTATTGCTATAGCTATTATCACCATTTCTATGCAGAAACAGTCTTCTGGACTAAAGGTTAACCTCCCTCCCTCCCTCTCCCTTCCTTCCCTTTCCCATCCATCCATCCATCCATCCATCCATCCATCCATCCATCCAGTTTATTTACATACTACGCACTCCTAGCACACAGGAGATTCCACAGCAGTTAATAGAACCGATCACCCAATCCCAAACTTTTATATTATTCTTATAAATTGTGCCTTGCGATTTTTCCTGAAAATTGACTACGGAGAGACTACATTCTGGAGAGTTGGACCCACCACCCCAAATGGCTAGTAACTTACTATAGGTCAAGTGCGTTTTTCTGTCTCGGCTGCACAGATCAAAGGCTCTGGTTGAGCTCCTGACCTCACTTCCTCCCCTGCCCCCTCCCTGCAAATGCCCCCCAATAAAAACAGAATAGTTCAAATAGTTCCTAGTCTTTTTTCCAATCCACTAATTTCTCTTAAGATCTGTTAGGATATGGTTTGAGCCTAACTAGTTGTCCAGGCAATATATGTGTTCTGTGACTTTAATATGAAAATGTATTGTGTGACTTTAAGGCTTTACTGCTGAATCATTATAATGCTGAGTCATGCTGTAATTAGGTAATCACTGGTTGTGAGAGTATTTAAGCAAGGTATTGTAACGTGTTCAGTTGCTGCTATGATATATTACCATTGTGTATGAAGCTGATGTGATATGCTACCAGAGTATGATATGCTGCCATAGTGAGGAGTTGCTATCTGCTACCATCGTGGTTTGTGAACCAGAGTGAGTTTGTTATTCTAACCAACTAATGTTTGTTTGGTGAGAAGATATCTGTAACTACTGGACTGATTTAACTGGCAAAGACTTGGAATTTGTTTAAAGACTATGAGACTGTTTTTCTACTATAAAGTAAGCTTTTGATAAACCAGTTTGCATATCTCTTATTCATTGCTCTCAGCAACGTTTCCTTGTGCATTTACTCTGCTGGTTGGTAACACAACACCAATATCCTTAACAAGATCAACTTCCTCGTCCTTGGAAAATGGCTTCCAAGCTGTTTGAGTGCCGCTCTTTTAAAATTCCAGCCAAGTGGACATTTTCCACATCGCGGTGGGTGAAGAGAATCTGGACAGACTCCTCCCAATCAATATTTAATTAAAGAACTAAAGACTGATGGATGCTCCGTGACCCTTTCCACTCGGGGAGGGACAGGGCTGAGTCGCAGCATGGGAAGCGGTGTCAAACGGAAAAGGCAATCGATGGCCATTAATGGGGAAGTTATCTCAGCCATAATGAATTGAAGGCCGGAGGGTTTTTTTTTTTTTTTTTTGCTGACGAAACAAGCCGGGGTTGAGAGAAGAGGACGAAGGGAGCAAGAAACCCCTGGGGAAAAGCCATCTTGAGACAGGTCTTCTGAACTGTGCTCCACCCCACCAGCCTCATTGGATGGAATGGTATTCAGCCGGTTCAGGCAAACCGGTAGCGGAAATCAATCGCGGGTAGGCCCACCCACCTGTTCCGGCTCTATGTCGTCCTATTTAGGCATGCACGGAAGGCATAAGCGTGAGCAAAGTGCATGCATGGAATGTCAGGGCATTTATTAATCCCATGTTTGGCTCTGGGACTAATTACCCTGGTTTAATTAGAGGAGATGAATCGAGGCTTATTCCTTGTTGCAATATTCCGAAAAAAAAACGCGAAGGAAGGTTTCTAATAAAACTCATTTATTTGTTATAAAGAAAATAAAACACCTCACTAACTAAGAAAAGTTAATTGCTACATTTTTGAAAATAATTCTTGCCGGCTATCTTAGCCGGACCTTGCTGGAAAGAGAACAAAGGAAAGAGTGTGAAGGAATGTGGGTGGATGGACATGCGTAGTAGCTTTTGATAACAATTCTTGGCAAGGTACGGAAAGTCAGATAGTCCAGAAATAATGAGCTCAGCTGGTAAATAAAATAACGCAGTGACATGGAAGGGCGGGCGCATGCGCAAAAGGCATGCGGTGAATCGGTGGTAACAAAATGCGAAACCCACTGCTGGATGGACTTACAGGCTGTCCTCGATTTAGGATCACAACTGGGGCTGGAATTCCAGTCGCAAGTCATCAGAAAGGCTGGCCAGAGACTGTTGTGGCTCCGTTACCTGAGCCTGTGTCATCGGCAGGAGAGGACTCCGAGAGTGAAGGAGAGGAGTTGGCAAGGCCTCCCTCTCCAGGACCCTCCTCTCTGGCAATGCCTTCGGTGTCCGCCGAAAGGCAAGAGATAGGGCCGGGGCCAAGCACGTCCACGCAGCCACAGGTGGACAGTGATGAGGGAGATGAGTCTTGGCTGGATCCTCAGCAGCATCGCAGAGATAAGCACGTGCAACAGAAGAAGAGGCGTGCCAGAGATTAAGCTGAGTCACTGGATCACACCCCACAGGGTATAAAAGGGGGTGAGGTGGCCATTCAGACTCTGTGATGGACAAAACTAACTACTATCGAGTCACATTGCATCTTTGGAAACAACATTATCTGCGTTGGATTTAATTACGGACTGGACAATTCTTGAACTGTGTGTATCTTGTTTATGAGTAAAGTTCTTGGCAAGCAGCTACTGGGTTGCTGCCAAACCTCTTATCAGAAGAATTGGTTGTCTGCCAGTTTATTTAACCCCCGGCTGTCTGTTTGTGTGCGTGTGTGAGACGGGGACAGAACAGAGACCATAATGATGATATTTGATTTGATTTGATTCCATCGGCTTAATTGTTTTTGGATTTCTGTTTAGAGGCCATGACTTACCGGTACAGTTCTTTTCGTCGCTGCTATCCGGACAATCCAGAAAACCGT
This sequence comes from Pituophis catenifer annectens, assembly GCF_029215685.1. Taxonomy (NCBI): domain Eukaryota; kingdom Metazoa; phylum Chordata; class Lepidosauria; order Squamata; family Colubridae; genus Pituophis; species Pituophis catenifer. The sequence goes on from NW_027256892.1 coordinate 23,212,179, forward strand.
CACATCGTTCCATCTTCATGATGCAGGCCTCCCCATCTTCACATCTGAATCCACTAGGGCATAACAAGGTGCTGTGAGTCGCTGGAAGACAGAAGAACATACAACACTGCCATCTTACAACAAGTAGACGGGGCGGATCTGCTTAGTTGTCTCGCACTGAGTAATCTGTCGCCATACTTTGAATAGTAGAAGCATTCCTGGATTTTGGTGCTGTTTCTTTTCCTGAAAGCCTAGTAGATCTTTACAGTCATCACAATTGTTGGGTTTGTCCAGTCATGATCAACCAATGATCATGGTTTTATATATGAGCTACTTGAATCAAATTAATGGAGAAATGAGCTACTGGGGTTTACTCATCACAATTGGGTTTGTCCATTCATGATCAACCAAAGTTTTCTACCATCTAATTCAGGGGTGGGGAACTACCGTATTTTTCGGAGTATAAAATGCTCCGGACTTTAAGAGGCACCTACCTTTTTTGGTGAGGAAAAGAAGAAAAAGAAATCTGCCTCTGCCTCCCAGCAATTTTGCCTTGTTGCAACAAATAGCCTGCTTTACTTTCATTTTCGTTTTCAGCATAGCTTGATTAGCACAAGAAAAAAAAATCTGCCCCCAGCAATTTACCTCCTTGCAGCAAGCAGCAGAGCCCTGTGCAAAACAGCTGAGAGTCGGGAGGCCGATCCAATCAACTTGTGCTAATTAGGCTGTGCTGAAGCTGAAACAAGCTGTTTCTTCTTGCTGCTTGCTGCAAGGAGGTAAATTGCTGGGAGGCAGAGGCCAAAGGGTGGGGGCTAGTAGATGGGCAGGGTTACATTCGGTGTATAAAACACACCTAAATTTTCACCCCCTTTTGAGGGGGGGAGGTGCATCTTATACTCTGAAAAATATGGAATGGCCCTTTTATACTGGCTCAGGAACTCTGGGAGTTGAAGTCTACAAGTCATAAAAGGACCATCATTCCCCACCTCTGATCTAATTGAATCATTAATGGAGAAATGAGCTACCATGGTTTACTCATACAATTGTTGGATTTGTTCATTCATGACCAACCAACATTATGGTTTTGTACGTCTAATTGATTCAGATTAATGGAGAAGTGAACTACCATGGTTAACCCATCACTGTTGAGTTTGTTCATTCACGATCAACCAACATTAAATTTTTGTAACATCTAATTGAATCAAATTAACGGACAAATGAGCTTAATATGGTTTATTCATACAACTGTTGGGTTCATTCATGACCAATTAACTTGGTTTTGAACAAAGTATTTGGTCCCAATTGATGGTGAAATGAGCTACCATGGTTTACACATCCCAACTGTAGGGTTTGTTCATTCATGACTGACCAACATTATGGATATGTATGATCCATTTGAACCAGGGTTGAAATCTACTTACCTTCCCTACCGGTTCGGAAGTGCACACGCAACGTGGACCCTCTATGCATGCACAAACACTTCTGTGCATGCACAGAAGGTAAAAAACAGGTTACTTCCTGGTTAAAACCAGGAAGTAACGACAACCAGGTGGGTGGGTGAAGCCTCGTGCTGCCATCGCTACCGGTTCTCTGAACCACCCGCCGCCGTTGCTATTGTGATTTGACCGAACCGGTCTGAACCGGTAGCATTTCACGGTTTGACCGAACCGGTCTGAACCAGTAGCATTTTGAACCCAATGAATGGAGAAATCATACACAACTTGTGAGCATCAAAGATATGCAGCCATTTTTGAGGGATGCAAAACCAGGGATACAGATTAGAAGCCATTCCAGAGGGTCCCCGGCATTGTCTGGCAGGAGAGAAGACAAGGGACAGGAATATTTCAGGAGTTTCCCCATAAAGCCAACAAAGACTTACGGCAGTTCAGTTCATCCGTGCTGTCTTGACAATCCTTCAAGCCATCGCAGCGTTTCCAATTTGGAACGCATTTCTTGGTTTGCTGGCACTCAAATTCAAACCGGCTGCACCGTCCATGAACGCTGGCAGACGTGGAACTGGCACCAACGGCTGGGTGGGCAGAAGGTGGAGGGAAAAAACATGCATTACCAGAAGCCATAGAGATGCTATTACCCTGCTTCATTAGGGCAGGTGTCAGCACGTCAACCTGCATTTACTCTAGTGCTGACATAAGAAGGAGAAGCGAAGGCATCTGGAAAGGGACGGCTGACTTTTCACCTACTTATTTTCCCTGGAGATAATGTTTCCGAGGAGATGAGATGGGAGGTGGGAATTCCTTTGAGTTGGAGTAGATTAGGGGTAGAATGACTTGGAAGATGGCCAATGAATGCAGGGGAGTGGGTAACGGAAAGGGAGGGTTTGGGGGCTGGAAGTCAGTGTTGGCTTCGTTTGGAGTCAGGTTAGGATGTCGTGCTCAATAAATAGGAGTTTTTTTCTTCAAATATTTTGTTTGAAATGCATTTTATTCGAGACGACCTCAAAACTTGACAGCAGGTGTTTCTGAACCTGGGCTGTATTAAGATGTGTGGACTTCAATTCCCAGAATTCTCCAGTCAGAAGTCCACACATCTTAAAACAGCCAAGGTTCAGGAACATTGCTCTGGGTACATCATCTTTGAGAGCTGTTAGGAAGGTTCTGAGGAATTCTGGGAGTTGAAGTCCACACATCTTAAAACAGCCAAGGTTCAGAAACATTGCTCTGGACACATCATCTGTTGTGGCCCACCAGCGGCCAGCAGAGCTGGCAGCAGAGTTGGACAGTGAGGAGGTTGGGGAGGAACGTGGGCCAGTCCTGGAGTCTGGGAAAGGCTCGGACGAGGGCTCTGAGTCGGAGGCAGAGAGGGGGCCAAGGCCATCTGCTAGTTCTTTGCTGCCTCCGGAGTCTGACATCAGCGAGGCAGAAGAACAGCGGGAGCCTGTTCCCAGTGTGCCCATGCGCAGAGCTGCCAGGAGACAGGAACAATTAAGAAAACAGGGTCGACTTGGGAGTAAGGCTTGGAGATGATTGGCCCCTCCCATAAGACATAAAAGAGAAGCGAATGGGACGTGAGTTTTTGCAGGAAGCAATTAGTTCATCTGGTCGGTAAAAGCTCTGGGAAAGCTCTGTTTGACTCTGTGCTAAGTTTGGCCTTGCCCTGCGTGTGACAATTAGTTCTCTGGCAGCATTCCAAGGGAGATAAGGTGGGTGTTTATAAACGTTCCCCTGATAAGACTGTTTGAGAAGCCTTTCGGACTATGAATGACAATAATTCACAGCCGTTTGAATTGAAGAGGTTTGCCAGGACTAAGTTTGCGCTGTTTACTTTCTAAGGAAGCCTAGATCAGAACATCATCTTTGAGAGCTGTTAGGAAACTTCTGAGGAATTCTGGGAGTTGAAGTCCACAAGGTTCAGAAATACTGCATTAGAGAATAGCTTGGTTGGGCTATAATATATGTTCATATGGAAGGCCGGTTTCTTTGCCTCCCGTACCACCAGATGGCAGCCTGAATCTGCTGAGACAGGAGAAGGCAGCTTCCAAACCATGATCTGATCCTTCCTAGTCCTAAATATGAATTATCAATAGCTGATGCACTCAGTCACATCTGGGCTGGCTACTTCAGCGGAAACGAAGCCTTCCCCAGCCGATCGAAGCAGAGATGTCCATGTATCTTTCCTTTAAGGAATTGGTTCTACAAAAGAACCTTGGCATGTCTGAAGATGTTCAACCACTTTACGTGGGACTTTTAGTCCGGATTGTCCTCTATGAATTAACAGTGGCCCCTAACAGTTTTTCCAAACTTGGTGTCCCTGAGATATATTGGACTTGGTCTTCCTCCTCCTCCCACAAATCCACCCTCTTCTAGCACTGAAGATGTTCCCTAGTTGGGTAATGAAACTTCTGCAAGAAAGCCAAGCTCAGAGACTAATAAGGACCCCACAGTTCTACTCTACCTCCTTCTCCTTCCTCCTCCTCCTCCTCCCAGTATAATATGCAAATTGACCATATGGACTTAGTGCACAACCAGGAGTTGTCCCTCAACCCCCTTGCTAAAAAATCCTGCCTTATTATTATGAGTGAACGTAGCATATCTCCAGTGGCTACAGGTTGCTAACTGATGGCACTGGAAAGCAAATTAACTATCTCCTGGGAGTTGGCTTTGCTATCATTCTGTTCTGACCTAGGCTTCCCCAGCAGCACGAAGCTAAATCCTCATCCCGATGAACCCCTTTTATTTCATTTACAGTGAATTCCTCTCCAGCAAAGTCTTTCTTTCCTCTCCCACAGTCTTCCAAGATAGTTCACAATTTCTGACCTTTATCAGGCTTGGAGAGTGGCCGGGCCGATATCTTTCAGACGCCCGCAATACTTGGCAAGAATGCAGGAATGAACGAATTGTCTCCTGCAAACTCCACTCCCCTTTCGCTCCTCTTTTATTCCCTCTGGGAGGGGCCATTCATCGTCCACCTGTGGCCTTACTCCCAAGTCGACCCTTGTTCTTTAGCTGTTCCCTTCGTCTGGCAACTCTGCGCATGCACACACTAGGAACAGGATCCAGCTGTTCCTCTGCCTCACTGATGTCCGAATCCGAAGGCAGCTGATAACTGGCATACGGCCCTGGCCCCCTCTCTGCCTCCGACGCAGAGCCCTCATCTGAGCCTTCCTTCCCCGGACTCCAGGACTGGCCCATGTTCCTCCCCAACCTCCTCATTGTCCGAATCTGCTGCCAGTTCCACTGGACGCTGGTGGGCCACAACAGAGTCCTTCCTATTGTTGGAACATCTGGCAGCTCTTAGTGTCTTCTCCATCTGGCATTCATGTAACATATTGTGTTGTGTAACGCAAGGCACACGAACGATGCAATTGGTGTCATTTGCACAGCGGTGTGAGGTCATTTCTCCCCTTCTTGCCCAGCCCACCCAAATGTCTAGAAATCGGTGAAAGGGGCAAGCGTGAAGAGTAGGGCGCCTTACGTGCGGTGGGGCAGGCCTCCTCGTCGGATCCATCGGCACAGTCTCGGTATCCATCGCAAACCCAGCTGTTCATGATGCACGTCCCACTATTGCACCGGAAGTGATTTGGGCCACACGTGGCAGGAACCGTCGTGGTGATGGGGATGACTGCAGAGCCTAGATACCAACCAGAACAACTTCAGAGTAAAACCTCAAGGTGGGCCGGTTAAGAAAAAGAGAAACAACTTTGAGAAATTGGAAAAAAGGACTGACTCTTACCACCGCACGACTTCTCATCCGACCAATCTCCGCAGTCATTTTCTTGATCACATTTCCATCGGTTGGGGATGCAATGCCCGTTGTCACACTGGAATTGGTAATACCGAGAACAGCTGGGGACTTCGGTTGGGTTTTCTAGCCAGGAAAAAAATATGCTAGTCAGTTTTCACCACCTTAACGTTGTGGCCTGTCGGTCACTAAACGAACTGTTATAAGTCAAGGACTACCAGTATATAGATTGTGTCACTTGGACGATCATCGTTATCTTCTTTCAATGACCCCATAATCCCTTGTAGGGTGGAGTCTGGGCAACTGAATGGAGCTGAGTGATTACTGGCCGGATGCCCTTCCTGTCACCAATGCGGAGTTTTGTTCAGCAGATATATTCTCATTTGTGACCAGAGAGAGAAATATCTGCCTCTACCTAGGATCGAACTCACAGCCTCCTGATTGTGAGGTGAAAGCTCCACCGCACCACCCTTGCTTGGACAATGAAGTCATGATATTGGACATCATTCGTTCCCCACTCCTACAATATCTCCTTTCCTTCTAGTGGCACCAGAGGTGGTATTCAGCTGGTTCAAACCGGTTCGGGTGAACTGATAGTAGCGACCTGTGGGTGGGGCCGCCCCCGCCCTATGCTATCCCATTTATCCAAGCCGCGCGTACGAGAAAAGTGCATGCGCAGAAGGTCGTGCGCATGTGGGGTACGGGTGCGTGCGAGCGAAGCATGTGCTCACATTTTCGGTGCTGGCCAAACCGTTAGGTAAATTATATGAATCCCACTTCTGAGTGGCCCATTCTCCACTCACCACAGTTTGCTTCATCCGAGTAATCTCCGCAATCATCGGTGCCGTCACATTTCCACACCAAGCTGACGCACACGCCGTTCTGACACTGGAAGCTGAACTGGTCACAAGTGCGATGGAACTCCGGATCCTGGGCTGCAAGCAAGCCAGCTCTTGTTAGGGAAGGGAAATGCCCACCATCCCGGAAATCTGAATTTTCCTAGCCGCTTTTACTTACAACACCCGGCGTAGGCGGGATCTTCATCCGAGCCATCGCGGCAATGCAAGGTGCCGTCACATACCATGGAGCGCAACAGACACTGTTGCCGGTTCTTGCACATGAAATCCATGTAGCGTGTACAGAGGGATTCTCCAGAGTGGCAAAGCAGAGCGAGGTTGGCAGGGTGAGAGAAGGACAGAAAGAAGGATAAGCATCGGAGACAGAAAGCTGACAGGTAGCCCTCGACTCGCAATCACAAGCGAGACCCAAATTTCAGTTGCCCAATTTGCTAAGAGTCAACCTGGAAGCCATTTTGGGAGCATCTTCAGGGCTGCCATGTTTAGGCTTCCCAAGAGCAGGAAGCAGACTCCTCATCCCGACAAAAACCCCTTTCTATTAAGTTCCTGTGAATTCCTCTCATTCACATCCAGCAAAGTCTTTCAAGAGAGAATTTACAGTCACAAACCTTATCTGGCTTGGAGAGCTGCCAGACCGATATCTTCGAAATTTGGCAAGGAGTCTCAGAGAGTCACGAACCAATTAAACGAACTAACTGTCTCCTGCAAACTCCCCTCCCCTTTCGCTCCTCTTTTATTCCCTCTGGGAGGGGCCATTTATTTTATTTTTATTTATTAATTTAATTTGTATACCACCCTTCTCCCAGAGGGGAGCACTGCCCCCTAGAGTCGGGAACGACTAGCACGCATGTGCGGGGGAACCTTTACCTTACCTAAGTTGTAGGATGATCTGTACGTGCAGAGTAAAATGATCGAGTGCAAAAGCTAATTAAAAGTTGTTCTCCAATGTCCGGAGAAGTTCTGTGACTTCGTTTCCTTTTTGGTTACTCAGCAACCCCACTTTCACCTTGGCTACAACTTTCACACTCCAGTTATACTCACCACAGTGTTGTTCATCAGAGCCATCCGAGCAGTCCTGCGCCCCGTTACACCGCTTGCTGGAAGGGATACATGTTCCTGTGGCGCACTGGAAACCATTGCATTTCTTCTCTGCCAAACCATCCCACAAGGAAACAAAGAAAGCAAACTTAAGTTTTAAATACACGAGGCTTCCGGCAAATTTAGGATGAGGCCTCTGTCAGGTTTCGATGCTATCTCAAAATAAATGAACTTCCAAACTGCCGATCTTTAAGGAAATTTTCTCTTTATTAGAGTACAGCCATCTGATCCTGACTCTTCGCGGCCAGTACTGGCCTTTGCCCCCCAATCCCTCCCTTTCCGATCCCCAATTCTCTGCTTCTCATTGGCTATCTTCCAAGTCACTTTCCTGATTCCTTTCTTCATCAGGTCACAGGAATGTCTCCCCCCTTCCCATCTCCGAGGAAACCGAATCTTCAAAGGGATTTAGCAGGCAAAAGTTCAGGCTTCTCCTCCCTTTTCTATGTCAGTTCTGAGACGCTGACAGCGTGAGGAACTGGGTAGAAGGTGATGAAGGGGTTGTGAAAATGAGTTCTCACGTGGTCAATGAAGACTCAGACCAAAAATATCTAAAAGTATCTTAAATCGTGGCAACTGCACCCAAATTTGTTAATCTGAGACCTTTTCGTTGCTCACCCAAGCAACTTCTTCAGTCAAAATAAAAATGAGATAGGCAGAGAGTCAGAGAGATTCATTGGAATGTACCAATTTTGCTCCAGTTCCCATGATTTAACCTTTTTAGGATATTTTTGGCCTGGATGATTGAATCTTTGTTGACATATTGCCAAACATTTTGGGGAGAACCCCCTGAAGTTGGTAGGTTAAGAGTTGGAACATTCCAACTACATCCCAATCTGACTTTACGTCTATCTAATTTTTATTTTGACTAATGAAGTTGCTTGGATGAGCAACGAAAGGGCTCCGATTAACAAATTTTGGCCCAGTTGCTAAGATTTAACTTTTTAGATATTCTCACATGGTCAAAAAGCCTTGACTACCAGATCTGGCTACCACCAAAACAAGAAACAGATGGAAACTGCCTTTGTCTACCTACTCATAGGGGTGGGCTGTTGGGGGTTCGCATGGGTTCGGGAAAACCTCTAGCTAACATTCTTTGCAATTTGGACAACCCCCAAATCCCACTCCTGGCTGGCTCTGCCCCCACTCCTCCCCTCCCAGGAGTCCCCACATGGCCCAGTTTGGATGTAGGTAAGTGCAGGACGTGCGCGGAGGCTCGGGGAGGGCGAAAAAAGGGCCTACCGGAAGTTTGGGAAGGCTGGAAACAGGCCAGTTTCTGGCCTCCAGAGGGCCTCAGGAGCCCGGGGAGGCCGTTTTTGCCCTCAAGGAAAGCCTCTGGAGCCCAGGGAGGGCAAAAATGCCCCCCCTTGTGGTGCAGGAGGCCGATTAGGCCATGCCCACCATGCCCACGCCCACCCACAACCGGGCAGAGAACCCCTTACTAAAATTTTTGAAGCCCATCCCTGCCTACTCACCTACCTATTTCTTTAGCCATTTACACAGAAGAGCAGTGAATATCGATTATGTAAATTGTGCTCCTGTTTGAGACACTGGAATTCTTGTAACTGCCTTGCTATAATAAAGCATTTTATTAAAAGTTCTAGACTTTCTGATGAATTAATCGAGTTTACTAAGAGGTGTTCGACCCTGGTCCACGTTAAGAGAAAGTTAAAAGTCGGAGTGAAAGAGAGTTTGCCTGTATCTAGAAAGTCCATTACCACAATTAATGGGGTCTTCATCCGTTCCATCTTGACAATCGGTATCTCCGTCACAAGCCCATCTTTGGGGGATGCAGTGCCCGTTTTGGCAGCGGAAACTGGAGGCTTCACAAGTGTGATGAACAGCTGCAAGCAACACAACAAAGACTGTTGACTTTACTGCGGGGTGCTTGGTGCTCTCTGAGCTTGGTTGTTGTCCTGCAGATGTTTCATTACCCAACTAGGTAACATCATCAGTGTCGACTTACCAGCACGGAGGGACCAAAGAAGGAAGGAAGGAAGGAAGGAAGGAAGGAAGGAAGGAAGGAAGGAAGGAAGGAAGGAAGGGGAGAGGAGAATGTGGAAATCAAGATGACAAACCAGAGGTGAAATGCTATCGGTTCGCACCGGTTCAGGAAAATCGGTAGTAATAAAAGCTACCAGTTCGGGTGAACCAGTAGTAAAAAAAAATGCTACAGGTTCGTTTGAACCGGTATTTCTGACGATTGGCTGTTCTGCGCGATTTATATTCACTAGAAAGCAGGAAATTTTGCTTTCCACCGAATCTAAATCGTGCGGCACTGCTATTCCTCCCCCTCACTGTTCTACTTACCTTCTTAAGCCTCCTCTTTCCACGTGAAGCAGGCATTTGATGCGCAGTACGCTTGCATTTTATGCACACTGCGCACGCACAGTGTGTTTGGCGCACACTGTGCATGCATGCATTTGGCGCGTAGCGCACATGCACCCGCAGTGAACGGGTGGCAAACCCCGGAGGATTTGACCCCTATGACAAACTCTTTCTGGCTACACACAATCTCTAGTGACTCTGCCAAAGCCAGGGATCACTGGTCCAGCCCAAAGGCCGACTTAGAAAAGGAGTTAATTCAATCACCCAGGGTAATCGGTTGTGTGAATGCAACCAAGCTAAAGATAACTCGAGGCCACCAGCAGTCTGGAAAAAGAACATTCAGCGGGCATTGCTGAGTTGTCTTAAGCGCTGAAATGACTGTCCTTCACACTGTTGGGTAACAAGAATATACACACACACACACACACTGCTGTATTGGATCAGGTCAAGCCGACCATCTCAGCCTGTCAGGCAGGATCAACCTTGGGGAAATTCACGAGGAAAGCTGGAAAGTAATAGGCTTGCCCTGCTGGGTGTGCCAAGGCTTACGAAGGTGGCTTTGATCTTCGCTAAAAGTGCAAACAGTCCTTGGCCAAACCATTCTCCCTCCGTTTGCCCAAACCTTCTCCTCAAAACCAACAGTCCAAACATATTTGTGGCTGTAAATTCCACCACTAACTGATGCCTTTTGTAAAGAAAAGAGGGGCTTCATCCCCATTCCCCTGCCCAGCATCAATGGATGGGGTGATTTTTTTTTTTAAAAAAAAATATTATGCACTTCTAATAAATGAAATATATTGCTGTGGTTTTTCACAACCCGCTGTGTTTTTCTGAACCCGTTTTATTTACAAAGCATGATGTTAAAAGAGCCATTATGCTTCTTTTTTCCCCTTTTTCATAGGAGTTAGGCAGGGGTGGGCTCCTGGGGGTTCGGCAGGATTTGGGCGATTCTCTAGCCAAGGAACACTGGGGTTCGGTGAATCCCCAAATGCCACCCGTGGCTGGCCACGCCCACCCCACCCAGCTCCTCCCACCCCATCCCGCCCCTCCCAGGAGTCTCCACGTTCATCATTCCAGGTAAGTGCAGGGGCCGCACGGAGGGTCTGGGAGGGCAAAAAACGGGCCTACTGGAGATCCAAAAGTCTGGAAACGGGCCTGTTTCCGGCCTCCAGATCTCGGGGGAAGCTGTTTTCACCCTCCCAGAGGCTCGAGAAAAGCCTCCGGAGCCTGGGTAGGGCAAAATACGTCCCCTGCCATGGTGCAGGTGGCCGACTAGGCCACACCCACCATGGCCACGCCCATCCAGCAACGGGGTAGCGAACCCGTTGTTAAATGATCTGAAGACCACCCCTGGAGTTATGGAATGTAGTTCTACAAACCTTAAAGAAGGGACATCCCATCTCGGCAACTTTAAGCTGGGGGATTCTGGGATTCGAAGTCCACAAGTCTCAAAGTTGCCAAGGTTGGACACCGTTGCCTTAAAGAACCTCAGATTTTGTTGGAAATACAAAACTGAGTAGTTCTGAGTACAATATAAATATCCCTGCTTTTTTTAAAAAAAAGTTCTGGAACCTCTCTCTTGGTCTGATTTTATATATATATAATATGTAGGTCTTTGGTTATTCGGGTTTTCTCCCGTGTAAAATTGGAGGTTTTTTGGCAACGTTTTGACGAAGTCTCATTCGTCATCTTCAGGCTAGTGTTCTCGGCTTCGTGCTTCTAGGAGCACGAAGCCGAGAACATCAGCCTGAAGATGACGAATGAGACTTCGTCAAAACGTTGCCAAGAAACCTCCAATTTTACACGGGAGAAAACCCGAATAACCAAAGACCTACATACAAACACCCGCGAAAACCTCAGAAAACATATATTTGAGATCTGTTTTTATCAGGAAGGAAAATCGAGTTCACTATCCTATCTTACTTCTCTGCTCCTTGTGCCAGCATGAGAGATGGACATGTTTCTATAACAGTCTAAGCTATTAGGCACTTCTGGAGGTGATATTCTATTAAGTATTCACCGTGAAAAGTAATTATTTCCCAGGAAGCATCATACTTCAACCTTCAAGAGGTGAGAGAGGAACCCTTTTAAAAATAACTCCAGAGTCATTTCAAGTCAGATCTTAAGAATATAAGATTAAACCAAGCTTTTTTTCTTTCGGGAAGGGCTTCTTATCCAGGCACAAAGAGAAATCAGCACAAGGAGGTCCATGCTACGGGACTACAGATTGGTCTATTTTAGAAACTGTCAGAGCTGGCAGGCAAATAAGGGTGGGCCATAAAATGGGACATTAAAGGTAAAGGTAAAGGTTCCCCTTGCATATATGTGCTAGTCATCTCCGTTTCAAAGCCGAAGAGCCAGCGCTGTCCGAAGATGTCTCCTTGGTCATGTGGCCGGCATGACTAAACGCCAAAGGCGCACGGAACACAGTTACCTTCCCACCAAACGTAATCCCTATTATAATGGGTGTATCCTGTGTTATAAAGCAAATTCCAAGAAAGCTGTTTATATTTGGTAAGGCCACACTTGGAATATTGCATTCAGTTTTGGTCGCCACGATATAAAAAAGATGTGGAGACTCTAGAAAGAGTGCAGAGAAGAGCAACAAAGATGATTCGGGGACTGGAAGCTAAAATATATGAAGAACGGTTGCAAGAACTGGGTATGTCTAGTTTGATGAAAAGAAGGACTAAGGGAGACATGATAGCAGTCTTCCAATATCTCAGGGGCTGCCATAAAAGAAGAGGGAGTCAAGCTATTCTCCAAAGCACCTGAGCGCAGGACAAGAAGCAATGGGTGGAAACTAATCAAGGAGAGAACCAACTTAGAACTAAGGAGAAATTTCCTGACAGTGAGAACAATTAATCAGTGGAACAATTTGCCTGCAGAAGTTGTGAATGCTCCAACACTGGAAGTTTTTAAGAAGATGTTGGATAACCATTTGTCTGAAGTGGTGTAGGGTTTCCTGTCTGGGCAGGGGGTTGGACTAGAAGACCTCCAAGGTCCCTTCCAACTGTTATTCTATTCTATTCTATTCTATTCTATTCTATTCTATTCTATTCTATTCTATTCTATTCTATTCTATTCTATTCTATTCTATTCTATTTGCACTAGATGTTGCCTACTGAAGAACAACTCCTATTAACAGCTTAATCCCTTCAGGGAGAGGGGGAGGGAGGGAGGGAGGGAAAGAGAGGGGGGGAGGAAGGATGCTTACCTGTGCAGTTCGCTTCATCCGACCAATCCCGACAGTCATTGTCACCGTCGCATTTCCACGAGAGACGGATACACATCCCCGAATTGCAGCTGAACTCGTCATTCTGACACTGGTGGGCTTCTGAAAATCGCAGGACAAAATGGTGCAGGTGGAAACTCAAAAGATTATATCTCACTATCCAATAGGCTGACCCTAACTGAGCCTCATATGATGCACCCTGGTTTGTATAATCATGGTTCATTGAATTAAATCATAGGTTAACTCGTCGTGCGTGCAACTGGAAACCAAACGTTACGGCGGAGTCTGAAGGAAGGACCCAACCAATTTCTCTTCAATCCCTCCTCCTATTCCATCCCCGCCCAAAAGACTTTCTGGAACAATCTGCTTTCTGCAAAAAAAAAGACACGGTTCTGCTTAGGCAACACGTCACAACCGGGGTGGGCTTCAAAAATTTTAGGAAGCGGTTCTCTGCCTGGTTGCTGAGTGGGCGTGGCCATGGTGGGCGTGGCCTAGTCACCCTCCTGCCTCATGGCAGTGGGGACATTTTTGCCCTCCCCAGGCTCCAGAGGCTTTCCTCGAGCCTCTGGGAGGGCGAAAATGGCCTCCTCAGGCTCCGGAGGCCCTCTGGAGGACGGAAACGGGCCTTCCCGAACTTCCGGTAGGCCCGTTTTTCGCCCTCCCCGAGCCTCCGCACGTGGCCTGCACTTACCTGCATCCAAAACGGGCCGCGTGGGGACTCCTGGACTGGGAGGGATCGGCGGGGCCAGCTAGGAGTGGGATTTGGGGGTTCTCCAAACTGCACAGAATCTTAGCTAGAGGTTCTCCTAAACCCCAGCAGCCCCCTCCCACCCCCCGGTCACAACTCTTCACTGGATTCAACTGGTGAAGAGAAATGCCAGATGAGGTGGCTTTCTCCTCAAAATAGGTTGACGCCCATCTTCCTTTCTTTGCCTTGCACAAGCCTTCCTCCTCGCCCAGATGTCTGGTGTCCGTTCAAGTAACGGTATCACTAAATCTAGTAGCAGATATAAAATCCACCACGGCAGGAGTCACATCCTGAGTTTACAAACGGGTCACTTGCCTATTTCCTATGGGGGCACCAGCTGCCAAACTATAATTCCCCAGCATGCTAGGTGCAGGGTCAGCCCTCTATGCAATGGTCCTTCGGTATCCAGGGCAACAGAAAGACATTTGAGATCTGTCAAAAGTTCGGAGATCTTCTCTTGAGCTTACCACAGTGGCTCTCGTCGCTACTGTCTCCACAATCGTCCTCCAGATCACACTTATAGGACAGGGGGACGCAGGTCCCTGATTCGTGGCAACGGAATTGGGTGTCAGGATCACACACAGTTGTTGCTGTTATCGCACAAGGAAAAAGAGACCTTCTAACATCATCAATCTCTCATTTTGAGACATCATCAACAGCACCATCAACACGTCCCATCAGAACTCATTTCAGAACCACTGGATCCCTTAGACAGTTTTGGTAGGATGGTCCGATAATGGAGGAAAGGGTTGAAGGACCAAATGTGAAGCTTAAACTTTGCAGAAGCTTCATCTTTTAAAAACTCTCCCCAAATTTAGAATCATAAGGCTGGAATGGACCTTGGAGATCTTCTAGTCCAACCCTCTTTTGCCCAGGGCAACAGTCCTTTTATCATCCTGGACAATAGTTGTCCAATCTTTTCTTGAAAACTTCCAGCAATGAAGCACCCACAACTCTGAGAGGCAATCTGTTCCATTGATTCATTGTTCTCCCTGTCGGGGAAATTCCTCCTTACTCCACCCTAATCAAAAGGATCCTTAACCTTTTCCTCACTGTCGATGTGTTGCGTGTCAAGATTTATCTAAGATTCTTTGAAGAGGGGCTGCTTTTGATTGATTTATTTATTTATTGAATTTCTATACCGCCCTTCTCCCGAAGGACTCAGGGCGGTGAACAGATTAAGATGTCATATACATATAATACTTTTTTTTTTAAATAAACAGTAAATAATAAATTGAGTCAACTTGGTGTATCTGCTAAGACCTTGGCATAGAATTTAGATGTTTATGCTAGCCCTGCTTGTTGAAACAGAAAGTTCTTCAGGGCACGTCGGAAAGTGCGAAGATCTGGGATTATTCGTATTCCAGGGTGTATTTTGTTCCAAAGAGTAGGTGCCCCCACAGAGAAGGCTCTCTCCCTTGGAACTACTAGCCGACATTGTTTTAATGAGTAGGCCTACTCTGTGAGAGCGTATTGGTTGGTGGGAGGTTATCGGTTGCAGCAGGTGGTCTCGTAAGTACTCAGGTCCTAAGCCATGGAGCACTTTAAAGGTAAGAACCAACACCTTGAAGCGCACTCGGAAGGCCACCGGAAGCTAGTGCAGCTCGCGTAGAAGAGGTGTTACATGTGAGCGCCATGTTGCTCCCATAATTACTCGCGCGGCCGCATTCTGGACCAGTTGGAGCTTCCGGCTGCACTTCAAGGGGAGCCCCATGTAGAGAGCATTGCAGTAGTCAAGTCGGGAAATGACGAGGGCTTGAGTGACTGTGCGTAATGAGTCCTGGTCTAGAAAGGGACGCAATTGGCGAATCAGGCGAACCTGCTAGAAAGCTGCTCTGGCTTTTGATCATTCACTGAAGCTAGGGGTCTGCAACCTTAAACACTCAAAGAGCCATTTGGACCCGTTTCCCACAGAAAAGAAAACACCGGGAGCCACAAAAACCCTTCCCGTGCCTGACTATTTCTTGAGCGGCCACAAAACTAGCATATGTAGTTGAATTAAACATCCTGTTTTCTTCTGAAACTTTTCTTTTCTTGGATTTATCCATTGTTGGCCTACCGGGGGTTGAAAAGCTCAATAAATCGCGTACTGGCGGGTGTCACACATTGCTGGTTGTGACGCCTATTTTGAGTGACAGGGAGCCGCAGCAGAGGGTTGAAAGAGCCACATGCAGCTCCAGAGCCACAGGTTGCTGACCCCTGATTTAAGCAAACTCTCCCTTGCACCCCCCTCCACCCTCAAGTATCTGCGTGACTTACGGCAGTTCTTTTCATCGCTCATGTCCCCACAATCATTGTCATTGTCACATTTCCAGATGTTATTAATGCAATTCCCATTTGAGCATCTGTACTGGTTGGAGAGACAGGTGTTTTCTGCATGTCGGTGGCAAGGGAGAGAGGCAGAGGAGGATAATCAATCATCATTACAAAGAAAAAAAGGCAACCTGAAATTAATGAACCCAACATCTAGTCAACTATCCCAGTTCCGAGCGAGAAAGCTTCCAGAAAAAAACAGCCTTTGCGGTAAAGAAGCTTCATTTCATTGTTGTTAGTTGCGAAGTCATGTCTGACCCATCGCGACCCCATGGACAACGTTCCTCCAGGCCTTCCTGTCCTCTACCATCCCCCGGAGACCATTTAAGCTCACGCCGACTGCTTCGGTGACTCCATCCAGCCACCTCGTTCTCTGCTGTCCCCTTCTCCTTTTGCCCGTTTTTCGCAAAAAGAGGACACGCAGAGAGTTTGGGAGGCCTGCAAAGTGCTTCTGGGGGCTGGGGAGGGCAAAAACGCCTCCGTTTTTGGCCACCCAAACCCCCCATGCGTCACGTTTTTGCCTTCCCTGGCCACTAGGAGCGCTCTACAGGCCTCCCAAGCCCTCTTCAGGCCCCGTTTTTGGCGAAAACGGGATGTGTGGGGCACGGTTTCGGGAGGCCCAAAATAGCTGTATTCGGTGTATAAGACACACCTACATTTCCACCCTCTTTTGGGAGGGGAGTGCATAATTATACTCCGAAAAGTACGGTAAATAATGTTAGGGAATGGCTATTGCCTAACTGGTTGGGTTGGCAATATATATAAACCATCAATGCATGTTTGCAGTCAAAATGTAATGTATAGTTTTAAGACTGTAATGCTGTATTGCATCATACTGTATTCTGACTGACTAGCTCTGTAGCCAACGTACTTAAGAGGAAGCTTGAATCATGGCTTGTTTTTTCTTATTACATTATTATTGCTACCTCTGCTCCTCTCTGCCTGTTCTCTCTGCATGATCACTGCTTGATCATTGCTACTTGTTGTTTTCTACTGTTTTACTGATTGTTTTACTGCTGTACTTGTTCCTGTTTGCAACTCCAAAAAGAACTGTTTTATTGCATATGACTACAACAACTGGTAAGAAGACTTTGTTCTTCGAATATCTCTGGATTGATAATTTAATTATCTTTATCTGTGTATGACCTGGATTGTTTATTGGACTTTGCTTTACTTTTTCCTAAAGTAAAAGAATATCACAACTCAGTGTGTCTGTGTATTGACAGTGCTTATTCACAATCACTCTCAGCCGTTTCTCATCTGCACAACCTTGCTATAAAATAAAATCCAAAGTGAGATGCCATCTGACACTCTAGCACCCAGTATATCCTTTACCTTCTTTTATGCAGGTGCCATTCTTCAAGTGATAGTTGGGTGGACAATCGCATCGTATCTCGCCTGATGGGAGCAGATGGCTGGAGACTCCATCAGGGCACCGACAAGTATAGCTATTGTTAGCCCTGGGCAGACACAGCAGGCTGCATGGCTTGTCTACACATGCATTCTTCCCTATCCAGAGGAGAGAAGAAGGAAGGACCAGAAATGTACATCGTGAAACTTCAGGAAGAAGATGTTGCCTTCCAGATGTTGCCTTTCTTGTTTGTTTGTTTCTTTGTCTTGGAAAACGCTTCGCTTCTCATCCAAGAAGCTTCTCGGGTGAGAAGTGAAAGGTTTTCAATGAAAAAAAAAAGTTCAGTTGCCTTTTGGAAAAGCACCTGTTGAGCCCGAGAGTATGAATATTCATAGACTGGAACAGATCAGCCAATGAATAGGCATAGCAACTAAGTCAGCCAATGGGAACTTTGGATAGACAAGGTAACAGCCATGGGGATTCAGTCAGCCAATGTGGACTGTTTAGAAACAGGAACTTAAGTAAGAAGTCTGGGCGTAGCTTAGCCCTGCAGCTTTAAACTCCGAGTCTGATTCTGTGCTGAGAACAGAAACTAGTCTCCTCTGTTTGTGTTTTGCTTGTAACTGCTACCAGGTTGGAAGAAATCTGCTGTTGGTATTGTAAATGTACTTCATGTGTTATTATGTATATAAAGAAGTTAATGAATCCTGCTGCATCAGTCTGCCTGTGTGTGCTTTCTGGATTTGATTTTTGCAATAAACTCTGACAATGTGTAGCCATTTTATCTAGCTCTCTATTATACTCCTTTATTCCTTTTCTTTCTCTTTACTATGTAAGGGGAGGGGGGTTTCCGGGCTCGCCGCATTCTTAAGGTGGGGAGGGGGGGAAGGAGCGAATAGATAGTGAGGATTGTTTTGGCTAGGTGACTTTCTTTCCCGTGGGAACAGAGGCTGCTTCTGGTGAGAATGGAAGGTGGTGTTTGAAGACCCTGGGAAATGTGGATTGAGTGGAGAACGTGACTTTTGAGGGATGTTTCTAACTTACAATATTATGTGGTGTGTAATTGCGGTTTGTGTCAGATCCGGAATTACAACAGACATTGCCAATTTGATGCTTAACCTAAATAAAAGAAATTTGTTTTGGAAGATGGACTTTGCCTATTTCTTGTTGAATGGGTTTCATCCAGTGGTGGAATTCAAATTTATTTACTACTGGTTCTGTGGGCGTGGCAGGGGAAGGATACTGCAAAATCTCCATTCCCTCCCCACTCCTGGGGGAAGGATACTGCAAAATCCCCATTCCCTCCCCACTCTTGGGGCAAGGATACTGCAAAATCCCTATTCCCATCCCACTCCAGGGGAAGAATACTGCAAAATCCCCATTCCCTCCCCACTCCAGGGGAAAGATATTGCAAAATCCCCATTCCCTCCCCACTCCAGGGGAAAGATACTGCAAAATCCCCATTCCCTCCCCACTCCTGGGGGAAGGATATTGCAAAATCCTCATTCCCATCTCACTCTGCGGCCAGCCAGAGGTGGTATTTGTCGGTTCTCCGAACTACTCAAAATTTCCGCTACTGGTTCTCCAGAACCTGTCAGAACCTGGTGAATAGCACCCCTGGTTTGATCACTTGGAAACCTGACAGCACCTTTGGGACAACCATGGCCTGCATGATTGAGACTCTCCGTGGACACTTGCCTTCCAGAGTTGCCACTGAATCGTTAGTTTTAATTAGACTCAACATGGGAAGATCATCTCAAGGAAGATGCATCAGAGAAGTAAAGGCAATGTTTGCTGATGGACCGATAAATACCTGTAGTCTTTCCATGGTAGAAGATTTTCATGTCCATCACACTATTGAGATGGTCAACCAAGGTCTCCATTCTGGCTCCGTTGTGCTTGGAGGCTCTGAAAATGCTCAGCTGCGACCAATCATTCCAATAAATATCATTCTGAGGAAAAGCAGAGGAAACCTTTTCATTTTTAAATATTCATTGGAGGACCAGAGATGGAGGCAGATGGAAGGCATAACCATATAAGCAAGTACCAAACCAAGCTGGTTGTGCAAATACTTAGCAATCATATTTAAGCCTCTGTTAAATTCATTATACGCACAGAAGGGTTGACTTCATGTGCAATGCTTAGCCAATGGCCACACCTTATAAAGCACAACATGAATAATTATGTTGTAGGGCACGCAACCCTTCTTGTTCCTGCTTTGATTTGTATGAGCAAGTAAATAAATAAAGTTTATTGTCATTGTATGTGTATACACAGTATACCCATACAACAAAATTCACTTAACACCCAAAGACCAGGTCCAACACACACATAACAATCCCCAAACACCCCCCACCCACCACAATTCCCCACCCCTAAACCACCCAAACATCCACACAACAGACCAAGTAATGCTGTCCAACAGCTCACTGATGGTGGCCCTTTAGTTCATAGTTGAGTGCAATTATAGCTCTGGGATAAAAACTATTCAGAAGACTTGTGGTCCGAGTTTTAATCGTTCTGTATCTTCTGCCAGAAGACAACAGTCCAAAAAGATTGTAAGCAGGATGGGAAGAGTCTCTGAGAATGTTATGCAACTTCCTCAAACAGTGAGATTCGAAGATGTCGTCCAGGACTGGTAGCTGGAGTCCGATGACATTCTGGGTAATTTTAATGATTCTCTGTAGAGCTTTTTTGTCTGCTACAGAGCTGCTCCCATACCATGCAAGAATGCCGTATGTCAGGACACTCTCAATGGTGCTGCGATAGGAGGACAGAAGTAGATGCTAAGATAGATTTATCTTCCTGAGCATTCTCAGGAAGTACAGCCTCTTCTGTGCCTTCTTCACAAGCATGTTAGCATTCATAGTCCATGAGAGGTCCTTCGAGATATAAATGCCCAGAAATTTAAAACTACTAAGGATGGCTAGCTATGCTCTGCATCACATTCACAGTGGTTCTGAGAACTAAAACAAGCTGCCTGGAGATTATGACATTTGAAGTCTAATATGTCTGGTCAAATTTGTCGTGAGTTGGGAAGCTAAGCAGGGTAGAGAGTTGGTTAGGACGTGGATGAAAAAACTATTAGAAATCCCAGGACTATAGGTTAGATTGGGAAATTTAAAAAAATCCTAGAAAGAGGTCCTTGATTTTCATCCTACTGGATTTGTCCATAAAATCCCTCGGAGTCAAACACAGCTCTTTTTAACACCTAGAGGGTGCTAGATTGCTTGTGTCTATTCTATTATAGGCGTTCTAGATCATGTCTACTCTATTATGGAGGGTTGCAGATTGATAATTCCTGCTCTATCATAGAGGGCTCTAGATTGATAATGCCTGCTCTATCATAGAGGGTTCTAGATTGATGATGCCCACTCTATCATAGAGGGTTCTAGATTGATAATGCCTGCTCTATCATAGAGGGTTCTAGATGGATGATTCCTGCTCTATCAGGGAGGGTTCCAGATGAATGATGCTCACGCCATCATAGAGGGTTCTAGATTGACAATATCTGCTCTATCGTAGAGGATTCTAGATGGATGGTGCCCGCTTTACCATAGAGGAGTCTGGATTGATAACGTCTACTCTATCATAGATGTTCCAGAAGTACCTTAAACACAGCAATGGCATAGGGATGAGGAAGACTATCCAAGATCACTGATCTCTGCATGCCGTTGAAGTCGACCCGCTCGATCCTGTCCATGTAGGCCTCCGTCCAGTAGATCCAATGATCGTCTGCTGAAATTCCGTTGGGCCACTTTACTCCCTCGGAAACGATGCAAGTAGCCGAGGAGCCATCCATTTCGCTTCGATAAATACCAGGCCGGGAATCCCCCCAGTCTGTCCAGAACATCAGTCTGGGAATAGAAGTCATAACCAACAAGAGGTAGAGAGAGAAAAAATGAAGCCTAAGTCAGGCCGGAACTAGGATGGAATGTAATTCTCCTGATTAATTTAGGGAATGTTTCAACCCAGATGTCAGCTTTGGAAGCCATACTAGGCCGGAAGCTTCAATGCTGCCACCTTCTCATGTGTGGGAAAGTAGGAGGGGGGATTTAGTAAAGGGGTTGTCTTTAGACATAATAGCATTCTTTCTGTCGGTCAAGGTCAGGGCGATCCAGCATCTGGAGAAGGAGTGGTCGGAGTGAGGTCTCAAGACGGGCCGGATGGTGATTGGAGCATGTGATCGACTAGGGAGTGAGGGGATGGTTTTGGGGTTTTTTGATTTACTGAGAGAAAACCCGGACCTCTCAGATTCAGGTTTTCCCAGATGTGCCAGTTTACCTATTCTAGTAAATAGAACTTTGAAAAATGCTTGCTTCAGAGTCTTTACTTGGAGTTGGGGTTTTTCTGGAACACTGACATTAACCCGAATCTCTCCTTAAACCATAATGGCACCCCAAAAGGGGGCTGTCAGGGGTGCTGAGCCTCAGCATCTACCTAAACCTTGGGTGGTGCGAAGACTCAGTGAAAATGGAGGAGAAAGAAGAGATCGCAGAGGGGGCCGTGGGGATTTACCGACACCCAGTTGGGACGCTGACACCAGAGACATCTCAAGATGTGAGATTTAGCTTTCTGGAGGGCTCCTTTGAGGTCCACGTTGCAAGTCCTCTGACTCCAAAGAGAACACAAACAAGATCAAGGGATAGGAGACTTCCTACTTACCCTTCTTTGGGCACCAAAGTTAGGGCTCGCGGTCGCTCAAGCACCGAGGAGTTTAAAATGGTAAGACGCAAGTCCCCGTCTGGGTTGGCAACCTGTGTGGAGACCACAAATTGGAGAACGATGATTCCACCAGACTCTTATTGTTACTGATCTAGCAAGAGGCTGGTTTAGTTCTAGCTGGAATTATCAGGCATAAGAATTCACGTATTTTTTCTTTTCTTTTATGTACACTGAGAGCATATGCACCAAGACAAATTCCTTGTGTGTCCAATCACACTTGGCCAATAAAAAATTCTATTCTATTCTATTCTATTCTATTCTATTCTATTCTATTCTATTCTATTCTATTCTATTCTATTCTATTCTATTATTCTATTCTATTCTATTCTATTCTATTCTATTCTATTCTATTCTAAAGTTAAGCCTTATGTTTGGTGTGTGCTATTCAAAAGAGTTTGACCAGCTCCAATAAATTCCTGAGAAAATCCAACCAGAACAAAACAGGTTCTGGAATGCCTCCTAGATAGTGAGTTACTATCTAGGTAACTCTATGCTGTAGTTATGCAACATCCATTCTGGGGAAAAGTCTTGAGGTCTATAGCTTGAGGGCCAGACAAATCAACATCTGTAGACCTTTAGTCTGAGAGTGGAAACAAAAAAGGAAGGTGTATCATTCACAGCATGTGTTTGCGCTACCTGTCTGCCATCCTGGGCAGTGTCAGTATCATTGAATCCAGTACCAAGCCACTGCATTTTCCAAACCATGGTTTAGAGCAGGGATGGCCCTTTTATGACTTGTGGACTTCAACTCCCAGAATTCCTGAAGCCAGCCATGTTAGCTCAGGAATTCTGGGAATTGAAGTCCACAAGTCATAAAAGGGCCATACTTGCCCACCTCTGGTTTAGAGTCTAAGCTTACTGAATGAATGCAGCCTAGTCTGATGAAAAGAAGGACTAGGGGAGACATGATAGCAGAGTTCCAATATCTCAGGGGCTGCCACAAAGAAGAGGGAGTCAAGCTCTTCTCCAAAGCACCTGAGGGCAGGACAAGAAGCAATGGGTGGAAACTAACCAAGGAGAGAAGCAACCTAGAACTAAGGAGAAATTTCCTGACAGTTAGAACAATTAATCAGTGGAACAACTTGCCTCCAGAACTTGTGGGTGCTCCGACACTGGAGGTTTTTAAGAAAAGTATGGACAGTCGTTTGTCTGAAATGGTATAGGGCAGAGGTGTCAAACTCAAGGCCCGAGGGCCAAATCCAGCCCCACGGGGTGCTTAGAACTGCCCTGGGGGCTGCCTGGAAACAGTTAAGGACCGGCCCACGGTGCCTCTGCCAGCAAAAACAGCCATGCACAGCCCTCCCGAGCTCCGTTTTTGCTGGCAGAGGGTTGCAGGAGGCCGTTGCAGCTGAAAACGGAACTCAGGAGCCCATTTTCACTGGCAGAGGGTTGCAGGAGGCCGTTGCAGCTGAAAACGGAACTCAGGAGCCCATTTTCACTGGCAGAGGGTTGCAGGAGGCCGTTGCAGCTGAAAACGGAACTCAGGAGCCCATTTTCACTGGCAGAGGGTTGCAGGAGGCCATTGCAGCTGAAAACGGAACTCAGGAGCCCATTTTCACTGGCAGAGGGTTGCAGGAGGCCGTTGCAGCTGAAAACGGGTCTCAGGAGTCCATTTTCACTGGCAGAGCACTCAGGCTGCCACAGGCGCTCCGTCAGGATTGAGGTCGAGCTGGTCACACCCACACAGAGCCCCTGAGGTCAAACACAAGTTTGATGCGGCCCTCAATGAAATCAAGTTTGACACCCCTTGTATAGGGGTTTCCTGCCTGACCAGGAGGTTGGACTAGAAGACCTCCAAGGTCCTTTCAAATTCTGTTATTCTGTTATGATGAATAATTCAGGAATCTAGGTTTATTTAAAGCAAGCCACAACTTGGTCCAGACAAGTTGGATCCAATTCTTGTCTCTTTCTTTGGTTTCTTTTAGAGACCAAGGAAAAGTTATTATGGATTTGTATTGGGTTAATGGCAAAGCACGAGCAGGCAGTCAGTGAATTCAGATTTACTTTCATTCCTACCCCACACCTTTGCCAAGGACACAGCCAATTCATTAGGAGTAAGAGCTCCCTCCCCCATGGCACAAATCCTTTATTTATTTATTTAATTGATATGCCACTCATCCCACTGTTGAAGCAATACATTCTGTTGCTATAAGGAAATACACACAGCAAAAGTCCCCCTCAAAAAGATCATCCATGCTCCCCATCTGGGATAGACTTCTGCTTCCTTCTTGAAATGTTGGCTTCTTTCCTACAAGCAGGAGGCGTACCTCGATTTTGGGGATGCCAGCGTTCACCCAGTAAAGCAGTTGACTGATGGGCTCAAAGACCAATGCTTCGACCGTCTCCAGGCTGGTGCCGATGATCACTTCCTGCCCAGAACTTCCGTTGAGACAGATACGCTGAAAATAATGGATCGGAGCCGTTAGGGAAGTCAACTGCTAACTTTGATGCCAACCAAACTCAAGAGGTGATCCCTGAAGCTAAGGAGAGCAGCACGAGAAGAAGTGCTGCTCTGGCGGGCCACAACACTAACCTGGATAATTTCAAGAGTTACATCTGCCCAGTATAGACAGTTGTGGGCGTAATCGAAGTCGAGAGCCACCGCCCCACGCAGCCCCGTCAAAGGCAAATCTTCAGTCAACCCGGACGACAGATCGTACCGATGGATGGAATACCTTGTTGAATACAGGATGAACTCATTTTCCTCTGCAAAAATAAATAAATAAAAATCAGCCAAGGAATGAAGTAGGGGTTTTACATTTGGGAAGGAGCATTTTCTGAGCTCAAACATCGCAAAGGGGAGTTTGTAAACACTCTGGCTCTACAGCATCCTCTCTAGCTGATGTCAAGACTGAAACGTCTTAATTTTCCCTCCAAAGATGGCCTCAGATGTAAGCATAATCCAACAAACTTTTTTTTAAAAAAATGTATGCCGCATTGCAAAGTCCCTGTTTTTCACCTCCAACTATGTATTTTTATTTCGACAAAATGGTTATACAATCCAGTGGTGAAATCCAATTTTTTTTTACTACCGGTTCTATAGGCATGACTTGGTGGCCGTGGCTTGGTGGGTGTGGCAGGGAAGGGAGACTGCAAAATCTGCATTCCCACCCCACTCCTGGGGGAAGGATATTGCAAAATCTCCATTCCCACCCCACTCCTGGAGGAAGGATATTGCAAAATCTCCATTCCCACCCCACTCCTGGAGGAAGGATATTGCAAAATCTCCATTCCCACCCCACTCTGGGGCCAGCCAGAGGTGGTATTTGCCTGTTCTCCGAACTGCTCAAAATTTCCGCTACCGGTTCTCCAGAACCTGTCAGAATCTGCTGGATTTCACCCCTGATCCAATCTCTTCTTAAAAACTTCTAGTGTTGGAGCATTTAGAGTTTCTGGAGGCAAGTCATTCCACTGATTAATTGTTCTCACTGTCAGGAAATTTCTCCTTAGTTCTAGGTTGCTTCTCTCCTTGGTTAATTTCCACCCATTGCTTCTTGTCCTGCCCTCAGGGGCTTTGGAGAATAGCTGGATTCCCTCTTCTTTAGGGCAGCCCCTTTGGAACACTGCTATTGTTTCTCTCCTAGTCTTTCTTTTCATCAAACTAGACACACCCAATTCCTGCAACCGTTCTTCATATGTTTTAGCCTCCAGTCCCCTAATCATCTTTGTGGCTCTTCTCTGCACTCTTTCTAGAGTCTCAACATTTTTTTTACATCGTGGCAAATTTAAAGAAAGGTGGAAGCCCTCTCCTTCCCAGTGGTGGCCAATTTTAAGTCCCTTTTATTTCTTTTATTGTTGCTTGAACAACACTGTAGTAGACGTTTCCCAATCGTTTCATCAAAGCTACTGATCAACCGTCTTACCAGCAGCAAAACCTGGTCTGTTTGGGCTACTCTCAAAAGAATGAAGTGTGTGTTTGTTAGCTAGCAGGAGTCAAGCTCAACACAAGGCAGGTTTTATTTTCCTGATCTACAACTTTGACCGGTACTGTTTTTTCCAAACAACCTCCTTTTCCCCTCCTTGGCTTACCTGCTAATGGACACGGTACGGTTTCCCCTTCTAACCGGGTTTCTACGTCACCTCCAGAACACGTGTCGCCAGATATCTTGCGGTAACTAACATCAATCAAACAAGAGTGTTTTGTCAAGAGGCACGCAGAGTTGTAACCCGAGTGCCCCTATCAAGTTAACAGCACTGGGAATATGCCACTTTATTATTTATTTATTTTTTAAAAAAATACTTTTTATGGAAGAGTTTTGTCTCTAAAAACAACATAAAAAAACAACCACAGATACATAAAAACAACACAAAACATAACAAACAGTACATACCCTCTAAGGCAGGGGTCCTCAACCTTTCGGACCTCAGGGACCACTAAATTCATAATTTTAAATCCCATGGACAACTAATATGATCTGCTTAATGACTGGCTGGGTGGGTGTGGGTAGGTGGTCATGTGACTGGGTGGGCGTGGCCAATTCGATGTCACTCACGTCGAGGGGCGCCTCACCAGCCTCAGCCCCTCTCCTCTCAGCCCCTCCTCGCCTCCGCACCCGGGCTCCTTAGTGCCCTAACAGGAAGCAGTTGTTGGAGCTCAGCAGCCACCACGAGAAAGAGTTGGCAAAACAACTGGCTCAGTTCAAATTGGATCTGGCCGAGAAGGAGGCTCAGCAGAAGCACCTCACTGAGGACTAGGAGCATAGGCTTTCCAAGCAGAGGGAAGACTTGCAGGAGTGCAAGGCCAGGTACTGACGCCTGGAGGCTCAGCAGGCTGAGATGGTCAGCCAGTTCCAGGCCATGATGCAGTCCCACTGAAATGAGGTCCTCCGGCTCTTTGCCACCAGCGGCGCTTCCCTCCAGCCTTCGCCCAAAGCCCCACACCAGGAGGCTGAGGCAGACCCCAAGTCGGAATTTCTGCCCCCCTCCAACCCACACAAAAAGACCCCGAAGGGGGAGACTCTCTGCAGCAACACAAACATTCATTGCACGTATCTGTCCCAGGGGCTGTAGTTTGAGGACCCCTGATTTAGTGCAATATAAAAAATGCAAATAATTTTTCTGCGGACCAACAAAATTTTCTCACGGATCACCAGTGGTCCACGGTGCTGCTCTAAGGTCATTTTACAGCTTTCTGTATCGGCATACGTACTTTGCTTTTGTAGTTCTCTATTCTATCATATCCATTTATTTCTCAATAGTAGTATAATAGCGTTACATCAACGTATATATTAGCCCGCATAGTAGTATTCATTGTTCTTATCTACCGATTTATATTCATTTATATTTACATCTCTTTGTTCAATGTTATTCAATTACTCCAATTTTTGAGTTTCATCAGCGCTAAGTTAAACATTTCCTGTTTTGGTTTCTATTTTCGAGCCAACTGTACATTTTATTCCATACTTCAAAATAGTCCGAATCATCCCTCTCTTTTAACTCCATAGTCATTTTGTCCATTTCTGCACATGGAAATATGCCATTTTAACCTATGCAGATGGCAAAATTGTTTTCTGCAAGTGTTTGGATTTTAGAGGGTGATGCATTGAAACAACAGGGCCCTCCAAAAATAATTCGCAGGTAATATATGAATTGATTGCATTAACACCTTGGGTATAGGTGGAGAGTGATGAAATGTGCATTATGACAGAGTGACACAAACTTCCTCACACTGTCATGTAAGTGAGAAAAGTCTCATCTCATGGCATCCATCTCACCATTTTTGTCCCATCGCAGTTATAAATAACTAGCTGGATGCCGTTCTTCGCTACAAAATGATGTGATTGGGTGTGATAAATCGACACTTAAAGCCTGAAACTTAACGTAGAATGTATAACTTCGTAGCATCAGAGTGTGTTAATATAAAGCAACTGGCAGTTGGAACAGAGGGGGAGGGGGAGTAAATGTCCCAGCCCACAGGCCGGATGAGTCACGCGCTGGCCACGCCCTCTCCCGGTTTAGTGAAGGGGTAGCATCAGAGCGTGTGAATATAAGGCAACTTGCAGTTGGGACAGAGTTCCTTTCAGGTGGGGAGGTGGAGTAGAATGTCTAACTCCTTAGCATCAGAGCGTGTGAATATAAGGCAACTGGCAGTTGGGACAGAGTTCCTTTCAGGTGGGGAGGGGGAGTAGAACGTCTAATTCCTTAGCATCAGAGAGTGTGAATATAATACTGTATATGAAATGCTAATGACCTGATGGTCATTTCAAAAAATCCTTTCTTAGTGAGCACCTAGAAGCCAAGAGGAACATACATCGCAAATTTCAAGTTTGTAGACTTTACGGTTCTGGAGATTTCATTTCATGATTAATGAGTGAATGGTTTTCGCTTTTATATATATAGATTCTATTTCCGCCTGTCTCAAAAAAGCTTTGCAAACGAGCTTGATAAACTTTGTAGTATGTAAATCTCGCGACCTACCCTCGTGTCTTCTTGTAGGTTGACCCAACCGGGCATAGCGCAGGAGGAGAGAAAAGTTTGCCAGCAAACTCGGGATCCGGAATGCAAACTTCTAACGACAGGTCCTCACTTAGCTTGAAACCAAAATCGCTAAACGGGGAAGTTTAAAGAAAAAGAGCAAAGCAAACAAATAATATTTCTTCTAGTTGTTGTTGTGGAGAATCTGGTTTCAAATCTTAAGAAAAGCAAGAATTCAGGAATTGCAACCAGTTAAATAGGATTATCATCCACAGAGCATCCAAGGTAGTGTTTCACAACCTTCGCAACTTTAAGAGGTGTGGACTTCAACTCCCAGAATTCCCCAGCCAGCATCTCCAGCTAGCCAGGCCAGGCTGTAGACAAGGCAGAGTGGTAGACAAAAGTTGGTATCATTATTCAAGAGACCACATCTTGACCTAAGGTTTATAGCAGTGTTTGTCAATGTCAGCAATTTGTAGATGTATGGACTTCAACTCCCAGCATGCTGCTGGCTGGGGAATTCTGGGAGTGGAAGTCCACACCTCTTAAAGTTGTTGAGGTTGAGAATCACCGACCTAGGCACATAAGGAATTCATTTCCCTCGTATCCCTGTGGCCTCATGAAGTTTTCCTTTGATTTCACGCTCCACACATCAAGACGATCCATGAGAGTCAAGGACACTTCAGCAGGAGTTGGCCAAATCCCGAGACTTTTTCTCATAACAATACAATGACACTCAAGTGGGCAATGCGAACTGCACTAATAGGGGGAGGGTGAATTCTATACTTCAGTTATGTGGGTTTGCGTGGGAATTAGCTAGATCTGGTTTTGCCCTCATCAGTGCCGAAATGATGTACTCAATAAAGTTTTGCGTTCAGAGGTTGGATCGGCTCGACCGTGCTTGCTTTGGTTGGGTTTGTCAGCCGGAATGTTGATATATGGTTGAGGCAAACCCACATTTCTAGAGGTCTCCAACAAAGAAGGGGTCCTCTACCTTGAAAGTCCCCGTCCTCCAATATTCATCATAACTGTCGCTCACCAGAGACCCCGACTTACCACTCGTAGTCTTCCCTGGTGCAGGAACAATTGGAGATCAGGAACGGTCGATCGAAATCTTCCCCGTTGAAACAAGTGGCGTGAGGCGTTCGCCTTTTGAAGACCGTCTTGTGTCCCAGGAGACACTCGTTCCCGCGTTCATCGGAGGGAGACCACAGCTTATAATCATTTTCCGTGCAAGGCACCCCTAAAAAATAATCAGGGGGTTATGTATTAAGTTGCGGGGAATGGGCAGGGAAAGGGAAAAAACCCTGCCACGCTACAAGGACAAGCTTCGGCCTACACCGAGATCAAGAAACACCACCGGAGGCCAATTCCTTCCCTTACCGAGGACATCCGTGGTGTTGATCTGTAGAATCAGCCAACTGTGGCCGTTTTCTTTATAAGACCCAAAAATGGTGAAGATGGTGCTTTTCTCGCCCGGTTCTGTCAGCAGGCCATACACAAAGACTGGCTTTTCGGAGAACGTGAAGGTTTTCCAAGTTTCCCCTTCATTCGTGCTGTACCTATGTGGAAAGAATGACAAGAAGATGTCTGCCATACCTTGGTTTTGGTCCTTCTCCATTCCAGCATCTTTTGCTTCTGATAGTCCCCATTTCTTGGTACTTGTTGTGACCTAGGCTCACTTAGTCATTACAAGACACAATTAGTCTCAAACAAACCTATTTTATTATAACAGCTGAGAATTACTTCATTCCCAGCTCAGTCCAAATTAATTCCAAAACAAGTCCTTCAGAAAAGTCCTTGGGGCTTATAACAAACCTTTATCTTCTTTGGCACCCTGCCAAAGGCCTTTCTTGGCAAAGCCCCACGAAGTTCAGAAACAAGAGACACTGACTGGAAAACAGATTTAGCAACGTTGCTTTCCTACAAAGAGCCCAACAGCCTTTGCTGCTCTTTTAAGCCTTATGGGAGGGGCCAATCATCTCCTGGCTTTACTCCAGAGTTGTCCTTTTTGTTTTAGCTGCTCTTGCCTTCTGGCAGCTCTTCTCATGCGTGCACTAGGAACAGGCTCCTCCTGTTCCTCTGCCTCTCTGCTGTCCGACTCTGGAGGCTCTGGAGTCTGCACATCACTCCCATAAGGCCCTGGCCCCATGTCTGCTTCCGATGCACAGCCCTCGTCTGGGCCTTCCCCGGCCTCCAGGACTGGCCCATGTTCTTCCTCAGCCTCATCACTGTCCGACTCCATGCCAGTTCTGCAGGCTGCCGGTGGACCACAACACTACTTGCCTCTAAGTTCAGGGTATAGCCAGTGATGGAAGAAACATGAGCTTATTTTCTTTTCCCCCCTTGTCGAAGACAATGCTGGTGAGTTGTTTCGGTGCCAGTGGGGCCATTAAGATTTGCTGCGGCATCGCACATCTATTTTACCCCTCTCAAATCCAGAACCTGAAGAATGAGATTGCTGGAAATTGGAAACTCGCTGCCAAGTTTCAGCAATTCATTGTGGGGGAAGGTGGGGGCGGCTGTAAAATGGAAATGGGGTGCAGAGTGCTTACCCCTGCGATACAGGCTAACGCTGACCAGAATGGGGCCCTTTAAAGACCTCTGAAAATGGGCAAATTCAGCCAATGTAGATTCCATTAATCTCCATCCCCCCAAAAAACAACAGAAGCTGTTTTGACTGACATTTGGTTCCTGCTCCATGCTAACAATTATTTATTGGTTTGTAATAAAGCCTAAGAACCAACTGATACAGTGGTGAAAGCACCAGGCTAGAAACTAAGAGACTGTGAGTTCTAGTTCTATCTTAGGCAGGAAAGATGGGGAGGTGATTTGGGGCCAGTCCTTCTCTCTCAGCCCTAGGAAGGAGGCAACGGCAAACAAACCACTTCTGAAAACCCTTGTCTGGGCAGCCTCCAAGTGTTGGGCATTATTTATTTATTGATTGATTGATTGATTGAATTTGTATACCGCCCTACTCCCGAAGGACTCAGAGCGGTGAACAGCCATAGAATAAAACATATAAATACAAAATTTAAAATAGACTAAAACGAATTAAATAATTTGGCTGAACAAATTTAAAACCCCAATAATTTAAAACCAAATTTAAAATTTCCATTTAAAAAGGGGAAAGATTTAGGTCAGGCCGGCTTGATGAAATAGGGAAGTCTTGAGCGCGCGACGGAAGGTACGCAGATCCGGGATCCTCCGTATCTCCGGGGGGAGCTCGTTCCAGATAGTAAATAATAAATAATAATAAATAATAAATAAATAAATAATAAATGATAAGAGCTCCACAATCTTCGTGACAACATCCGTTAAGCTATCCTCATGCACATTTTGGAAACCACTCTCCAAGAATTTTCCTGGAGTTTTTCAAAGTGCATTATTAAGAAGATGGAACCAGAGAGATCGGCTGCCTCCTTTAATCATCGCCCACAGTTTTTTCCTTAAAATCAAGATACCGGAAGCGAGAAAGGGTTGCTGATTTGGCCTTCTTCCTACACATGCTGGTTTTGTTTTGTTTTTTTCAAATCCGAGATGCAAATTAAATTGCTCACTGGGACGGAACACAATCTGTTGGAATCTGTTGGCTACAGAGGCTTGAGTGAAATTGTCCCTCTAAAGTTTTCTCAGTTCCTAGACTGAATAGCCAAGAAGCAGATGCAGACAGAGATAAAGAGAGGAATATGAGAGGCAAGTCAAAAAAAGCATAGCAATTAAAGTATTGAAGCGGGCAAGAGATGATGGATAGATGATTTCTCTTTTTTTGTTGTTGTTCTGATTTGTTTCTGCTTTTCTCTCTCTCTCTCTCTCTTTTCTTTTTTTAGGTAGGTGACATGACTAGAAGTTAGGTAGGATAGAAAGAAAATGTCTTCTAATAAAAGGTGACAGGATTAAAAGTTAGAATAAGTGATAGAAATAAGAGAAGGGGGAATATTAGTGTATACACTTTTATATAATAAAATAAAAGCAATAACAAGAGAAAATAATGGAATAATTGAATAATGACAGACTGCAACTTAATATCAATGTGTATCATTATTAGAAATATATAAGCTGATTGAACGTAATAACTATGATTAATTCTACTGGTTTTATCTGTATTAGAATGCATGACACCCAGAGTGCCACACTGTTACGCATTGATATGTTTGTAAAAAATAAAAAAAACCTTGTAAAATAAATAAATAAATGAGGACCCAGATTGTGGGGGCAAAAAGCTGACTTTGTATAAAATATACAAAAGCATGAAGGCTATTGCTTAACGCATTGTTAAGCCGCCCTGAGTCTCCGGAGAAGGGTGGCATATAAATCAAATTAAAATAAATAAATAAATAAATATTCTTCACTTTCAAAAATAAATACATACATACATGCATACATAAAATTTTCTCAGTTTTTCAAATTCTTTACCCATAAAAATTTAAAGCATGGCTATCAAGATTCCTTTTCCATTCTCCCAGGTGGCCTAAAACACCTGGGAAGTGGAAGATAAATGATCCCAGTTTACAGACTCAGTTCCCCCAGGACAGAACTTATTGGTTGGCTTACTTCAGCTGGTTTGTTTCTGAGCCCTGTGTCACAGCCATGAGGATGCCCCCGTGGTCTCCCCAGGAGTAATAATGGGGCCCAGACAGGACCTGCGAGAGGAAGCAAAGAAAGTCACTGGATCAATATCAGGTAGCAAAAAGACAAATATAAACACGCATGCATAGAAAAATTCATTCGGCATTCTGGAAAGTCGATATTCATGTTCCTGCTTGCTCTAACAAATACATCCAAGGCGGATCCTATCATTTTTCCCATCAAGGAATCACGTTACTGGAACTGCCCCTCTCTGCAAAATTGCCAACATTCATTTGAAAAACACCTTTATACATTCTCAACAACTTTTGTTGTTGTTAGTTGCGAAGTTGTGTCCGACCCATCGCGACCCCATGGACGACGTTCCTCCAGGCCTCCCTGTCCTCTACCATCCTCTGGAGTCCATTTAAGCTCACGCCGACTGCTTCAGTGACTCCATCCAGTCACCTCGTTCTCTGCCGTCCCCTTCTTCTTTTGTCCTCAATTCTTCCCAGCATTAGGCTCTTCTCCAGTGAGTCCTTCCTCCTCATTAGGTGGCCAAAGTATTTGAGTTTCCTCTTCAGGATCTGGCCTTCTAAAGAGCAGTCAGGGTTGATCTCCTCTAGGACTGACCGGTTCTCAACAACTTATCTGGGGTTAAATACCAATGATACATCAGCTTATAAAACTTTTCTTTTCAGAACCCTTTGATTCCCACAATGGAGGAATGGCTACAGAAATGGATGGAGTTAGTAGAGATGACTAAACGGTTTGGTTTGATCAAAGAAAAAAAAAATACAACTACTTTTGTTTCTACTTGGAAATCACTTCTGGACTTTGGGCTCAAGGAGGGGGATCAGATCAGATGTTCCCAAATATCTTTGCATCTTGTGAGACCAGAGGCCAAGCAAAAAAAATTAAAACCCTCTTCTTCTTCTTCTTCTTCTTCTTCTTCTTCTTCTTCTTCTTCTTCTTCTTCTTCTTCTTCTTCTTCTCCATCTCCTTCTTCTTCTTCTCCTTCTTCTATATAAATTTTATTTGTACACTTTTCTTTAACTTACATAAATGCTTAATTATATAGTGTATTTGTCTGCGTCAATTTACTTATACATAATATCAATAATAGTAATAATATTTACTTCTAAATAGCAGTATTCTTCCAGCTTCCAATTTCTACCTTTGTGGTCTAACCATTTGTAGAACAAATCCCATGTTAAAAAATATTCTATATCTTCTTTGTCTTTTATCTTTAATGTTAGCCTATCCATTTCTGCACAATCTAATATTTTTTTAAATTATGGTTACATCTGTAGGAATTCCCTCATTTTTCCAATATTGTGCAAATACATTTCTTGCTGCTGTCAATGCATGTAATATTAAATATACAACCCCTTTATCATATTTTTCTGGTAGCATATCTGTCTTCTTCTTCACAGGCTGGGCAGGAGCCAAACCAAGCCCGTCCTATCCCCATAGAGGAAGGGGAGGTGGCTGCAGATTTTGCAGATTATCCGAATGCAGGCCGAAAGTCACATCATCAGATGAGCTTGGCTGCAAAACCCAGCCCACCCAAAAAGCCGAAGGCACTTCCATGAACGGGAGCCAAGCCTCACGGGGAAGGCAAAGGGCCAAACCGTTTTGGCAGCTCACCCTGTGGTCTCCCTTCCTTCCCACAATCGGATCACCCCAACACCCTTGAGGGAGGCATTTGCGGAAGAAAAGATGGGGCATGGAGGCTGGCGAGCGAAGGACAAATGCCATTCACCATAAATTAAGAGCCTGTAGTACAGTGGTCTAAGCATTGTTATTAACATCTGCTGCTTGCAATTACTGCAAGTTCGAATCTCACCAGGCTCAAGGTTGACTCAGCCTTCCATCCTTTCTAAGGTAGGTGAAATGAGGACCCGGATTGTGGGGGCAATAAGCTGACTTTGTATAAAATATACAAAAGTATGAAGGCTATTGCTTAACGCATTGTAAGCCGCCCTGAGTCTCCGGAGAAGGGCGGCATATAAATCAAATTAAAAAAAAAATGGGCAGCAACCTTTCTCCGCAGGTGCAGGGTTTAAGACTAACTTCAAAGGTGTTTTTTTTCCCAAAAGGCAACTGGATTTTCTTGGGTTTTTGGTCTTTGAAAACATTTCGCTTCTCATCCAAGTAGAAAAATAGGGACCACCTTTGGTGGGAAGGTAACAGCGTTCCGTGTGCCTTTGGCGTTGAGTCATGCTGGCCACATGACCACAGAGATGTCTTCTTCGGACAGCGCTGGCTCTTTGGCTTTGAAACGGAGATGAGCACCGCCCCCTAGAGTCGGGAACGACTAGCACACATGTGCGAGGGGAATCTTTTTTACCTTTTATCATTATTTCATGGGGGGGGGTTGCACTACAAATAAGATATGTACAGTCTGCATAGGAATTCGTTCATGTTTGTTTTCAAACTATAGTCCGGCCCGAACAGTCTGCAGGACCACAAATTGACCCCCTGTTTAAAAAGTTTGAGGACCCCTGCTCTAGAGCTACAGGGATGCCACCCTTCCCCCACCCCCCACCCCCGAGGGTCTGGCGTTTCCTTACCTCCTGCCATCGGACGCCAGCACTGCTGGAAATGTAGACATTCATTTTACTTGCCATGTTCTTCCCCACAGAACCTACGAAGAGAAGAAGCACGCGAATCTCGGGGCGATTCTTCTGATCTTTAAGTGCCTCAAGATCAGGGGTGTCAAACTCGATTTCATTGAGGGCCGCATCAGATTTGTGTTTGACCTCCCGGGGAGGGGGGGAGCGAAGTGCAGTGATGGTATTCAGCCGGTTCTATCCGTTCGGGCATACCGGTAGGGGCGACGGCGGGGTACACCGACCACCTGATCGGATGTCATGACGTCCCATTTTCCACATTTTCGAGGCCGTGCGCATGCACGGTGATGACACGTGTGACCATAGCAAGCACCCACACGTGCACACACATTTGCGAACGGGTAGGGAAGGTAAGTGAATACCACCCATGGTGAAGTGGACGTGACCAGGGTGGGCGTGGCTAGCTCGATATCACTCGTATCAGGGACACCTGGGGTGGCCCGAGCTCTCTGACAGAAAAAACGGGCTCCCAAGCTTCGTTTTCGGCTGCGATGGCCTCCTGCGACCCTCTGCCAGCAAAAATGGAGCTCAGGAGGGCCGCGTGTGGCAC
Source organism: Pituophis catenifer annectens (assembly GCF_029215685.1). Taxonomy (NCBI): domain Eukaryota; kingdom Metazoa; phylum Chordata; class Lepidosauria; order Squamata; family Colubridae; genus Pituophis; species Pituophis catenifer. The sequence continues at coordinate 23,248,175 of NW_027256892.1, forward strand.
TCCTAAGCTCCATTTTTGCTGACGGAGGCACCGCGGGCTGGTCCTTCACTGTTTCCAGGGCAGCCCCGTGGGCTAGATCTAAGCAACCTGAGGGACGGATCCGGCCCCCGGGCCTTAAGTTTTGACACCCCTGTACAAGACAGTGCCCATGACTCCAAAACAGATGCCTAATACAGGGGGTCATTCAGTGACCGTTCTAAGTTCCCTTGGCACTGAAAAAAAGTGACTTATGGATGTTTTTCATACTTACCCTGTTTCCCCTAAAATAAGACATCCCCTGATAATAAGCCCAATAGGGCTTTTGAACACATGCATTAGAATAAGCCTCCCCCCAAAAATATTTAAACGCAGAGCTGGAAATCAGGTAAGACGGCAAGAGGAGCCCCATCTTGCTCCACGCGCCCCCAAAATAATAAGACCTCCCCAAAAATAAGGCCAAGCGCTTATTTCGGAGTTCAAAAAAATATAAGATAGGGTCTTATTTTCGGGGCAAAATGGTAGAACCCTTGTGGCATCTCCGTGTTCAGGTGATCTTTGCAGTATCCTTCCCCCAGGAGCGGGATGGGAATGGGAATTTTGCAGTATCCTTCCCCCAGGAGTGCAGAGGGAATGGGGATTTTGCAGTATCCTTCTCCCAGGAGTGGGGTGGGAATAGATATTTTGCAATATCCTTCCCCCTGGTGTGGGGTGGGAATGGAGATTTTGCAGTTTCCTTCCCCTGCTACGCCCACCAAGCCATACCCACCAAGCAACACCAAGCCACGCCCACAGAACTGGTAGTAAAAAGATTTGGATTTCACCAGTGGCTTTGACCATCAACCAACCAGAATTTAAGAAGAGGAGAGCGAAAGGATCAAAGCGAAGCCAGCCCAAGAAAAACAAAAACCAAAAGCCAACGATCTACCTGTTGCAATGATCAATCCGGGAGCGGATTCCTTGGATAGGATGGGCATTCTGCGCAACTGGAAGTTGAGAAGCTGGCTGAGTCTTTGGGCCAAGTGAAGAGAACACCCCAAAGAAAGCTAGTGAAAGAGGAAACACACAAATGTCACTTGCCTTGTCCTACCAGAAAATAAGATGCATTTAGAGTTCCGGAATCTGGGTGTCTCATCAAGAGCTCTGGATCAAGGATCGACATCCCAGACTTGTAACATCATTGCAAAAAAGGCATTAAGAGATGTCAATCTCATTTTACGAAGTTTTCTCTCTGGTAATGTTATACTTCAAACTAGGGCATATAAAACCTTTGCCAGACCTATCCTTGAATACTGCTCACCTGCCTGGAATCCTCACTGTGTTTCAGACAATCAATACATTAGAGAGGATCCAGAGATATTTTAGTAGAAGAGTCCTCAAATCTTCTGCTCGATATAAAATTCCCTATCCCACCAAACTTGAAATTTTAGGTCTGGTTAGCCTCAAACTACGCCGTCTATGTTCCAACCTATGCTTAGTTCATAAGATTATTTACCAAAACGTCCTACCTGTAAATGTGTACTTTAATTTCAACCGTAATAACACAAGAACTCTCAATAGATTCAAACTCAATGTAATCCGCTCTAATCTTGATTGTAGGAAATATGACTTCTGCAATAGAGTAGTAAATGTCTGGAACACTCTACCTGATCCTGTTGTTAGTTTCTCTAACCCCCATCCCTTTTACCTTAAACTGTCTACCGTGGACCTTTCACGTTTCTTAAGAGGTCCCTAAGGGGGCGTGCCTAAGCGCACCAGCGTGCCTACCGTCCCTGTCCTACTGTCCCCATTTATATGTAATTATTCTATGTGTTTATGGCTATGTTTTGCCTATTTATATCCTTTTATTTGTGCCAATTTTTTTCATGTGTTCATGTCCATGTCTATACAGTTACTTGTTTCCTTATACTTGTTGATAGATAAGAGAGAGATTGATAGAAAGCTAAATATAGATGGATGATAGAGATAGATAGATAGATAGATAGATAGATAGATAGATAGATAGATAGATAGATAATGATTGATTGATAGATAGAAAGATAGCTAGCTAGGTGGATGATAGATAGATAGATAGATAGATAGATAGATAGATAGATAGATAGATAGAGGATAGACAGATGATAGATAGAGAGATAGATAGATAGATAGATAGATAGATAGATAGATAGATAGATAGACAGACAGACAGACAGACAGATGTAGATAAATGGATGGATGGATGGATGGATGATAGATGATAGATAGATAGATAGATAGATAGATAATGATTGATAGATAGAAAGATAGCTAGCTAGGTGGATGATAGATAGATAGATAGATAGATAGATAGATAGATAGATAGATAGATAGAAAGATAGCTAGATGGATGATAGATAGATAGATAGATAGACAGATAGATAGATAGATAGATAGATAGATAGATAGACCGACAGATAGATAGATGTAGATAAATGGATGGATGGATGGATGATAGATGATAGATAGATAGATAGATAGATAGATAGATAGATAGATAGATAGATAGACAGTTCTGAAAACATCTCTCCCTCTCTCCTTTCTTCTGTGGGATATTTTTTACATGATGGTTGTCCAGCCTGTGACTCTCCTTTCTGTCTCCCAAGGCCATTCCCACAGACCATTACAACACCACATTTGAGGGGCAGCCACAAAGAAGAATTATTCTCCCAAGCACCAGAGGGCAGGACAAGAAACACTGGTTGGAAACTAATTAAAAAAAGAAGCAACCTGGAATTAAGGAGAAACTTCCTAACAGGGAGGACAATTATCCAGTGGAACAGCTTGCCACCAGAAATCGTGGGTGCTTCATCACTGGAGGTTTTTAAGAAGAGTCTAGACAGCCACTTATCTGAAATAGAATAGGTCTATAATGGTGAACCTATGGCACCTTTAGAGCCATATCGGTGGGCACGTGAGCTCAGCTGATTTTTGGGCCTTCTGGGCCCACAAGAAGTAGGAAATAGGCTGTTTCCTGCCTCCGGAAGGCCGGGGACATGGGGAAGGCCCGTTTTTTGCTCTCCCCAGTCTTCAGAGCCTCTCTAGGAGCCTGGGGAGGGCGAAAATGGCCTTCCCCACCTCCCTGGAGGCCCTCTGGAGGCCAAAAACGGCAAACAGGCTCCTAGAGAGCCTCTGGAGCCTGGGGAGAGCAAAAAAGGGGCCTACCAGGCTTTCACGTGCCAAAAGCGGGGGGAGTGCGGGGAGGTTGTGAGCGCATGCACAGGGGGCGGGACGAATAGAATTATGGGTGTGGGAATGCGTGCGACACACCCACACCCACATTCCTCCCGCTTTTGGCATGCGATGGCAAAAAGGTTAGCCATCACTGGTATAGGTTCTCCTGCTTGAGCAGGCAGCCAGACTAGAAGACCTCCAAGATCCCTTCCAGCCTTACGCACTTCATCGATGACCAACAAAGTAAGATAATCTCACCATGGGTTGATGTCCCCCAACTTCACCTCCTTTTACAACCTGCGTAAAGCTTAACTGGGGCCCTGGAATGCAAGGAGCGATCCGAAAGCCTTCAGAGAGGCAGCACCATTCCGTCAGTTGTCGGCATCATTACCTCACAATTTATCTTTTCGCCATAGTGAGTATACTCTGGAGGCTGGAGAAATTCCCAAGTCCCACCTTTGTCGAAGGTGATGACCGAGCGCATATTCTCGTCGCTGAATGAGCCGTTGATCAAGGTGGTGATATAGACCCCCGGAATGCCCTCCACGCGGTGGAAGTCTGCAAAAGGCTCGCTTGCGAAGTATCTGCCGAAAGAAGATACTCACTCACTTACCAGTCCTTCGAGGTAAAGCGAGACGACAAAACCGACATGGCGAGAAACACGGGATTCAACTTTACGGATGTACAGCACGGTGCGAGAGTCTTAGGTCATCAACCGCTCTGTTGTTTTAGCAACATTTTAATTTTGTCTTTTAATGACCCCGTAATCTCTTACATCGGGGTGGAGTCGGGGCAACTGAATGGAGCAGAGTGTTTACTGGCTGGATGCCCTTCCTGTCACCAATGCAGAGTTCGCAGAGAATACCATATCTTTCGGAGTATAAGATGCTCCGGACTATAAGACGCACCTACCTTTTTGGGGGAGGAAAACAGGGGGGGGGGAATCTGCCTCTGCCTCCAGCAATTTGCCTCTTTGCAGCAAACAGTAAACAGCCTGTTTCAGTTTCATTTTCAGCCCAGCCTGATTAGCACAAGAAAAAAAAAATCTGCCTCAGCCTTCCATCCTTCCGAGGTCGCTAAAATGAGGACCCAGATTGTTGGGGGCAAATAGGTTGACTCTGTAAAACCGTTTAGAGAGGGCTGTAAAAGCACTGTGAAGCGATATATAAGTCTAAGTGCTATTGCTTTTGCTATTACACCATTGCTACAACAGGTCTAATGGTGGCCTAAGACTTTTGCACTGTACTGTAAGTTATGATAGCAGAATCGTGAACTGTTTCCTCCATTTTATCTTTTCTCCCAGACGAAGGCGAGCGTCACCTATTCGTCTCTCTCCAGGAAGACATCTACCTCCTTACCTTACTAAGGTGTCGCTGCCTGCTCCACCAGGACTGTAATACAGGATGTTTTCCAAAGTCAACGAAAAGTGAAGGCCTTCAGCTTCGGAGATATAGAGGCTGGTGCTATTGTTACTATAAGTGACGCACACAAACACCTGGTCTTCAGAAGTGTCAGCAATGTAATACTCCTTCAAGACAAAATTTGGGAGCGGAAAATGTTTGTTTTTTTTAAACGGGTAATAAAAAGCATTCGAGCAAGTGGCTTAGAGAGAGGCGATTATGTGTATGATGTTAACCCCCTGTATTACTCTCGTTCCAGGACACATTTTTCTGCTGAGGGCGGAGGGGGCGGCCTGTCAGACCTGGAAGCCATCTTTTACATTTGGGCCTTCAGGCCTGCCACATTTTCTACTGTGGGAAACTAGGAGAGGAGATTGCACAGAGTATGGGTAATATGTAGTCAAAATAACATTCCTTTCTCAGAGAGACAAGGACGCCTTGCCCTGGCACCTGGAGTCGGATGACTGGGAGGTATCTCCAGTTTGGATGGTGGATGATTGGACCATGTGATGGACATGTTGGTGCTGGACAGGAACTTGAACTTTCACTTGGGTGGGGAAAACCTGGAAACTTTCAGATTCAGATTTTCCCAGATGTGCCAATATGACATCTCTAATAAAATGGAACTTTTGAGGAAATTCAAGCCCCGGAGTCTTCTTTCTTTGGGGGTGTTACTTGGAATCTTGACACGTGTAATGTCTAATTCCAAAAATGCCACCAAAATCTCACACCTTTACCAAGAGTTCACTGTAGCTTTAGATAAGCCTCAGTTTCCCCCCAGCTATGCAATGGGCATAATGATAATAGCCACTTGTTTTAAAGGATGCCTACCATCTATGGTAGGTCAGTCCTAGACCTAACATACACCATACACCGGTCAGTCCTAGAGGAGATCAGCCCTGAATGCTCTTTAGAAGGCCAGATCCTGAAGAGGAAACTCAAATAGTTTGGCCACCTAATGAGAAGGAAGGACTCCCTGGAGAAGAGCCTAATGATGGGAACGATGGAGGGCAAAAGAAGAAGGAGACGCCAGAGAACGAGGGGGATGGATGGAGTCACTGAAGCAGTCGGCGTGAGCTTCAATGGACTCCAGAGGATGGTAGAGGACAGGAAGGCCTGGAGGAACATTGTCCATGGGGTCGCGATGGGTCGGACACGACTTCGCAACTAACAGCAACAACAAACCATTTATGGAAACATGCCAAAAAAAATCTGAAAGAAAGCATGCTGATTATAGAAGTGTGGTTTACGGCTGAATAAAGTTTCTAGTCCCCCCTCATTTGTTCGTACCTTAATGGGGTGTCTTGTTGCAAACTGTGCAGCCTGCATTGGCTTCCGGTTAAAGGAGACCCAGAGTTGAACAGATGTTCGTAACTGATCACCTGACAGAGGCTGCGAAGAGAAAGAGACGGGCAGAGAAAAATTCAAATATTATGGCTCTTTTTCATTCTGGGTCAAAAAAGAGCTTTTTGACGAAAGTTTTGACAAACCGAAAACAAGTTAAAAACAAGGCCCTCCATAAATCTCCACGTTCCACTGAGGTTCCAGGACTAAATTTCAGTTTAATGTTTAAACAAAAGTTTGTTTCTGGGACTCTGGCAATGCAGTCCGATGATACAAGAAATCACGAGATGTTTTCAGAGTTAACATTGTCGAACAAGTTTGTCTTATGAAATTCTGCTCATCTGGCTCACCTCTGGTAAACCTAGAGGTGAGTTCAGACGAACAAGGTGCACTCTTAAAGAGGGGACAAAACCAGAATTTCCCCCCCCAGCTTTTTAAATGTCCTTTTAAAGACTAAATGGGGAGTTCTCAACTTACAAATCGATCGTTTCGCGACCAAAGTTATAACGGCACTGAAGAAAGTGGCTTAGGACCAGTCCTCAGACTTAGGACCGGTCCTTGCACTTATGACCATCACAGCATTCCCCACACTCACAGGATCATAATTCGGGCGCTTGGCAACCGGCATTGTCAGAGTATGAATATTCATAGACTGGAATAGGCAACAGATCAGCCAATGGGGACTGTTTGGATAGACATGGTAACAGGTCAGCCAATGAGGACTGTTTGGTAACTGAAACATAGTATTTGTTGTATGGGGCCATAAGAGGCAGTTTGGAGCCTGGGCGTGGCTTAAATGTTCTGTATATAAGCTTGAAGGCAATAGCTTCCCTCATCTCCATTTTGCCTTCTCCATTTGGTGCTTCCATTTTGTGCTGTGTTTGTACCTGATATTTCTCTTCTTGACAACGTGGAAAAACCTACAAGGCAGGGGTGAAATCCAGCTGATTCTATCCGGTCCGGGCAAACCGGTAGTGGCAGTTGCGGGAGGCTCTGCCCACCCGTGTGGACGTCATTGTTGTGACCCAGGCCCAAGTAGTTAGTATTAAATGCAAACAGTTCGAAAACAAACAGACTTTATTAGAACAGCTTAGAATTAACTCATTCTCAGCGTAGTCCAAATTAAATTAAAGCAAATTCTTCAAAACACTATTCCTCAGTTTATCACCGAACTTGGGATAATTAGGCAAACTGCCAAAGGCTTTTCTTGGCAAAAGTTCAGAAGCAGAAGACGCCGACAAGAAATGAATACAGTGAAACAAGAAGCAATTCTCTCAGCGTTGTTTTCCGACAAAGAGGCCAAGAGACGTTGCTGGTCTTTTAAGCCTTATGGGAGGAGCCAATCATCTTTTGGTCCTACTCCTGAGTCGTCCTCTCTGCTTTAGCTGCTCCTGCCTTCTCGCAGCTCTTCTCATGCGTGCACTAGGAACAGGCTCCTCCTGTTCCTCTGCCTCTCTACTGTCAGCCTCTGGAGGCTCCGGAATCCGCACATCACTCCCCGATGGGCCTGGCCCCATCCCTGCCTCCGATGCAGAGCCTTCATCCGGGCCTTCCCCAGCCTCCAGGACCGGCCCATGTTCTTCCTCAGCCTCATCACTGTCCGACTCCGCTGCCAACTCCGCAGGCTGCTGGTGGACCACAATAGTCATGACGTCACTTTTTGCAAAATTGTAAGCCTCTGAGCATTCGCAGACGATGGCACGCACCCATTGGCAAACAGGTAGGGGAGGGTAAGTAAATTTCACCCCTGCTACAAGGGTATTATATGCCTTATGTGTTGTTATGTACATCTGTGTGCTGCAACAAACTCTGACGGGCATGTATTTACCATGCGGGGGTTTTTTTGCAATTCCATCTCTAATCTCTTATTTCTTCCTCTAAATTCTTTTGCATTTGCCTTTTCTGTTTATTTTCATTTTCCTAAATATGTCATTGTCAATCCTCTAATATATGCTTTACTAGTATCCCACACATTTTGTAAAGATGTATCTTCTTTCTTGTTCTCTTTAAAGATTCAAATCAAAAATTACTAAATGAAAAAAAAAAACTTTTTCAACAATATATGGAAAAAGAACTGACTTTCTTCTTTAATGACAGGCCTGTATTTACGACGGTTGCTGGATCCCAAGATCGTGCAGTCGTCTTTTGCAAACTTCCTAGACATCTTTTCCAACAAGCCAAAGCCAAAGGGGAGAAGCTGGATTTTCTTAACGACCGCATAATTCATTTAATAACCAGAGGGATTGGCTTAACAAGGTGGCAAAAAAAAAAAAAAAAAAAGTGGGCATAAGATCGGGCACGATTGATTGATATGATAGATGTGGATGGATTTCACCTTGGGGAAGTCATGGGGGGTGGGAGGGCTTGGGGGGTTAAGGGAGGGATGGGGAGGGGAAAAAAATGGGGGAAAAATTGATGTTTGTAAAACTTTTTCAATAATAAAAAAAAAAGATTGGGCACGATTCACTTAACAACCACCTTAGCGATAGAAATGTTGGGCTTAATTACTGTATGGTCATAAGTCAAGGACTAGCCGTACAAGGTCCTTCCAGGATTGGGTCCACATCCCAAATAACGACACGCACTGCAGAGTTTTGAAACTTAAATCCAAACAAAAGGGGAAAAAAAGCCTCTTTTTTCCATGGGAGCTTGCCAGAAACTACTGTTCCAAATTCACCGTGGCTCAACGAACTGAATCCATTTGCTACAATGGGATAGTTTAAACAGTGGTGGTTTTGGGCTCGCAGCCTAAGCCAATACTTATTCACTTGTTGGTTGGTCTCCAAGCAATTAACAAATGCCACTATGTTGTAACTATACTGCGGTTGCGGATTGAAAAGAAGCGGCGTGTGAGAGAGAGAGAGAGCAAGAGAGAACGAGAGAGAATTTCTTTTCTGGAAACATCATCTGTGTCGTATTCACCAATGAATGCAAAAAACTGCTTTTTGGAATGGAATGGAAGGGAAGGGAAGGGAAGGGAAGGGAAGGGAAGGGAAGGGAAGAGAAGAGAAGAGAAGAGAAGAGAAGAGAAGAGAAGAGAAGAGAAGAGAAGAGAAGAATAAATAGAAGGGAAGGGAAGGGAGACTGGAATAAATAGAGAAGAGAAGAGAAGAGAAGAGAAGAGAAGAGAAGAGAAGAGAAGAGAAGAGAGAAGAGAAGAGAGACTGGAATAAATAGAGAAGAGGAGAGGAGAGGAGAGAGGAGAGGAGAGGAGAGGAGAGGAGAGGAGAGGAGAGGAGAGGAGAAGAGAAGAATAAAGTAGAAGGGAAGGGAAGGGAAGAGAAGAGAAGAATAAGGGGAAGGGAAGGGAAGGGAAGGGAAGGGAAGGGAAGGGAAGGGAAGGGAAGAGAAGAGAAGAGAAGAGAAGAGAAGAGAAGAGAAGAGAAGAGAAGAGAAGAGAAGAGAAAGAGAAGAGAAGAGAAGAGAGACTGGAATAAATAGAGAATAAAAGAGAAGAGAGGAGAGGAGAGGAGGGAGGAGAGGAGAGGAGAGGAGAGGAGAGGAGAGGAGAGGAGAAGAGAAGAGAAGAGAGAGAAGAGAAGAGAAGAGAAGAGAAGAGAAGAGAAGAGAAGAGAGAGAAGAGAAGAGAAGAGATGGGGTAGACCATTAAAATGGTGCCATTTAGAAATGCTAACATAAAGGTCTTGATAGGGCTGGCTGCCACGAACACATCGGATTTTTTTCTGAGAAGAACAACGCAACCAAAACAAGGAGGCACAAGGCCAGAACGAAGTAGGAGAACTTGTCAGGGACAGCGCAGAGGCCATGACCCTTGATTAGCGTAAAAGGTGAAAGCCGGTTTCAAAATGTCCTTGTTCCAAAGCAGTTGGCCAGCGAAGGGAGAAATTTCTCTCTCTTCTTCCTTTCTAAGAAAGTACATCGTGTGCAGGTGAACATTGGAGTTTGGGCAGTTCTGGAACATGTCGTAATAAATTTTAAAACAACAACAATTGCTTGTGTTCCTGCTTGTTGGAAGGAAATCTCTCCATCAAACGTTTAGACACAGTAGTTTAGTTTTTTTTTTTTTGTAGTCTTGTGATTTAAGGGATGAATTTAACAGCGATGAACGGTTTGTAGCCAAGCAAGAGGCCCACACAGTAATGGGTAACATGTTAAAATTCCTGAACAAATAAACTGAGATTTTGCCCCTCAATGGCCTATGTTAAAATGCTTATTTGTGTTATTCTCCTGGCCTTCAAACTCGTACGGCGTTGCAGCCAGTCCGTGCCAGACCTCGTAAGAATCATTCATCGATCTCAATTGCAAATACGGACTGAATTTTAAATACAAATGGAAAAAGTCCTAGAACAAACTTGGAGCCAACTCTTCATTTCTTCTACCGAGTTGGAGAACAAACTTTGCAAGAGAGTCCGACGCAGTCAGGCCTTCCCTGTTGGAAATGCACGTCCATCTACAGTAGATCAGGGGTCTCCAATCTTGAGCAACTTCAAGACTTGTGGACTTCAACTCCCAGAATTCCCCAGCCAGCCAGGCCAGGCTGGCTGGGGAATTCTGGGAGCTGAACTCCACAAGTCTTAAAAGTTGCCAAGGTTGGAGACCCCTGATTCAGGGGTGGACTTCAAAAATTTTAGCAAGGGGTTCTCCACCCAGTTGCGTGGCCTTGACAGGCGTGGCCTAGTTGGCCTCCTGCACCATGATGGGGGGGAGGGGGTGTTTTTAGCCCTCCCCAGGCTCCGGAGGTTTTCCTCGAGCCTCAAGGAGGGCGAAAAACGGCCTTCCCAGGCTCCGAGGCCACTGGAGGCCGGAAACGGGCTTCCCAAACTTCTGGTAGGCCGATTTTTCACCCTCCCCAAGCCTCCGAGCCTCCACGCACGCCCTGCACTTACCTGCATCCAAAACGGGCCACATGGGGATTCCCTGGGAGGGGGCGGGGGTGGAGTGGATGGGGCCAGTCAGGAGTGGGATTTGGGGGTTCTCTGAACTGCACAGAATCTTAGCTAGAGGTTCTCCCGAACCCCTGCGAACCCCCAGTAGCCCATACCTGCACTGATCTAGACAGGATCTTACAATCTGTGGGTGGATGGTGGAAGACACCTCCGCAGCCCCTGAGAGGGCAGTTTCTTACCCCAGATTTCGTTGCAAAGAGGTATTTGTCCCTGAGCTGGAAGTCTTCCACCTCTTCCAGCAAAATCTCTTTATTTTCCCGCGTCTGGAAGAAATCTGTGCTGCGGAGGACCGTTGAGGGACAAATTAGGCTCGTGCCGCTCGATGTAAATTGTATTTGGCTTGTCGTATGGCTCCACGCCCCTTAATGGCAGAAGAAAGCAAAGGGGGTGGAAATTGGTGGAAATTGGTGCATTTATTTATTTATTTATTCATTCATTCATTCATTCATTCATTTGGACCAGGGGTCTTCAAAGTTGGCAACTACAAGACTTGTGGACTTTTCATGCTGGCTGGGGGATTCTGGGAGTTGAAGTCCACAAGTTACCAAGTTTGCAGACTCCTGATTTAGACCCATCAAAATGTGACCAGTTCTTGTGTTCTCCAGAATTTTCATCAAGGGATGAAGAAGAGCTCTCTCTCTCTCTCTCTCTCTCTCTCTCTCAACACACCACACACACACACACACACACACCACAGCAGAGGTTCCCAATTGGATATTGGTGATGTGCGATCTAATTTGCAGAATGCATTTCCATGCTGTCATGGGCACTGATAGATTAAATCACTGTTTCTCAACCTCCGCGACTTTACGAAGTTTGGATTTCAACTCCCAGAATTCCTCAACCGGTATGCTGGTAAACAGAGATTACTGTAAAGTTTGGAGGTTGAGAAACACTCAATAATGCCTCCTCTACCCCAGTAGGCTGCCTCCAACAGTGGTCAGTCAAATGCACCTAGAACAGGGGTGTCAAACTCGAGGCCTTGGATCCGGCTGGCGGGGCTGCTCTGGATACAGCGAACACGTGGATATAGCCCACACGTGGTCCTCCCAAGCTCCGTTTTCACTGGCAGAGCACCACAGGTGTCCCCGACATGATGAGCTGGCCAGGCCACGTCCACTACCGGCTCCCCGAGGTGAAGCACAACCCTGATGTGGCCCTCAATGAAATCAAGTTTGACACCCATGACCTAGGACCGTGATGGCGAAACTATGGCATATGTGCCAAAGGTGGCACGCATAGCCATATCAGTGGGCATGCCAGCTCAGCTCAGCTCTGGGGCGCATGCATGCACCGGCCAGCTGATTTTCGGGCCTTCTGGGCCCACCAGAAGCCTCTCTAGGAGTCTCTGGAGGCTGGGGACAGCAAAAAAACGTTACTTCCTGTTCAACCAGGAGTTGGGAAATGGGCTGTTTCAGGCCTCCAGAGGGCCTCCAAGAGGGTGGGGAAGGCTGTTTTCGCCCTCCCCAGATGCATAGAGAGGATCTGGAGCCAGGTGAGAAAGAAAAAACGGACCTACCGGACCATCGCGTGCCAGGAGTTGAGGGGGGAGGGTGGGTTGCGTGCACATGCGCAGGGCGGGGTGCATAGAATTATGGGTGCGGGCACACGTGTGCGCGAACCTCCCCTGCCCCCCCCCTCCTGGCACACGATGGCAAAAAGGTTAGCTATCACTGATTTAGGACAAAGTTTTTCAAGAGCCTTGGTAGTACAGGGGTTTAAGGCACCCTGTTATTAAGCTTATTAAGACCAGCTGCCTGCAATTATTGCAGGGTTCGAATCTCGCCAAGGCTCAAGGTTGACTCAGCCTTCCATCCTTTCTAAGGTAGGTGAAATGAGGACCCCAGTTTGTGGGGGCAATAAGCTGACTTTGTATAAATATACAAAAGGATGAAGGCTATTGCTGAGCACATTGTAAGCCGCCCTGAGTCTTCGGAGAAGGGCGGCATATAAATCAAATTAAAAAAAAAAAAATCCGGGGACCAGAGACTCCTGGTAGTCCATGTGGATACCACCAGTGGAGGGAGAGAGGAAGGGAAAGGGCAGCAAATAAGCAAAAAACCCTTTTTTAAATATAATTTTGGCCAACATTTTGGGAGGAGGTCAATGAATCTTACAAGGTTTGGGACATTCTCATTTGAAATCACCCCAGATTGGAAGAAAGTGAAATTTGTGCAAGGGGGGGATAAAAAGTCCCCGGAAATAAATGACAGAACTTACCAAGCGAAGGACTTCACGTGTTCATGAATCATAATCCAGGTTTGCCCAAAATCGTCCGATTTCCAGAGCTGAAAAAAAAAAAAAAGAGAAGATGGCAAGATATATTTGAGAGTCGAGTTAGGGCAAGCTAAATTCGAAGAGCAGAATAATAAGCCACCAAGGTGGATTCTTTGCCATGAACCAGGGAAATGGGTGGAAAGGAATGGGGAAAGGACGAAGGAAAGGGAATGGGAAAGGGAAAAAAGAAGAAAGAGGGAAAGGAAAGGAAAAATAGGAAAGGAAAGGAAAAGGAGGCAAGGGGAAAGGGGGGAAGGAAAGGAGGAGAGGAGAGGAAACTAAGGAAAGGAAAGGAAAGGAAAGGAAAGGAAAGGAAAGGAAAGGAAAGGAAAGAGGAAAGGAAAGGAAAGGAAAGGAAAGGAAAGGAAAGGAGGAAGGAAAGAAGGAAGGAAAGGAAGGAAAGGAAAAGGAAAGGAAAGGAAAGGAAAGGAAAGGAAAGGAAAGGAAAGGAAAGGAAAGGAAAGGAAAGGAAAGGAAAGGAAATTAGGAAAGGAAAGGAAGGGAAGGGAAGGGAAGGGAAGGGGAAGGGAAGGGAAGGGAAGGGAAGGGAAGGGAAGGGAAAGGAAATAAGGAAAGGAAAGGAAATTAGGAAAGGAAAGGAAAGGAAAGGAAATTAAAGGAAAGGAAGGAAAGGGAAGGGAGAAGGAAGAAAGAAAATGGAAGAAGGAAGAAAGAAAAAGAAAAATAATAATCCTATTTTCTACGGGAAGGGGAGGAGGGGAAGAAGGGAAGGAAAGAGAAAGGACGAAGAAAAATGTCCGCCTAATGAGACCAGAAAGACAGAAATACTGCATTATATTCATCCCCAGGCCGTATTTTTTTTTCCCCTGTGGCTAAGCAAAAAGAAAAAAGAAAAAAAAAAATACATGGGTCCATTGGAGCAGAAAGAAAGCATAAAAATACGGGTGTGTGGCCACAGAAGGCAAACAGCCTCATTGCTGCCAGAATCAAAGCAGCCGATGCATTCCCTGGCATCCGTTGCTCCATCCTGGTGCTGCCTTCCTTCCAAGCACCAGCAAACAATGTCGAGCAGAGCTGAAGAAGAACAAAAGCAGGATTCTTGTCGGAAAAAGAGGTTTGGGGGGGGGGAATGGATAGAGGAAGAGCTGGCGAATTTCCTTCCATCCGGGGCCTCAGTCTTGGACCGAAGAGGGACAGGGCACAAAATCCAAACACAATTGACCCGATTCAAAATCTGGAGCATGCTTAGATATTTGAGGATATCAAATATCTTACAATTCACATATTAACTGCTGCAAGAATAACCTACGCAAGAAATTGGAAGCAAGAAAAAATACCAAGTGAAACAGAAGTAATAGGGAAAATTTTAGAATGCGCTGAAATGGATAGGTTAACCAAAGAATTACAAGAAAAAGAAGAATCAGACTATTATAAAATATGGAATAATTGGTATAATTGGTTAAAAATTAGAAATATACAAAAAATATAGGGGATATATTACCGATTGATACATATATATCTAATAAAAAATATTATTAGATTAAAGAAAGGTGAAGGAATATATTATAAGTAGAATCGTAGAACGTCACTCTGAAAAAATGCTTAAGAAGAAATTATATTCTTTTTGTGTATATGTTGTATAAATGTTTGTTGTGTATATGTTACGTATGTCTTTTTTAATATTTATATTCAATAAAAACTATTTTAAAAAAAAAAACAAAATCTGGAGCATGGTAGAAGTTGCAAGAGCAGGAGAAAACTCGGGATCTGTTTTCTCCTCCTTTCAGGCAGCAACCATACTGCTTAGGGATGTGGTGAATCATGAGATGGTCCTCTGGGATCACCTCTAGAGACCTTCAGAGAAAGGATGGGCTTCAAAAATATTAGCAAGCGGTTCTCTGCCCGATTGCTGGTTGGGCATGGCCATGGTGGGCGTGGCCTAGTCCGCCTCCTGCACCAGGGCGGGTGGTGGGGGTGTTTTTGCCCTCCCCGGGCTCTGGAGGCTTTCCTCAAGCCTCCGGGAGGTCAGAAATGGCCTCCCCAGGCTCCGGAGGCGCTCTGGAGGCCAGAAACGGGCTTCCTGAACTTCCGGTAGGCCCATTTTTTGCCCTCGAGCCTCCGCGCGCACTCTGCACTTACCTGCATCCAAAATGGGCCGCGTGGGGACTCCTAGGAGGCGTGGGCGGGGCCAGCCAGGAGTGGTATTTGAGGCAGAGGTGGGTTTCAGCAGGTTCTGACCAGTTCTGGAGAACCGGTAGTGGAAATTTTGAGTAGTTTGGAGAACCGGTAAATACCACTTCTGACTGGCCCCGCCCACATCTATTCTCTGCCTCCCGAGTCCCAGCTGATTGGGAGGAAATGGGGATTTTGCAGTAACCTTCCCCTGGAGTGGAGTAGGAGTGGAGATTTTTCAGTATCCTTCTCCGCCACGCCCACCAAGCCACACCCACAGAACCGGTAGTAAAAAATTTTGAAACCCACCACTGATTTGGGGGTTCTTCGAACTGCAAAGAATCTTAGCTAGAGGTTCTCCCGAACCCCTACGAACCCCCAGCAGCTCACCCCTCCTTCTAAGGTAGAAGGTGACATCCTGGAGGCCAGCTTGGGTTAAAGATATAAAGATTAGCAGAGTCTTCCCATCCAACCCCATGCTCAAGCTGGAGTTCTCCTAATACAGCCGAAGTCCAGACCAACATGGACCACAACTTCATGAGCTTCGTGATAGCTTCATGTTGAACGTGAAGGAACTCAACCCGGTTAAGATAATCATGATCACGCTCAAATCATAACCAGGAAGCAACTGTGAAGATGGTCAGGGCAGCCATGGGGCTGAAATGCTACATCAGAGGTACCTATGGGTAGAAGCCAAAAGAAGTCAAGCGTTGGCTGCAAATGTGCAATCTGAGATCTGCCCTTTTCTAGGCCAATTGTCCGTGCGACACAAATATAATAGAAACGGAGCTTCAATCATTAGTTCCAGCTACCATCTTGGTATCTTTGATGCTCCCTATGGAAACCGTATGGTGGCGCAGTGGTGAGAGTGCAGTACTGCAGGCTACTTCTGCTGACTGCCAGCTGCCTGCAATTTGGCAGTTCGAATCTCACCAGGCTCACAGCTTTCTCAGCCTTCCATCCTTCCAAGGTGGGTAAAATGAGGACCCAGATTGTTGGGGGCAAGAGGCTGACACCATAAACCGCTTAGAGAGGGCTGTAAAAGCACTGTAAAGCAGTATATAAGTCTAAGCGCTGTTGCTATATCTTTTGACCTGAATCTGGGACTTCTCATGGTTAAAGGGGAAGCAGCTGTTTGCAGGGAGAGAAATCCCTGGGAAGTCCAAGAAATTTCTTCCTTAAGCCCTTCCGATGCAGAATGTCTCAATAGCTGCCAAGGAAAGATTGGGAGGGTGGGAAGTCACCCGTTCTCTTATTCACCTGTTTGTTGGGATGGGATCGGTCGTATCCCAGGACAAGATTGGGGAGCTGGCTGTGCAGGAGGAGATCTGCGGCTTTAAATGGAACTGGGAAGCCTTGAACGGTGGTGCAAAAATCCGTGGTGAGCCAGAGGTACTGGGAGAACGCATCGACAAAGATGTACTGTGAAAGGAAGGAAGGAAGGAGAAACAGGTTAAAAGAACAAGTCAAGAGACAGCTATACAATTGCGAGTGACGCAATATATTTAACTATGGTTTTATGGATAAACTCAAGTTAGTTGGATCGTACACCAAGCCCCAAAACATGGAGAGGGCACCTACTACATCTCTCAAAATTAATTTAAGGTTGTTTATTAAATAGTTACTTATGCTGCGCGATTGCCAACAACACAAAGGTTCTAAAAAGTTCAGGTTTGATTATCCATACAGTTATGGCACCAGGTTAGAAACCAGAAGATTGTGAGTTCTAGTCCCACCTTAGGCGTGAAATCAACTGGGTGACTTTGAGCCAACCACCAGGAGATGGTGAGTTCTAGTCCCACCTTAAGCATGAAATCAATTGGGTGACTTTGAGCCAACCACCAGGAGATGGTGAGTTCTAGTTTTTCTTTAGGCACAAAAGTCGGCTGCATGACTTTGGGTCAACCACCAGGAGATGGTGAGTTCTAGTCCCACCTTAAGCATGAAATCAATTGGGTGACTTTGAGCCAACCACCAGGAGATGGTGAGTTCTAGTCCCACCTTAAGCATGAAATCAATCGGGTGACTTTGAGCCAACCACCAGGAGATGGTGAGTTCTAGTTTTGCTTTAGGCACGAAAGTTGGCTGCATGACTTTGGGTCAACCACCAGGAGATGGTGAGTTCTAGTCCCATCTGTTGTGGCCCCGCCCTCTGAGCCTGTCCCATCGGAGGAAGAAAGCTCCGAGCATGAGGAAGAGGAGTCAGCCAGGCCTCCCTCTCCAGGCCCCTCCCCTCTGGCATTGTCTCAGGTGCCGGCCGAGGGAGAGGAGATCAGTAGGGAGACAGGTGGCTCGGATCAGAGTGACGAAGAAACATCATTCCTGGACGCACGCCTCCGAAGCCGTGATAAACGTTTGCAGCAGCTTAGGAGGCGTGCTAGGGATTAGAACTGAGTCACTGGACCACACCCCAGAGACTATATAATAGAGGGTGGTGGTCAGGGATCCTTGTGACAAACAAAGCAAAGCTTGGATAGTCACTAAAGCCTCGTCCGGAATTGCTGAGAAAGATTTCTTGTCGGACATTTGGACTCTTGAGTATTTAATCTTTCTGTTTTACTGTGAAAATAAAGGCACTTGGCAGACGGTGTGTCTATCGCTGCCAAGTGGGAGATAAAGAAACTGGGTGCGTTCCAAAGTGTTTCCTTAACCCTCGGCTGGCTGTGTTTGTGTGTGTGTGGGTACGGGGACAGAACATCACCTTAAGCATGAAATCAACTGGGTGACTTTGAGCCAACCACCAGGAGATGGTGAGTTCTAGTTTTGCTTTAGGCACGAAAGTCGGCTGCATGACTTTGGGCCAACCACCAGGAGATGGTGAATTCTAGTTTTGTTTTAGGCATGGAAGTTGTCTGGGTGACTTTAGGCCAATCGCCAGGTGATAGTGAGTTCTAGTCCCACAGAAACAACCCTGAGAGGTAAGTTGACTCAGAGAGAGTGACTGGCCCAAAGTCACCTGACTGGCTTTCGTGCCATAAGATGACACTAGAACTCACCTTTTCCTGGTTTCTAGCCTGGTGCCTTAAACCAGTAGATCAAATTGGCTCTCTAAGTATTTCTATTGGTTGCAGCATCCCAGGTTCTCTGATCATTTCGAAACAGGCTTCCGACAAGCAGTTAATCGGGGAAGCCAGATTTGCTTAACGACCCCATGAATCCATTGATTCACTTAGCAACGGTGACAAAAAAAAAGGTCGTAATATCAGATATTTATTTATTTACAGATATGACAACTGCCCTGATTTAGCAATGGGAATTCTGGCCCCAAACTGCAAGTCGTAAATCAAGGATTATCCGTCTAAATTCTCCATTCAGCAATCAAACTATTGATTCTACTTACCCTTTTGTTGTCGGCTGGGCTGTGGTAGAACTGAGCGATCACAGCTTGGCTGGAGTTCCCTGGGCCAAAACCAAATTTTTTGGATATCTTTTTAAACGTTTTCCCATAATCATAGGAAACATAAACCTAAGCAAAGAAAGAGGCAGACGTGAGAAATGCCAGGATTCTGTCTTTTTTTTTTTAATTGCAAAAGTTTTACAATTAAATTTTCACCCCATTTTTCCCAACCCACCCCATACTCCCCACCCTAACCCTCCCAAACCCCCCCTAACCCTCCCCCTCCCTGACTTCCACAGAATATAATCCCATCAAAATCCCCTTTTATAAAACCTGAAACCCTTCAAACCCCCTTATAATTTTTCATCTTCACAAAATTCATACATTTCTATTTTTATATAATACTTTCAATGAAAAGCTATTTGATACTTCCTAATTTGATATTTGTTCTGCACATAATCTATCCACTTTTTCCACTCCCATTTATAAGTCTCTTGTGAGCGATCGGGATTGTGTCTTTTCACAGATCACGGAAACACTTTTTTTTTCCTTCAGAAAGAAAAGAAACTCGCTGAACTTCTGATTTTTATAGGACAGGAAGTGTTTTTGTACCTTTTGTTTGTTTGTTTGTTTTCATGGTGTGGCGACAATAACTTGGTCCTTAACACCAATAAGACCAAGGAGCTTATAGTGGACTACAGAAGGAATAGATCAGACATCCAGCCCTTGCTTAACAACGGAGACCGAATGGAGCAAGTGGGCAGTTTTAAGTTTCTGGGAGTTATCCTAAAAGAGGAGCTGACCTGGGACGCTCACATTGCAGCACTGGTCAAAAAGAGCCTTGGTAGTACAGTGGTCTAAAGCACCCTGTTATTAAGACCAGCTGCCTGCAATTACTGCAGGTTCGAATCTCGCCAGGCTCAAGGTTGACTCAGCCTTCCATCCTTTCTAAGGTAGGTAAATTGAGGACCCAGATTGTGGGGGCAATAAGCTGACTTTGTATAAATATACAAAAGGATGAAGGCTATTGCTTAGCGCATTGTAAGCCGCCCTGAGTCTCCGGAGAAGGGCGGCATATAAATCAATTTTTTTTTTAAAAAAGGGGGGGGCAGCAGACATTATACTACCTGAGACTTCTCAGGAAACAACAACTGAATGGAAAACTACTGGTGACCTTCTACCGTTGAACCACAGAGAGTATTTTAACCTACTGCACCTGTGTATGGTTTGCCAATTGCACGGTGGCAGATAGGACAGGAGTCCAGAGGGTTAACGTCATTGCCCAGAGGATCATTAATTGCCCTCTCCCTTCCCTGGAAGAGCTTTATAGCTCCCGCTGCCTCAGGAAAGTTCAAAATATTTTTAAAGATCCATCTCATCCTGGGCACCCTTTTTTTTTTTTTTTTTTTTGAATTATTACCATCTGGCAGACGGTACAGGACAATAAAAACAAGGACAAATAGGCTGAAAAACAGCTTCTATTCCACGGCAGTAACTACACTGAATTCTATGGTATAGTCCAGGGGTCTGCAACCTTAAACACTCAAAGAGCCATATGGACCCGTTTCCCACAGAAAAGAAAACACCGGGAGCCACAAAACCCTTCCCGTGCCTATTTCTTGAGAGGCCACAAAACTAGCATATGTAGTTGAATTAAACGTTGTTTCCTTCTGAAACTTTTCTTTTCTTGGATTTATCCATGGTTGGCCTACCGGGGGTTGAAAAGCTCAATAAATTGCGTGCCGGTGGGTGTTGCACATTGGCAGTTGTGACGCATATTTTGAGTGACAGGGAGACACAGCAGAAGGGTGAAAAGAGCCACATGTGGCTCCAGAGCCACAGGTTACTGACTCCTGGTATAGTACAATATTAATGCAATTATCAGGAGTTTTCAGTTTCAATTATATAGAATGTGAAGGATGTGTGTAGGTGTTTTTATTTTTATAGTTATAAGGTACACGGAAGATGGCATTTAATTTCGTTGTACGATGTGCAATGACAATAAAGTAAACTAAACTAAACCAGGTTTGCAAAATGCGGGGGTACTGGCGACTTACTCCTTGCCTTTACAAGAATGCGTAAAAGCAATTCCAAATTATTATTCTGGAAACAATGCAATGACAATAAAGTAAACTAAACTAAACCAAGTTTGCAAAATGCGGGATACTGGCGACTTACTCCTTGCCTTTACAAGAATGCGTAAAAGCAATTCCGAATTATTATTCTGGAAACAATTCCAAGTTGCTTCCTGGATGGGGACAGGGATGAGCAGAGGGGGAAGTGTGAAAATCCACCTTCACACTCTGCCTCTCGTTCCTGGTGAGATCCTTGTGAAAAAGTAACCAACTATCTGTCTATGGCACTCGGTAGGATTCCATCAGCCTCCAAACAGGGGTGGAAAAAACCCGAAGGTTTAATTCAATTAAGGCTGAGCTATTGAAGCGTTAATTTGATCTGATTATTAGCTTTAATGCATTAATTATTAATTTAATTAGCTGGGTGGTTTAATTAGTTTATCATTAAATTGGCAATTGGTTTTACGGATAAAATATTAATTATGTTTAACTTTACACGTTAATTGCCGTTCCCTGCTCCAAAAAACCACATGCCATCTATTCAGCCAGCCAGCCAGCCAGCCAGCCTAAAAATCAGCTTTTCTTAAATTTGGCTTTTCGACATGTTGCTGCTTCATCGTTCGCATCTATGTGTTCAGGAGGGGTAAGAGCTGTAATTCAAGGGCCACCAGAATCCAAAAAATTGCTTTACTCTTGCTGAGTTCTTTACGTGGGGGGTGGGGGGGGAGGAAGAAGGAGGAGGAGGAGGAGGAGGAGGAAGGAGAGGAGGAGGAGGAAAGAAGGAGAGGAAGAGGAGGAGGAGGAGGAGGAGAAGGAGAAGGGGAAGAGGATGAGAAGAAGGGGAAGAGGAAGAGGAGGAAAGAAGGAGAGGAAGAGGAGGAGGAGGAAAGAAGAAAAAAGGAGGAGGAGGAGGAAAGAAGGAGGAGGAGGAGAGGAAGAGGAGGAAGAGGAAAGAAGAAGAAGAAAGAAGGAGGAGGAAGAGAAGGAGAAGGAGAAGAAGGAGGAGGGGAAGAGGAGGAGGAGGAGGAGGAGGAGGAGGAGGAGACGGAGAAGAGGAGAAGGAGAAGAAGGAGAAGAAGGAGAAGAGGAGACTAAAGCAGCAGACTCTGTTGATGCTGAGAAAAGATCAAACTACTTTCTCTGGCACTGTTTTCTAGCCTAAATGCAAAGTTAATATCTGATAAACAATAATTAGCCAAAGATAAAACGCAAAATACTTACATCACTAAATTTGGAACCTGGCAATGCTAAGCTATCCCGGGCCAAAGCTACAATCACATCGCTCTTCTCCCCAGCCCAGTGAACGACCATCTGAATGTGGGAATCGTTCAAGCTAACCTGGATAAGAGAAAACGGGGTTAGACGAAAAGCAATGAAACAACGCAAGAGATATAAAAGCGAAGGAAACCTCCAACTCTCCCTGGCTTATTTCCACCCTTGAAAAAATGAGAAAGGTAGAGGCTGTTTGGTTACCTTATATACCCATGATGGCACGCAGTACCATCTTTCGGGCACCTGAGCTGTTGCCCAACTCACCTGCACCTGCGCACGAGTGTGTGCCCCAGCTGGTATTTGGGCTTCCGGTGCACACAATTAAGGGGACGCAGCTGCTCTTTGGAGCTCTCCTGCACATTCGTGCGTGTTTGCGTATATGCGTGAGAGTACTTGCGTGCAGTGCATGCATGCGCAAAATGTTGGCACGCATGCATTGTACATGCGAAAAGCACACACATGCGCAGATGGTGTGACTGTGCACGCAGCGCACGGGGGGGGGGCCTGCACGAAACCTGCACACATGCCCAGATGGTGTGATTGCGTGCACAGCGCACGGGGGCACGCATGAAAGTTGTGCACATGTGCAGATGGTGCCATTGCGCATGCAGCGCACAGGGGAGGAGCCTCGCTTTAGCATGGATCGCATGCCCATGCGTGAAGTGTGCAAAGCGCATATCTGTTCGGCACTTGGTGAGTAAAAGGTTTGCCACCCCTGTTATATCCCTTGTGATTTGAAAGAGGAGCAAGCGGAGCTCGGGAGCAAAACAGTGTTAGGTTCCCTGAATTCTACAGGGCTCCTGTGGATATTTTGATCATCATCTGTCTTTTGCCGTCATCAAGCCACGAAAAACTAACCACAATGACTTCCTCGGTAGAAGAGGATAGCTACAAGGGTTTAAGGCACCCTGTTATTAAGCTGCTTAAGACCAGCTGCCTGCAATTACTGCAGGGTTCGAATCTCGCCAAGGCTCAAGGTTGACTCAGCCTTCCATCCTTTCTAAGGTAGGTGAAATGAGGACCCAGATTGTGGGGGCAATAAACTGACTTTGTATAAATATACAAAAGGATGAAGGCTATTGCTGAGCACATTGTAAGCCGCCCTGAGTCTTCGGAGAAGGGCGGCATATAAATCAAATTAAAAAAAAAAAAAAAGCTATCCAGAGTTTGTTTTGTTTCTCAAGGTCAGTGGGTTCTAGTCTCTAAACTCTGTGCTGACGTACTTTATGAATACCTTGAAGAGGGAGAGATATTGGCACTCCGATGGCAGTACAGGCAGTGGTGGGATTCGAGCAGTTCGGGCGAATCGGTAGCTCCGACAATCAGCTGAGAGCGAACCGGTTCATCCCGACGATCAAATGGGCCCACCCGCCCACCCACGTTATTTTCCTACCTTTATCTCCTCAGCTGATTCGCGCGGCAGATCCAATTGCCGCGCGAATCAGCTGTGTTAGTCCTCTGAAGAAACTCGGAAGTGAAGATTTGTTCAAACTGCGCACGCAGCTCTGAACCGGTTGTTAAGCCAGGAGGATCCCGCCACTGAGTACAGGTAGAGTCCTCGAAGTACAACAGTTCATTTAACGACCGTTCGAAGTTGCAATGGCATGAAACAAGTGACCTAAGGACCATTTTTAACACGTCACGGCATCTGACTGTCATGTGATTTACATTTGGATGCTTGACAACTGGTTCATACTTACGACAGTTGCAACATCCCAGGTTCGAATTAAGTCGGATTCACTTAACGTCCGTGTTACTAACTTAACCGCTGCGGCGATTCCCTTGACCAACGTGGCAAGGAAAGTCATCAAATTCACTAGGCAACTTTCTCACTGAGCAACCTCAATTCGGGGCTCATCTGTGGTTGTAAGCCAAGGCAACTTGTAATCCTGGGAGGCAGAGGCGTCCAAGAAACGAACTCCCTTTGGATTGGCGTTTGATCTACTCTCTCTGCGCTTTTCAGAAACCCGTAGAGACTGATCTCTTTTGCTTAGCCTTTTAAGCCCAATTGATTTTATCTTTCGTGTTTTCATTTCACTGGCTCCTATTTTTCATAAGCTTTTCTCGCTGCCATCTGTTTCTTCTAAATTGTAAGCCATCTCATGGGGCCTTTTCCAATGGAAAGGCAACTTATTAATGAAGTCAATAAATAAATATCTGAATCCAAGTCCCTCCGCACATACCTTAACTGTTATATCCTGAGTCACCCATTCAGTCCTACACTGGTTAAGAATCTTAGGAACTGTTTCCCTGGTTTTGTGGCTATTAAGAGTCCCCGAGGGCTGGCCCAGTGGCTAAGACGCTGAGCTTGTCCATCGAAAGGTCGGCAGTTCCACGGTTCAAATCCCTAGTGCCGCGTAACGGGATGAGCTCCCGTGACTTGTCCCAGCTTCTGCCAACCTAGCAGTTCGAAAGCACATTAAAAAATGCAAGTAGAAAAATAGGGACCACCTTTGGTGGGAAGGGAAGAGCGTTCCGTGCGCCTTCGGCGTTGAGTCATGCCGGCCACATGACCACGGAGACGTCTTCGGACAGCGCTGGCTCATCGGCTTTGAAACAGAGATGAGCACCGCCCCCTAGAGTCGGGAACGACTAGCACATATGTGCAAGGGGAAACTTTACCTTCACCTTTAGTCCAATTTATTTAGAATACCTTGGTATAAGGAAGGTGTTTTGGATTCTTTTGCCCATCTAAAGCCAGAGCTGGCAGATAAGTTCCTAATGTTTATTCAGATTCACCAGGAAAATAAAAATAAAACTGCCTTCGGAAGTTGTGGGAGCTTCATCACTTGAGACTTTCAAGAAGAGACTGGACTGCCATTTGTCCGTAATGATATAGGGTCTCCTGCTGAGACCAGGAGGCCAAAGCAGACCCCAAGTTGGATTTTCTGCCCCCCCTCCGACCCACACAAAAAGACCCCAAAGGGGGGAGACTCTCTGCAGCGACACAAACGTTCATTGCATGTTATTTGTCCCAGGGTCCGTACTTTGAGGACCCCTGATTTAGTGCAATATAAAAAACGCAAATAATTTTTCTGCAGACCACCAAAATTTTCTCACGGACCACAAGTGGTCCACGGACCACCAGCTGGTGACCACTGAATTAGATGACCTATAAGATCCCTTCCAACTCTGTTAATCTAATCTCTCTCTCTCTCTCTCTCCGCTAAAAATCTAAAATGTAGTTCCTTCTAAAATAGATGTACATGTCCCAAGATCAGGTGGCTGGCCAGATTTTTCTACTTTAGAGTGTTGCAGACAAACGCTACCCACGTAAATTTCCATCTTTATCTCTTCACCTATTTTTGAGTTCAAAAATTGGGAGGGGGGGAGGGGAGATCAGCCGTCCGGATTCTTCCAACTTGGCCCAGGATGTGGCTGAAGAATTAACGCATTTCAAGGCCCGTGACGCAAGCATCATAAATAATAATCAAAGCCAAGCAGCTGCACCCTGGATCATCACAACTGTGAGAACAAGCCTGTGCGTCTTTTGACTGTCGGAAGGCAAAGCGACACCTGCAGTTCCTTTGATCTGCTGCTTTCATACCACCGAGAGGTCAACAAGGGGGAAAGTTTGGCTTTCAAGGGAAGGATTGGAGTTTTAGCCTTTCTGGCAAAGTGAAAAATGTCAGGATTTAAGGCAGGGTCATCCGAGAGGATTTGAAAACAAGGATTTGAAAGCATTTCAAGAAATGCTAGGGACTCAATATCTATGGATGTATGGGAGAAAATATGAGAGAAATGTGAAGTTTACTCAAGCCCAAAATTTAAGAGAATTTTTTTTATAAAATGTTTTATAGATGGCACTTAGATCCCCAAAAGTTAGCCTGCATGTACCCGAATTTACAACCTACATGTTGGAGATGTA
This sequence comes from Pituophis catenifer annectens, assembly GCF_029215685.1. Taxonomy (NCBI): domain Eukaryota; kingdom Metazoa; phylum Chordata; class Lepidosauria; order Squamata; family Colubridae; genus Pituophis; species Pituophis catenifer. Next base: position 23,273,953 of record NW_027256892.1, read on the forward strand.
AATGTGATGATGCAACGTATTTTCATGTATGGTGGACATGTAAGAAAATTAAGGCATTTTGGATTAAGATATGGTGGATTATACAAAATATTCTTAAAAGGAAGATAAAATTTACTCCACGGTTGTTTTTACTGGGTATAATTGAAGGATGTACAGTTATAGAGACTAATTTAATTTTGAACTTAATAACGGCAGCCAGACTTTTGGTGGCGCAATACTGGAAGAAGGAAGAAATACCTTCTATTGAAGAATGGACATTAAAAGTAGCCAATTTGGCAGAGATGGCTAAAATCTCTGCATATTTGAAGGACCGTTTGAATGAAAGATATGTACTGGAAGGGAGAAGATGGATTGACTATATACAAAACAAATACGGGACTAAAAAGTTGCAAATAGCTTTTGAATGAAATATTTAGATGATTTTTTTTTCTTACTTTGATATCTTAGTAGCTATGGCGGAGTTAAAGAGTAAGGGGAAGTCAAGAGTTTATAGTTAGTTTGCTTATGTTAGATTATGTTTGTTAAATGCAATACCCTGTATTTTGCTCTGGGAAATTGGGGAGGGGGAGGGAGAGGGGAAGAGGGGGAATTTATTTGTAAACATTTTTTTTTAATTTGATTTATATGCCGCCCTTCTCCGGAGACTCAGGGCGGCTTACAATGCGCTAAGCAATAGCCTTCATACTTTTGTATATTTATACAAAGTCAGCTTATTGCCCCCACAATCTGGGTCCTCATTTAACCTTCCTTAGAAAGGATGGAAGGCTGAGTCAACCTTGAGCCTTGGTGAGATTCGAACCTGCAGTAATTGCAGGCAGCTGGTCTTAATAACAGGGTGCTTTAGACCACTGTACTACCAAGGCTCTTTAAAACTTTTCAATAATAATAAAAAAAGAAATGGTAGGGACATCACCAAAACAACTACAACAACATCACGCGAAGTATCAGTACCGCTTTATAAAAACCTTTTAAGACCACACCTGGAATCCTGACACCAATTTTGGTCATCACACTGCAAAAAAAAAAGATGTTGAGACTTTGGGAAAATGTACAGAGAAGAGCAGCTAAGATGATCAAAGGCCTGGAGACTAAAAGATACGAAGAACAGCTGCAGGATTTGAGTTTTGCTAATCCAGGGGTCTGCAACCTTAAACACTCAAAGAGCCATTTGGACCTGATTCCCACAGAAAAGAAAACACCGGGAGCCACAAAACCCTTCCTGTGCCTGACTATTTCCTGAGCGGCCAAAAAACTAGCTTATGTAGTTGAATTAAATCTTCTGTTTTCTTCTGAAACTTTTCATTTCTTGGGTTTATCCATGGTTGGCCTACCGGGGTCGAAAAACTCAATAAATCGTGTGCCGGCGGGTATCACACATTGGCAGTTGTGACACATATTTTGAGCGATAAGGAGCCGCATCAGAGGGATGAAAGAGCCACATGCGGCTCCAGAGCCGCAGATTGCTGACCCCTGGGCTAGTCTAAAGAAAAGAATTAAAGGTGACATGATAGCAGCAGTCCAGTAATTGAGGAGCTACCACAAAGAAGAGGGAGTCAACTTATTTTCCAAAGCACCTGAGGGCAGGACAAGAAACAATGGTTGGAAACTAATCAAAGAGAAAAGCAACCTGGAATTAAGGAGAAACTTCCTAACAGTGAGGACAATTAACCAGTGAAACAGCTTGCCACCAGAAATCGTGGGCGTTCTATTACTGGATGTTTTTAAGAAGAGAATGGACAATCACTTACCTGAAATAGTATAGGTTCTCCTGCCTGGAGCAGGGGGCTGGACTAGAAGACCTCCAAGGTCCCTTCCTTCCAGCTCTATTCTATTCTAACAACTTAGAATAGAGAAGCAACTTAGAACTAAGGAGAAATTTCCTGGCAGTTGGAACAATTTATTTTATTTATTTTTATTTTATTAAATTTCTATACCGCCCTTCTCCCGAAGGACTTAGGGCGGTGAACAGCCACAAGATAAAACACATAAATACAAAAATTTAAAATGAATTAAAAACGAATTAACCAGTGAAACAACTTGCCTCCCAAAGTTGTGAATGCTCCAACACGGGAAGTTTTGAAGAAGATGTTAGATAACCATTTGTCTGAAGTGGTGTAGGGTTTCCTGCCTGGGAGGGGGTTGGACTAGAAGACCTCCAAGGTCCCTTCCAAACTCTGTTATTCTATTCTATTCTAACCCTAAATTTGTGTTCCTATCCTGCCTGGAAAGCCATATCAACCTCAAAGAAATGAGAAGGGCAATAGAAAAAGGGATGCAGAAAATTTGCTTTCTGGTTTGCTGCAAGAAAATAGTTGCGAAGAAATGATTCAAAATAAAATAACATAAACGGAAGAGGTATCTTGCTGAAAAGATATGGCTCAAACTCCTCTCTGCCAATGGGGTAATTTTGGGGGGCGCTAAAATTATATTCTAGAATGGCATTAGACTCTGAGACGAAAACTGGCAAGGGCCAATTCTCGTTGCTGCCTTTTGTCCCCCTGTATTAATCCCAAAGTTGAAGGTAAAAATATGACATTTCCTGTGTGTATTTGCTTTATTAAACAAACACACACGGAAAATCATGGAAGCTGGCACGATGGAAAGCAAAACAGTAGACTTTAGCACTGGAAAGCAAAACGGTAGACTTTAGCATTGGAGTTATTTACACATGTGCCTCTGGGCATGACAGAGGTTCTTCAGGAAAAGAGAAACAGTGGGGGGGGGGCTGCAATTTAGTCCTTTACTTGGAGATCACATTTATCTATCTATCTATCTATCTATCTATCTATCTATCTATCTATCTATCTATCTATCTATTATTTATTTATTTATTATTTATTTATTTATTTATTATCAAATTTCTATACCGCCCTACTCCCAAAGGACTCAGGGCGGTGAACAGCCAAGATAAAATACAGATAATACAAATATTAAAAATCCCTTAAAATTATTAAATATTTTGGCCGAAACACAGATTAAAACACCCAATTTATAAAATCACGAATTAAAAATTTAAAAGAGGAGAGTTAGGCCAGGCCAGCCTGCTGAAAGAAAAAAATAAAAAAGTTTTGAGAGCACGACGAAACATGCGCAGGTCCGGGATTTGATTTCTGGTAATGAAATGTTCTGTGATAAGAAGTGTCCAACCTAGCTGTCATTTGAGGAAAAGGCCAGCTGCTTTCTGAGTTCTCAAAAACCCGATTCAAAGAGATTGTCTACTGTTCAAGGAACGGTTATAAATCTCCTGGGAGTCAGAATAACAGATTGGGAAGGGACCTTGGAGGTCTTCTAGTCCAACCCCCTGCTTAGGCAGGAAACCCTACACCACTTCAGACAAACGGTTGTCCAATCTCTTCTTAAAAACTTCCACTGTTGGAGCATTCACAACTTCTGGTGGCAAGCTGTTCCACTGGCTAATTGTTCTCACGGTTAGGAAGTTTCTCCTTAATTCTAGGTTGCTTCTTTCCTTGATTAGTTTCCACCCGTTGCTTCTTGTCCTGCCTTCGGGTGCTTTGGAGAATAGGTTGACTCCCTCTTCTTTGTGGCAGCTCCTCAAATATTGGAACATGCTATCATGTCACCCCCCCAGTCCTTCTTTTCAATAGACAAGACCAGGGGTCAGCAACTTTAAACACTCAAAGAGCCATTTGGACCCATTTCCCACAGAAAAGAAAACATCGGGAGCCACAAAGGTCCTAACCGGAAGTCCCCCGTTCAATTCTGGAGCTGACCGGAAGTCCGGTATCCCCACCAGTCTCCGCATCGCGCGGCGTCCTTTTTCCTCTACCTGTCCTAACCGAAAGCCCTATCAATTGCGGAGACAACCAGAAAACCCGCCCCTTGCCATAGAGTCTCCTCCTGGTGCGCCATGCTTTCCCCCCACCAACCGGAAGGTCCTCTCAAAATTGTGGCGCCGACTGGCGACAAGGAGCCACAACAGAGGGATGAAAGAGCCACATGCGGCTCCAGAGCCGCAGGTTGCTGACCCCTGGATTAGACATACCCAGTTCCTGCAACCGTTCTTCATACGTTTTAGTCTCCAGGCCTTTAATCGTCTTAGCTGCTTTTCTTTGCATTTTGTCTAAAGTCTCAACATCTTTTTGGTAATGTGGTGACCAAAACTGAATGCAGTATGTTTTAGCCTCCAGTCCCCGAATCATCTCTGCTGTTTTCTGCTTTGTTGAGTCTACCAGATCTAGATCCAAAATTTGGGGAAGATTCTGTAGATATACTGCTAACCTGAGGAGTTTTCTTATGGTTTTTTTATTATATGACGGATTGTTTGATTTTCGTAATTTGCCCGGAATCGCCTAACGTGTGAGTTTGACGGCAACATAAATTTGTTTAATAAATAAACCAGGGTGGATTTGATTTAAATCGAGTCGATTTAAATCACGATTTAAATCATGATTTAAATCACTAGTAAAAAGACTTGATTTAAATCAACTCGATTTAAATCATAGTTTTTAAAAGAGCAACTGTCATCTCTGCTACTCCTTTGACCCACTGTTGACTCACCGATAGTCCCAGTGTTGCAGAATATACAGCCTCCTCATGCTACATAACTAAGCTCCATTTCATGCTGAATAAACTAAATTATTTATCTATCTTAAATAGAAAACTATCTTACGATAGATTTTTACCCCAAAAGTTTTTTATTGAAATAAATTCAATAAAAATAAAAAAAATCCGATTTAAATCAAAAAAATCCAATTTAAATTTTTAAAAAATCCAATTTTTTTGATTTTTTGTAAAAAAAATCATTGATTTTTATCCACCCTGAAATAAACTAAATAAAAACCCAGTGTTTCTCAACCTTAGCTACGTAAAGATACGTGAAGTTTAAATTCCCAGAGTTCCCCAGCCAGCCAGCCCTGCGCTAAGCTTTTTTTTTTTTTTTAATTTGGCATTTTTTAATCTTCTCTTTTCTCTGGTTTTAGTTTAAAAAGCAGAACCAAACTTCCAGGGCTGTTCAGGTTAAAAACAATACATTATAACAATATTCCCCCCATAAGAAGGGAGGGGGAAAAATACAAACTAACTAAAGAGGAAAAAACAATAACGAAAACAAGCAGAACTAGAGCAGAAAAGGCAAAATAAACACAGCTAAATCAACAGAGGAGTAATAAGCAACTTTTTTTTAAAAAAAAAAAAAGCCTGCATAAATTAAACTATACTTAAAAGGTAATTATATTATATTTGCTTTAGGGGGATTTTGTTTAAAACAAAGCATTTATAAAGCACAATTTAGGCAACGTTTTCAAAGCAGATGGCAAATCCTCGTTAAAACTATGAAACAGAAAGGGTCCCCCAGAAGGATTGCAAAGAAACTTCCAAGCAAAACCAGAATATTGAATCATAATACGAGGCTTTTGCACATAGGTAAAGGTAAAGGTTCCCTTTATACATATGTGCTAGTCGTTCCCGACTCTAGGGGGGTGGTGCTCATCTCCGTTTCAAAGCCGAAGAGCCAGCGCTGTCAGAAGACGTCTCTGTGGTCATGTGGCCGGCATGACTCAACGCCAAAGGCGCACGGAACTCTGTTACCTTCCCACCAAAAGTGGTCCCTATTTTTCTACTTGCATTTTTTACCTGCTTTCGAACTGCTAGGTTGGCAGAAGCTGGGACAAGTAACGGGAGCTCACCCCGTTACGCAGCACTAGGGATTCGAACCGCTGAGCTGCCGACCTTTCGATCGACAAGCTCAGCGTCTTGGCCACTGAGCCACTGAGCATCTGCAGATAAACACTGACAAATTTGTGCATTCTTCAGTGGGAAGCAAAGGCGATTTGCTTGTTTTCTTGTCCTTCATCTGCGCAAAATCCTATTGGCCGCAGTTTGTTCACACTCTTTCTTAATAAAAATTTCCTTGGCATCGTAATTGGTCTTCGACTTCTTCTTTAGAAGAATCACTTGTTGGGTTTGGCCAACACGCTGAAGAAATTAACTCGTTCTTCCTGCTTCAAATAATATGTCAAAAAGAAAGTAGCCACTTATTCAAAACAAAATAAATAAAATAAACCAAGTTTGATGTGTTGGGCTCAGCAGCCAATCCCTAAACTTTCCCTAGCCTGTGGACCTCCTTGCCACTAGAAGATCCTCTAGTACCTCCTCAAAATAAACAGTGTTTCTCAACGGGAGTAACTTTAAGAGGTGTGGACTTCAACTCCCAGAATTCCCCAGCCATCATGGTTGAACAACGCTGCTATAGAGAAAGTGGGGGAAGTGAGTTAACCCAGAACAGGGAATCAAAAGCTGATTTGGTGTCCTGACTTTGAACTCTGCAGCTTTTTCATTTCCAACCCTAACTTTCTGCAATATTACAATTAAATCACAAAGGAAAATGGTCACACGGGATTGGGACAAAATCTCATTTGGGGGAAACCGGTTCCTATTTAGGAAAGGAAGAAGAGGGGAAGGAAGGAGGAAGGAGCTGGACTTCCCTTTCCACCCAAGGAGGTTCCCAGTTTTGGTGAAATGCAGCATCTCTTCTCCAGATGCAAACCACTCTTGTCCACAAACAGACACACAGAGATCTATCTACCCTCTGCATGACGTCAAATGGGAAATTGTTTAAAAACTTGGAGCCCTTCCAGTCTGGAGAGCAAATCAATGCTTTCTTCAATATCAACTGCCCTATTTTTCCTTCTATTTCCTTTGCAAAATGAGAAATTTGTTGAATCGAGAGGGGGAGGGACGGATGGAGAGAGAGAGGGAGGGAGAGAGAAAGAGAAAGGGAGGGAGAGAGAGAAAGGGAGGGACGGATGGAGAGAGGGGGAGAGAGAAAGGGAGGGAGAGAGGGTGGGAGGGAAAGAGAGACAGGGAGGGAGAGAGAAAGGGAGGGATGGAGAGAGGGAGAAAGAGAGGGAGGGAGAGTGGGAGGGAGGGAGGGAGAGAGAAAGGGAGGGAGAGAGGGTAGGATGGAGAGGGAGGGTGGGAGGGAGGAGGGAGGGAGAGAGAGAGAAAGGGAGGGTTGGAGGGTTGGAGAGAGGGGGGAGAAAGAGAGGGAGGGAGGGTGGGATGGAGAGAGGGAGGGTAGGATGGAGGAGGGAGGGAGAGAGAAAAGGGAGGGAGAGAGAAAGGGAGGGAGAGAGGGTAGGATGGAGAGAGGGAGGGTGGGACGAAAGAGGGAGGGAGAAAGAGAGGGAGGGAGGGTAGGATGGAGAGAGGGGGGAGAAAGGGAGAGTGGGTAAGATGAAGAGAGGGAGGGTGGGAAAGAGGGAGGGGGAGAGAGAGAGAAAGGGAGGGAGGGATGGAGAAAAAGAGGGAGAGAGAGAAAGAAAGAAAGGGAGGGACGGAGAGGGGGAGTGGAGAGAGAGAAAGAGAGAAAGGGAAGGAGGGAGGGAGGGAAAGTGAGAGAGATGCTCTTTTTGAGTAAAACATCTGGCATCAGCTTTTGGAATAATGCAGATAGTCCTCAACGTACGGCCACCATTGAGCACCACATTTCCGTTGCTAAGCAAAACAGTTAAGTGAGTTTTGCCCCATTTTACCACCTTTCTTGCTACCACGGTTAAGTGAGTCCCTGCAGTTGTTAAGGGAACACAGGGTGTGAAGTGAATCCGGTTCCCCCGTTGACTTCACTTGTCCGAAGGTCGCAAACGGTGATCACGTGACAGACACACACACCCCCGGGACAATGGAACCGTCATAAACATGAACCAAGCATCTGAATTTTCATCCTGGGATCGTGGGGAAGCTGCAATGGTCGTTAAGTGTGAAAAATGGGCCCCAAGTCACTTTTTTTCAGGGCCGTTGTAACTTTGATCCGTCACTAAATGAACTGTTGTACGTTGAGGACTAGCCTCATGCACTCTGGGTCCAGTAACCTGCAGGCACACCCACAAGCAAGGCTGATATAACCAACATTCCGGGAATCTTCGAATTTCTATTTTTTTCTTTTGAAGACGTTTCCCTTCTCATCCGAGAAGCTTCTTCAGCTCTGACAGGACAATGGGGAATGGAAGGATTGATACTCCTTGCAGACAGCTGGCCATTTGCATCCTTTGAGAGGGTCGTTAAGGCCACCTAGCTAAATGTCTATGGAGATTCTCAGCCATCCAGGTCACAGTTGTCCCAACGTGCTTTTTTTTTTCAACTGGACTTTCTGGGGCTTTTCTTTGAAGACATTTCGCTTCTCGTTCCGAGAAGCTTCTTCAGTTCTTTCACAAGTCAATAAGGCCACTTTCATCTTCCTGTCAAAACTGCTCCCCGTGGCCTTGTCCTAGAAGCCCCAGGGACTTCTAAATATGAAGCCAACGTCTCATTAATGGGCTGTTTGTGACTCAGGCCCATTGAGGTTGGGCCCAGGAGACCTGGGACCAATTTTCTGGAGCCGCCCTTCAGAAGTAAACAGCGCAGGGAGCAGGTGTGGAGCTCCAGGTGACATCAGCTGAGCGGAGCTGAGCACGAAATGCAACTGGAAACTTTCATCGCCACTTCAACTCCCCACAAAGCGGGCAGATCCTGTTAAGGAATTCACTCCTTTAGGAAGGATAAATTTTGGGTTTAGTGGTAGGCAGAGACAGGTTTTTTAAAAAAAAACAAGGAAGGGAGTTATCCTTAAGAGAAGAAGGGGATACCCCCCATTCATCCAGCTTTGCAGCTAAAAAAGCCAATGCAATCCTAAACTGCATTAACAGAGGGATATAGTCAAGATCAAGGGAGGAACTAATACCACTCTATAAAGCCTTAGTAAGACCATACTTAGAGTACTGCATCCAGTTTTGGTCACCACACTATAAGAAATATGTTGAGACTCTAGAAAGAGTGCAGAGAAGAGCAACCAGGATGATGAGGGGACTGGAGGCTAAAACATACAATGAACGGTTGCAGGAACTGGGCCTGGCTAGTCTAGTGAAGAGAAGGACCGGGGGAGACATGATAGCAGTCTTCCAATATTTGAGGGGCTGCCACAGAGAGGAAAGGGGTCAAGCTATTTTCCAAAGCAACCAGACAAGGAATAATGGATGGAAACTGACCAAGGAGAGATTCAACTTAGAAATAAGAAGAAATTTCCTGACAGTGAGAACAATCAACCAAGGGAACAGAAGTTGCCTTCGGAAGTTGTGGGAGCTTCATCAATTGAGACTTTCAAGAAGAGATTGGACTGCCATTTGTCAGAAATGGCGTAGGATCTCCTGCTTGGGCAGGGGATTGGATTAGATGACCTACAAGATCCCTTCCAACACGGTTAATCTGTTAGGAAATCTGTTAGTCTCCCCACGTACCGAAGCTACCCAATGAATATTGTCGAAGTTCTTCAGAAATCTCTTCAAATGAGGAATGATCTACAAGAACGGGCAAAAAAATGTCAAACGTATTGTGAGGCGTGTTAAAAAGAAAGAGCTTTGATTGTACTGCTATGTTGACTTTGTGGGGTCCTTGGTGCTAGCATTGATGATGTTACCAAGTTTGGCAATGAAATGTCTACAAGAAAACCACCAAGATCAGAGAGCACCAAGAACCCTACAGTTCAAGCCTTCACACACACACACACAAATTATCTTCCATCAGGATATTGAGTCTGTTGACGTCCCCATGGATACCAGAGGTTGTCATAGCTCAATTTGTGTCTCAATAATCGTCAATTTGAGAATTGGCAACTTCGAATCTTCTCCTCCAAAGGAGCCGACAAATACTCCATCTCTTCATATAAACAAATGAAGTGATGGAGACCTGATAGGACTGTACCACTGTAGTGGGGGGGGGATGTCTTAAAGTGAATTTCTCTCTGCAGTTAGTGGGGGATGCTGAATGGTTAAATCTTGTTAATTGCTGTTTTTTTAATTGTTGTATGGTTTCCTTGGAAACTACCAGGAGTCCTTTGCAGATACTCAAGTATGGAAGAACCCCAAAGCCAGTCAGCGAACCAACCCAATCATTCATCTCAAAACTCTACCACATTCTACTTTTCTACAGAGGAATTATTGAGTCTGTCATCTGCACCTCTGTAACTCTGGTTTGGCTCTGCAACCCAACAAGACAGACACAGACTTCAGAGGATAATTAGAACTGCAGAAAAAACAATGGCTACCAACCTGCCTTCCATTAAGGACCTGTATACTGCACGAGTCAAAAAGAGGGCTGTGAAAATATTTATAGACCCCTCACATCCTGGACATAAACTGTTTCAACTCCTACCCTCAAAACGACACTATGGAGCACTGCACACCAGAACAACTAGACACAAGGACAAGTTTTTCCCGAACGCCATCACTCTGCTAAACAAATAATTCCCTCAACACTGTCAAACTAGTTATTAAGTCTGCACTACTAATAATCTTCTCATCTTCTCATCGTTCCCATTACCCATCTCTTCCCACTTATGACTATATGACTGTAACCTTGTTGCTGGTATCCTTAAGATTTATATTGACTGTTTCCTATGAAACAGTCAATATAAATCAATATGATTTGATTGCTTTGTTCCCTATGACTATCATTAATTGTTGTACCTTATGATTCTTGACAAATGTTATCTTTTCTTTTATGTACACCAAGAGCGTATGCACCAAAGACAAATTCCTCAATCCGGGCCTGGTGGCTCAGCAGACTGATAGCATTGTGATTAACACCAGCTGTCTGCAATTACTGTAAGTTCGAATCTCGCCAAGGCTCAAGGTTGACTCAGCCTTCCATCCTTTCTAAGGTAGGTAAATTGAGGACCCAGTTTGTGGGGGCAATAAGCTGACTTTGTATAAATATACAAAAGGATGAAGGCTATTGCTTAACGCATTGTAAGCCGCCCTGAGTCTCCGGAGAAGGGCGGCATATAAATCAAATAAAAAAAAAAAATCATCCAAGTCATGGTTGTCCCAAATCTGCTTTTTTCCAGTTGCCTCCTGAAAAAAAAGCACCTTTGGGACATGGTTTGCTTAATGATGGTTTACTGAATAAGCAGCCCTTGTTTGAGTCCATGCAATAAGCCAAGCACAATCAAAAGAATTTGCAAGAAGAAACAAGTTTTCTGCCTATTTAACTATGCAAAGTTTTGCCAGCATCATTCTTCAACTGTTAGACAGAACAGGAAGAGGTTTGATTGGACACTGGTCTGGAGAGTAACAGAAATTAAAAAAACTTAATTATTTTAGATTTTTTCTGTACAGATGTAAAAAGAGAGAGCAAGAGAGCAAAATAAACAGCGCTTGTGTTCGTCTTTCTGTTCAAGGAGATTTGGCACCGATTTCATTCCGTCTCTCGGTGTCTAACCCGTTCCCTGGGGCGAAATATTCCCTTCCAAGGTTGAATTTCTTCATCTGTATAATCAGCATAATAATAAATCACCATCTCAGGCTTGGAGCAATAATGGCGAAAAGAAATCAGAATTACGGAAGCTAATTCTGCCTGAGAGTTAACTGCGCAGCAGCTGTAGGGAAGACGATGTGTCACATTCTAAAGTATGCAAAAGATTAATCTTTAATCCTTTTCTTCAAAATCAAGGCATTTCGGAGAGGTCACAGGAAACACTCGACGGGCGGCAGGAAACAGGAAAACAAGGAACGACGATTAGAATTAAGGGCCACAAGTGACCAGAAATTGATTTTCATTAACACTCCGGAAATGATGCTCACAAATCAACAAAAGGTATCTCGTGGCTACGTTCAGTTTAAGCAAACTATACGGCAAACTTGTGCCAAGCAGGTGCCATCCAGATGGGTAGGACCAGGGGTGAAATCCAGCAGGTTCTGACAGGTTCTGGAGAACCGGTAGTGGAAATTTTGAGCAGTTTGGAGAACCGGTAGCAGAAATTTTGAGTAGTTCAGAGAACCGGCAAATACTACCTCTGGCTGGCCTCCGAGGGGGGAGGGAATGGAAATTTTGCAATATCCTTCCCCTGGAGTGGGGTGGGAATGGAGATTTTGCAGTATCCTTCCCGTGCCACACCCATCAAGCCACGCCCACAGAACTGGTAGTAAAAACATTTAGATTTCACCACTGGGTAGGACTGTAACCAGTGGTGGGATTCAGCCGATTCACACAAACCGGTAGTTAAATTGCTGGCTGGACCTGCCCCTTCCAGGAGTCCCCATGTGCCACATTTTGGCTCCCAGGTAAGTGCAGGGAGGCCTCCTAGGCCCAAAACAGGGTGTGGGGGTGTAGCGCGCCCCCCTGCGGCCCATTTTTGCTCCCAGGGGGGTGCAGGAGGCTGAGTGTTGCCTGTCAAACCCCCTGGCCACGCCCACCCAGCCGGTCATTAGGGTAGAGGACCGGTTGTTAAATTATTTGAATCCCACCACTGACGGCAATTCATAAAATTGCCCAGCTGAGTACTGTCTCCATTCCTGCTAGGAACTCTGAAATTTCAGTCCTATTATGTCTGGAAGATAAGAAGTTAGGGGAAAGCGAAGTGTTTTTCAATTTCAGCAACTTCAGAGCCTTGGTGGCGCAGCAGACTAAAGTGCTATTAAATAGCACCAGCTGCCTGCAATTACTGCAAGTTCAAATCTCACCAGGCTCAAGGTTGACTCAGCCTTCCATCCTTTCGAGGTAGGTAAAATGAGGACCCGGATTGTGGGGGCAATAAGCTGACTTTGTATTAAAAAAAAAAAAGAACACCACTTGGGGGGGAGCGAAAGCCCTACTAAGCAGGTATATACAAAAGTATGAAGGCTATTGCTTAACACATTGTAAGCCGCCCTGAGTCTCCGGAGAAGGGCGGCATATAAATCGAACCAATAAATAAATAAATAAATAAATAAACTTTAAGCATGGACTTCAACTCCCAGAATTCCTGAGCCAACATGAATCTTACAAGCTCCTCCTACTTTGAACTACAAGAGTTTGGTATGGCCACAGACCATCACCTCACCATTAAAAAGGCATTGCTTGGAAGTCTGGAGGGATTCTCAGTCATCCAAGTCATGGTTGTCCCAAAGGAGCTTTTTCAGGAGGCAACTGGACTTTCTGTTTTTTTTCTTTTGTAGATGTTTCGCTCCTCATCCAAGAAGCTTCTTCAGCTCTGACTGGATGGTGGGGGAATGGAAGGATTTATATTCCTTGCAGACAGCTGGTCATTTGCATCCTTTTTAGAGAGTCGTTGAGGCTACTTGGAGGTTTCTCGGTGTCCTCAGGGCCACCTGAGTGGTGCAAATGGTACCTGTCGGTATTACCAGGCCCACCAATAATCTTTTTGCCGTCGCATGCCAAAAGCGGAGGGGAGCGTGGGGGGGATGGTCGCACACGCATGCATGGGATGCGGGACGCAGGGTGAGGGGGCATTGAATTATGGGTGTGGGCACCCCCGCGTCTCCTCATAGCGCAGCGTCCTTTTTCCTCTACCTGTCCTAACCGAAAGCCCTATCAATTGCGGAGCCGACCAGAAAACCCGCCCCTTGCCATAGAGTCTCCTCCTGGTGCGCCATGCTTTCCCCCCCACCAACCAGAAGGTCCTCTCAAAATTGTGGTGCCGACCAGCAACAGGGAGCTACAACAGAGGGATGAAAGAGCCACATGCGGCTCCAGAGCTGCGGGTTACTGACTCCTGTTCTAATCCAACCCCCTGCTTAAACAGGAGACAACTGCTTTTGACAACTCCAGGACCAATGAGTTTGCTAAGAATCCCGTGCATTGGCTGTTGTTTCTTTTTGCAGTATCTAAAAGGTCATAGAGACCTTGCCGTGATGGAGAAAGGAGAAACGAGCTATGAATTCTTTTCGAATGACCACTGCGAAGTTCATAAAACCACTCGTCCTCACAATGCAAAACGCTCTCCTTGCAAAGGACGGACGGGCAAAAACACCTGAACATGCCGACAGCTGCTATCAGCACACACTGTTGTCGCCGGAGTTTACCGCTGGAAGCTTTTGAATAACAAGACCGAGCGTTATAATGAAATTGCAAACGGGGGATTTCAGATTTGTTTTCTCCTGACAGAGGACGCCTTCCTGTCCGTGTTGGTTTTGAGGCCTTTAAAAAAAAAAATAATAAAAGAAAACAAGGAACAACTCGGGTGTGGAAAGTTTTTCCACCTGAAAACACAGAAACGGCAAAGATAAACTGGGTAATTTTTCTGATTGAAAAAAAAGGGTTAGAAGGTTAGAATAGAGCTGGAAGGAAGGGACCTTGGAGGTCTTCTAGTCCAGACCCCTGCTTCAGGCAGGAGAACCTATACTATTTCAGATAAGTGGCTGTCCAGTCTTAAAAACATCCAGTGATGGAGCGCCCACAACTTCTGGTGGCAAGCTGTTCCACTGGTTAATTGTCCTCACTGTTAGGAAGTTTCTCCTTAATTCCAGGTTGCTTCTTTCCTTGATTAGTTTCCAACCATTGTTTCTTTCCTGCCCTCCGGTGCTTTGGAAAATAAATGGACCCCCTCTTCTTTGTGGCAGCCCCTCAAATACTGAAATGCTGCTATCATGTCACCCTTAATTCTTCTTTTCTTTAGACTAGCCAAACCCAAAATCTGCAGCTGTTCTTCGTATGGTTTAGTCTGCAGGCCTTTGATCATCTTGGCTGCCATCACTCTGCTAAACAAGTAATTCCCTCAACACTGTCAAACTATTCACTAAGTCTGCACTACTATTCATCTTCTCATCGTTCCCATCACCCATTTCCTCCCACTTATGACAGTATGACTGTAGTTTTGTTTTGGTATCCTTACGATTTATATTGATATTGTTTCCTGATTGCTTATTTGTTCCCTATGCCTATCATTAAGTGTTGTACCTTATGATTCTTGACGAACGTATCTTTTCTTTTATGTACACTGAGAGCCTATGCACCAGGACATATCACACTTGGCCAATAAAGAATTCTATTCTATTCTATTCTATTCTATTCTATTCTATTCTATTCTATTCTATTCTATTCTATTCTATTCTATTCTATTCTACTCTACTCTACTCTACTCTACTCTATTCCATTCTACTCAACCCTACCCTACATTCCAAAATTCTATTCTATTCTATTCTATTCTATTCTATTCTATTCTATTCTATTCTACTCTACTCTACTCTACTCTACTCTACTCTATTCCATTCTACTCAACCCTACCCTACATTCCAAAATTCTATTCTATTCTATTCTATTCTATTCTATTCTATTCTATTCTATTCTATTCTATTCTATTCTATTCTATTCTATTCTACTCTACTCTACTCTATTCCATTCTACTCAACCCTACCCTACATTCCCAAATTGTATTGTATTGTATTGTATTGTTGTATTGTATTGTATTGTATTGTATTGTATTGTATTGTATTGTATTGTATTGTATTGTATTGTATTGTATTGTATTGTATTGTATTGTATTGTATTGTATTGTATTGTATTCTATTCTATTCTATTCTATTCTACTCTACTCTACTCTACTCTACTCTCTGAACTTTTTCCGAAGTCTCAACATCTTTTTTGCAGCATGGTACCTAAAATTGGTTGCAGCATTCCAGGTGTGGTCTCACTAAGGTTTTATAAAGCGATACTAATACTTCACGTGATCTTGATTCTATGCCTCTTGTTTATACAACCCAGGATTGTATTCGCTTTTTTTTTTTTTTTTTTTTTTTGGTACAGTTCAGGATTGTATTAGGTGATCCGGTCTCATTCTGAACAGGCAACTGAGCAAAAAAAGCAAGCAACTCACATGCCTAAAAATGTTCTCCAGCTATCTCTGGTGGCCCATGTTTTATTATTTATTGGCTCTCTTCTCGGAAAGGTAACAATGGAGACATCCTAATGTAAAGAACTGAACATGCTGAAACAGTGTTGGCCAATGTCGGCTTGACCCAACCTGAGATATTGAATAAGAATTTCTAGCGGAGCTTATTAGAGCAAAGATAATTAATCAGTGGAACAGCTTGCCTCCAGAAAGGGTAGTAGAAGAAGAAGAAAGGGTAGTAGTAGAAGAAGAAAGGGTAGTAGAAGAAGAAGAAAGGGTAGAAGAGAATGTAATCAAATGCTTTATCTTTATGCTTTCTTTAGAAAAAAAGATGTATATGTATGATCAATTATGGATAAGAGAATGTACATTTACAATATGTGTATTAAGAAACAAAAATAAAAATCTTTTCAAAAAAAAAATGACATTGAGTTTGAACATTTGGTCTTAGAACATTTGGTCATTCTGAAAGCCATTTCTTCACCTAATGTCTTCCTGGTTGGTTTTGTTCCCTTCGGTATCCTGCAAACAAGATGCCAAGGCAGGAAATAGAAGAAGAAGAAGAAAAAGAAAAAGAAGAAGAAGAAGAAGAAGAAGAAGAAGAAGAAGAAGAAGAAGAAGAAGAAGAAGAGGAGGAGGAGGAGGAGGAGGAGGAGGAGGAGGAGGAGGAGGAGGAGGAGGAGGAGGAGGAGGAGGAGGAGGAGGAGGAGGAGGAGGAGGAAGCAGCCATTGTTGAATTGACAAGATTTGTGGCTTGTGGTTTTAAAAAGAAGGCAATGTTTATTGACCGGGGCTAGGCGGGATAGAAATCATCTTAATCTAGATTATTCTGCCGGAACCTCAAGAGCACCTTCAAGCAAACAGAAGGTCCATTGTACTCTTCACACTCTCTTCCATCTTTCTTTAAAAAGTAGCGGTGGCCATTTCTGACAATAGTTCCAACTGCCTAATTAGAATTGCAAGGAACTCTTTCATTTCAGCAGGGAATTGCGACTCCTCACAACTATTACTCTTTTAAAGGCCTTCCTTTAAATTTAAATATGTTGTTGTTGTCGCGAAGTCGTGTCCGACCCATCGCGTCCCCATGGACAATGTTCCTTCAGGCCTTCCTGTCCTCTACCATCCCCTGGAGTCCATTTAAGCTCACGCCGACTGCTTCAGTGACTCCATCCAGCCACCTCATTCTCTCTCGTCCCCTTCTTCTTTTGCCCTCAATCCTTCCCAGCATTAGGCTCTTCTCCAGGGAGTCCTTCCTTCCTTCTCATTAGGTGGCCAAAGTATTTGAGTTTCCTCTTCAGGATCTGGCCTTCTGAAGAGAGTCAGGGTTGATCTCCTCTAGGACTGACCGGTTGGATCACCTTGCAGTCCAAGGGACTCGCAGGAGTCTTCTCCAGCACCAGAGTTCAAAGGCCTCCATTCTTTGGCGCTCAGCCTTCCTTATGGTCCAACTTTCAC
Source organism: Pituophis catenifer annectens (assembly GCF_029215685.1). Classification (NCBI taxonomy): domain Eukaryota; kingdom Metazoa; phylum Chordata; class Lepidosauria; order Squamata; family Colubridae; genus Pituophis; species Pituophis catenifer. The sequence goes on from NW_027256892.1 coordinate 23,291,006, forward strand.
TGCCACACATTGCAACTGGAAAAACCATAGTCTTGACTATACACACTTTTGTTGACAAGGTGATGTCTCTGCTTTTTAGTATGCTGTCTAACTTTGCCATAGCTTTCCTCCCCAGGAGCAAGCGTCTTTTGATTTCTTGGCTGTAGTCCCTGTGTGCGGGGATCTTGGAGCCCGGGAAAATAAAATCTGTCACTACCTCCATTTTTTCCGATAATTTAAAGATAGCTCCCTTTAAACCTCACGTCAGCTGTTATGTCATAGAGAAAGAGGAGAAGGTTGGGACTTGAGGTGACTCATGGGCTCAACAAAGACAACCCATGTTGACATCTCAAAAAAAGGCAAACAGGCTTCTTTAGGAAGGAGATGGAGAACTTTGGAGGACACCCCTGTGGTTCTTGCACGAGGAATTCCAGCCACGCACAATGGATGACAACTGTGTATTTCATCGTTCATAGGCGAGGAAGATCCAGAAGCTACATCAACGGTGAAGTTCCGTGGGAACCAACCAAGCTCCCAATATTGTTTGCCGTGGAAATATCAGCACCTCTGGGTCTCTGGAGATTTTGCGGTCATCCAGGTCCCGGTTGTGCCAAACACGCTTTTCCAAAAGGCAACTTGGACCTTCTCGGTTTTGGCTTTGAAAAACGTTTCGCTTCTCATCCGAGAGAAGCTTCTTCGGTTCTACCTGCCCGGTGGGGAAATATCAGAACTGAAGAAGCTTCTCTCGGATGAATTTTCAGAAAGGTTTCATTTTTGGCCTTTCAGGAAAGCACCTTTGGGGCTCAAACTTGGACAAGCTGCAAGTTGAGACACAAACCACAGAGTCCTGACGGGAACTGTTTGCAAACAACGGTAAATGAGTCGCATAAAAACTGGGATTTCCAGTTCTTCCTAACAGGCCAGAAACAGACCGTGAAGTCCGTCTGCAAAGGTGGCTTGATGTGCACTGATTTTTCAGGCCCCCGTCCCCCCCCCCGTCCCCTTGACCAAGGATTTTACCAGGGGGGCAGGTTCGCCCCCTGCCTGCCCCCCCCCCACATCACTGCCACTCATTCTAATTTCCTACCCTCCCCCTCCTCTCTCCGGAGTCACTTGATTGATTTCCCCCTCCCTCCCCAAGGATAAAGTAGCTACCTGGTAGATAGGTAAGGTAAGCTCATTTCTGGGAGAGGGGGCTGCAAAGGGCAAACCAAGCCCCCCCTCCTCAATGAAGGCACCAGCCAAGGGGGGGCGGGGGAAGAGGGACCCCTGAATCGTGGTTTGCACTTCCCGCATCACGAGCTACCTCCTTCCTCCTCCCCAACCCCCCCCCAAAAGAACCAAACCCTTGCAGGCGCAAATGCCACAATGAGGAGGGGGGAGTTTCCAAGTGGGGAGGGGAATTTTGGCAAGGGGGGGAGGAGGGAGTTTCCAAGTGGGGAGTTTGCAAGTGGGGAGGGGGATTTTTGCAAGTGGGGAGGGGGGAGTTTCCAAATGGGCAGCGGGGAGTTTCCAAGTGGGGAGTTTGCAAGTGGGGAGTGGGATTTTTGCAAGGGGGGAAGGGAGAATTTGCAAGTGGGGAGGGGGGAGTTTCCAAGTGGGGAGTTTGCAAGTGGGGAGGGGGCAATTTGCAAGCGGGGAGGGAGAATTTGCAAGTGGGGAGTGGGATTTTTGCAAGGGGGGAAGGGAGAATTTGCAAGTGGGGAAGGGGGAGTTTGCAGGTGGGGAGGGGGATTTTTGCAAGGGGGGAGGGGATTTTTGCAAGGGGGGGAGGGGGGAGTTTCCAAGTGGGGAGTTTGCAAGTGGGGAGTGGGATTTTTGCAAGGGGGGGGTAGGGAGAATTTGCAAGTGGGGAGGGGGCAGTTTGCAAGGGGGGAGGGAGAATTTGCAAGCGGGGAGGGGGGGGACTTTGCAAGTGGCGGCCAAGGGGATCTTCCAAGGACGTTTCCGGGGGGGGAGCCCCCCCTCCTCTTCGCTCAACCCCCCACCCCCCACCCCAGAGATTGAGGCCAGTTTGGAGGGGGGGGTGGGAGGAGGAAGGGGAGAGGGGCGGCGGAGCAGCTCAGGGGCCAAGCGAGATGCCCGTCCGGGGACCGCTCACCTGGCCGTACACCTTCACGGGCTCCTCCTCCTCCTGCGGCGGCGGCTGGGCGCCCCTTCTCCTCCTGGGGGGCTGCCCTGGGCCGGGGGGATCCTGAGCTTGGAGCCGCGCAAAGCCCCGATCCTGGGGCCGCGAGGTCAGGGCGCGATGCAACAGCAGGCTGGTCCTCCGAGGAGGAGCGGCGGCGGCGGCGGCGGCGGAGGGCGGCCGGTGGGAGCCCGCGGACAGCAGCAGCAGAAGCAAGAGAAGCGACCGAAGGGCGGCCGGGGCAGAGCCGGGCTTCCCGCTGCCGCCTGTCGCCATGTTCCTCGCTGGGCTCCGCCGGCTTTGCGCGCTCGGCAGCGGCCAAGTGGGGCGCCGCCGCCCGGAGAGAATGTGCCAAGGGAGGATGCTCGGCTCCGGCGCGCGCCACGGACCAGCCCCCGGGGCTGCAGGCAGAGCAGGCAGAGCAGGCGCCGCGCCCGGACGGGGCAACCCCCCGACGACGCCCCCGCCGCGCGCGCCCCGCCCGCCCGCCCGCCCGGGGAAAGGAAGGCGAGCCACGCGTGGGCGACCAGGAGGCGGCTCTGCGCACGGGGGGCGCGCCCGCGCGGCCGGACCCAAAGGCGGGAGCGCGCTGAGCTCTAGCCACGCACTTTCTTCTCATCTGCTCTGATTTGCTTTCCTTCCTTCCTTCCTTCCTTCATCTCTATACTCCTTCCTCCCCTCTTTCCTTCCTTCCTTCCTTCCTTCCCTCCTTCTTTCCTTCCTTGTCTCTACACTCCTTCCTTCCGTCCTCCTTCCCTCCCTTCATCTCTATACGCCTTCCTTTCTCCCTCCCTGCCTCCCTTCATCTCTATACTCCTTCCTTCCTCCCTCCCTCCCTTCCATCCCTCCTTCCTTCCTCCATTCCTTCCTTCCTTGTCTCTATATTCCTTCCTTCCTTCCTCCCTCCCTCCCTCCATCTCTATACTCCTTCCTCCCTTCCTTCCTCCCTCCCTCCCTCCCTTCCTTATATCTATATTCCTTCCTTCCTTCCTCCCTCTCTTCCTTCCTCGTCTCTATACTCCTTCCTTACCTCCTTCCTTCCTTCCATCCCTCCTTCCTTCCTCCACTCCTTCCTTCCTTGTCTCTATATTCCTTCCTTCCTCCCTCCCTCCCTCCATCTCTATACTCCTTCCTTCCTTCCCTTTTTTCCTTCCTTGTCTCTATACTCCTTCCTTCCCTCCCTCCCTCCCTTCATCTCTATACTCCTTCCTTTCTCCCTCCCTGCCTCCCTTCCTTGTCTCAATACTCCTTCCTTCCCTCCTTCCTTCCTTCCTCCCTTGCTTCATCTCTATACTCCTTCCTTCTTTCCCTCCTTCCTTATCTCTATACTCTTTCCTCCCCTTTCCTTCCTTCCTTCCTTCCTTCCCTCCTTCCTCCCTCCCTCCCTCATCTCTATACTCCTTCCTTCCTTCCTTCCCTTCCTCCCGCCCTTCATCTCTATACTCCTTCCTCCCTTCCTTCCTCCCTCCCTCCCTCCCTTCCTGGTCTTTATACTCCTCCCTTCCTTCCTCCCTCCCTTCCTGGTCTCTATACTCCTCCCTCCCTCCCTTCCTTGTCTCTATACTCCTTCCTTCCTTTCCTCCTTCCTTCCTCCCTCCCTTCATCTCTATACTCCTCCCTCCCTCCCTCCCTTCCTCGTCTCTATACTCCTTCCTTCCTTCCTCCCTCCCTCCCTTCCTTCATCTCTATACTCCTTCCTTCTTTCCCTCCTTCCTTATCTCTATACTCCTTCCTCCCCTTTCCTTCCTTCCTTCCCTCCTTCCTTATCTCTATACTCCTTCCTCCCCTTTCCTTCCTTCCTTCCTTCCCTCCTTCCTTCCTCCCTCTCTTCATCTCTATACTCCTCCCTCCCTCCCTTCCTTGTCTCTATACTCCTTCCTTCCTTCCTTCCTTCCCTCCTTCCTTCCTCCCTCTCTTCATCTCTATACTCCTCCCTCCCTCCCTTCCTTGTCTCTATACTCCTTCCTTCCTTCCTTCCTTCCCTCCTTCCTTCCTCCCTCTCTTCATCTCTATACTCCTCCCTCCCTCCCTTCCTTGTCTCTATACTCCTTCCTTCCTTCCTTCCCTCCTTCCTTCCTCCCTCTCTTCATCTCTATACTCCTTCCTCCCTCCCTTCCTTGTCTCTATACTCCCTCCTTCCTTCCTTCCTTCCCTCCTTCCTTCCTCCCTCTCTTCATCTCTATACTCCTCCCTCCCTCCCTTCCTTGTCTCTATACTCCTTCCTTCCTCCCTCCCTCCCTCCATTCATCTCTATACTCCTTCCTCCCCTTTCCTTCCTTCCCTCCTTCCTTATCTCTATACTCCTTCCTCCCCTTTCCTTCCTTCCTTCCTCCCTTCCTTGTCTCTATGCTCCTTCCGCCTTCCATTCTTCCCTCCCTCCTTTTTTTTCCTCAGAAGGAAAGGGGAACCACATGACACCCCTCCCCCCCAGAGGATGGAAGGGCAAACCAGGTGTGCAACATCTGAAGCAGGCTCAGATCATCTTGGCGCTTTCTGCCTCCCCTCGCAAGCAAGAGGGAAGCTGGGGTTTGGCCGGCTTGTGGGCTACAACAGCTGCTTCCCTTTGATGAATCACTGACATCTGGATTGTTACCGCACTGCTGCTGGCTGCAAGAACCATTCGGTGAGGTCACCGTTCTGCAGCCAAAATCTTTGCAGGCCACAAACGGGCCCACTTGTTGGTGGCTTATTTTGTGGCTTGGCTGCTGTGCCTGGCTTTGGGGTTGGTTCCGGTGGAGGGCTGATACCGAAGCACCGAATCCTGTAAAAGGTTTTACCTGCCTGGCAAAGAGGCGGCGGCAGTTTTCTAGATGTCCTTAAAAGCTCTGGAGAAGGTCATATATTGCTCTGCAAAGGCGGCCTGGGACTTATCTTTCTGCCTTCAAAGTTCCCCTGGTTGGGAATGATCAATGGATGGAATGATGAGACCCTTTTCTGCCAGGTTCAAACTCTGATGTGAGATGGGCTCTCCCCTCTCATAAAATACCATATTTTTCGGCGTATAAGACGCACTTCCTCCCCCCCTAAAAGAGAGTGAAAATTTGGGTACGTCTTATACACCGAATATAGCCCCACCACCGGCCCCCACCCTTTGGCCTCTGCCTCCCAGCAATTTACCTCCTTGCAGCAAACAGCAAGAAAAAACAGCCCACTTCAGCTTCAGCACAGCCTAATTAGCACAAGTTGATTGTCCCTTGGATCGGCCTCCCAACTTTCAGCTGTTTCAGGCTACAGGGATTGCCATGGCTGATTGCCGCGAGGGCCTCCGCTGTTTGCTGCAAGGAGGCAAATTGCTGGGAGGCAGATTTTTTTTTTCCTTGTGCTAATCAGGCTGTGCTGAAAACAAAAATGAAAGCAAAGCAGGCTGTTTGCTGCAAGGAGGAAAATTGCTGGGAGGCAGGGTTTTTTTTTTCCTTGTGCTAATCAGGCTGTGCTGAAAACGAAAATGAAAGCAAAGCAGGCTGTTTGCTGCAAGGAGGAAAATTGCTGGGAGGCAGAGACAGATTTTAGGTAATCTTCCAACTGATAAACCAAAAGATCAAGAAAGGATGTGACTTGGAATTTAGAATTGCAGTCCAGACCGATGTCATTTTCCAGGGCTTGTAAGTCATCAGCTCGAAAGAGAAAGTCTATAGATCTGTGTGGCCCAACCTTGACCATTCGAAGAGGTGTGGACTTCAATTCCCAGAATATTCTGAGAGTTGGGACTCCGCACATCTTAAAATGGCTAAGTTTGGGAGACAATGATCTTAGAGATACTCTCACAGCCAGCCATCTTCTGGGACCAATTTTAATCACTGACATTTGTTCAAGAACAGTCTCTTTGAGGTTCTTCCAATTCTTATCCTTTTTTAAAGCGAAAAATTAAGAGAAATTGCAGGACTATGTCAGAAAAACACGTGTTTTGTGTTGTGTTGTGGTTTGGTTCGGTTTGGTTTGGTTTTTCAACTTCTGTTTTGTTTCTGTTTTGTTTTTTTGTTTTTATTGAATTTGTATACCGCCCTACTCCCGAAGGACTCAGGGCGGTGAACAGCCATAGAATAAAACATATAAATGCAAAATTTAAAATAGAATGAAACGAATTAAATAATTTGGCTGAGAAATTTAAAACCCCAATAATTTAAAACCAAATTTAAAATTTCCATATAAAAAGGGAAAAGACTTAGAGCAGGCCAGCTTGACGAAATAGGAAAGTCTTGAGCGCGCGACGGAAGGTACGCAGATCCGGGATCCTCCGTATCTCCGGGGGGAGCTCGTTCCAGATAGTAGGTACCCCCACAGAGAAGGCTCTCACCCTGGGGGCCGCCAGTCAACATTGTTTGGCCGACGGCACCCGGAGGAGCCCCTCTCTATGAGAACATACCGGCCGGTGGGAGGCTATTGGTGGTAGCAGGCGGTCCCGTAAATAACCAGGTCCTAAGCCATGGAGCACTCTAAAGGTGATAACCAAAACCTTGAAGCGCACTCGGAAGACCACCGAGGATGGGGATGATACGATCCAGGCCTCCAGCTCTTTGGAAGACCAGGCAAAGTCCCCCCACCAGAGAACTTTTAAAAGCAGGTTTCATCCTTGGAAGATTTCTGTGGGTTGAAATCCACAGGGAATACAATGAGAATTACTGTTCTTCCGATAATTGCAAGGGAAAGCAGTTGTCCTACCCACATGTTGTTCAGATGGGAAGTTGAACATCGTGGCTTCTTCCCCAAGTAATTGAGGAGCTAAGCCTTTCCTCAGGACATGTACAGAGTTACAGTCCTTCAGAGGAACAACTGTAGCTCCATTCCCGTTGAGTCATAATGTGGTTTTGCCTTTCTTGTTTTCCTGTCCTCCAGGTGTTGTAGACTGAATTCTGTGAATTCTTAGCCAGACAGAGAAACGCGTTATAATGAATTTGTAAATACTTGAATTAATGCTTTAATACTTGTTAGCGTTTTAATGGCTTTCGCTGTTTTTATTGTTTTAAAATGTTTTGAAGATTTTAATTGCATTGTGTGTTTCTGAATTGTGAGCCCTCCAGAGTTGTTTGCTGAGATGGGCGGCGATAGAAATCAAATCAATACAGCACAACACAACACAGTAATTCTGGAGTATAATTCTGGAAGCTGAGATCCAGAAGACCTAGAGATCACCACGTTGGGGAAGGACAGCTTTGCAGAATGCACAAATTCACCCCTTAGCCACAATTTATGGCAAAGCCTTCTTGAAGTAGGAAGCTCCCATTTTAACAGGCTCACGTATTGCACTTTCTTTAAAAACAAAGAATTCTGTGTTGGTAGTGATCTTGCAAACTTAGCTGTGTGATGCTGCAGTATCAGGGGTGGTATTCACTTCCAAATGGGGCTTATCTCTTTGATCAAAATGTCAGTACAAGTAGTCCTCGGCTAATGACCGCAACTGAACTCAAAGTTTCCGTTGCTAACCAAGACGGTTGTTAAGTGAGTCGCATCCCGTTTCATAACTCTTTCGCCAGGAATAGAATGGAAAAGTGGAGGGGAAGGGAAGGGAAGGGAAGGGAAAAGAAATTGATATTGGAATGAAGAATAGAATAGAATAGAATAGAATAGAATAGAATAGAATAGAATAGAATAGAATAGAATAGAATAGAATAGAATAGAATATGGAGAAGAGAAGAGAAGAGAAGAGAAGAGAAGAGAAGAGAAGAGAAGAGAAGAGAAATTGATATTGGAATGAAGAATAGAATAGAATATGGAGAAGAGAAGGGAAGAGAAGAGAAATAGATATTGGAATGAAGAATATAAAAGTATAGAATTACTAGAATAGAATAGAATAGAATAGAATAGAATAGAATAGAATAGAATAGAATAGAATATGGAGAAGGGAAGGGAAGAGAAGAAAAGGGAAGAGAAATAGATATTGGAATGAAGAATAGAATAGAATGAATAGTATAGAATAGAATAGAATAGAATAGAATAGAATAGAATAGAATAGAATAGAATAGAATAGAATAGAATAGAATATGGAGAAGGGAAGAGAAGAGAAGAGAAATAGATATTGGAATGAAGAATAGAATAGAATAGAATAGAATAGAATAGAATAGAATAGAATAGAATAGGGAGAAGGGAAGGGAAGAGAAGAAAAGGGAAGAGAAATAGATATTGGATTGAAGAATAGAATAGAATAGAATAGAATAGAATAGAATAGAATAGAATAGAATAGAATAGAATAGAATAGAATATGGAGAAGGGAAGAGAAGAGAAGAGAAATAGATATTGGAATGAAGAATAGAATAGAATAGAATAGAATAGAATAGAATAGAATAGAATAGAATAGAATAGAATAGAATAGAATAGAATATGGAGAAGGGAAGAGAAGAGAAGAGAAATAGATATTGGAATGAAGAATAGAATAGAATAGAATAGAATAGAATAGAATAGAATAGAATAGAATAGAATAGAATAGAATAGGGAGAAGGGAAGGGAAGAGAAGAAAAGGGAAGAGAAATAGATATTGGATTGAAGAATAGAATAGAATAGAATAGAATAGAATAGAATAGAATAGAATAGAATAGAATAGAATAGAATAGAATAGGGAGAAGGGAAGAGAAGAGAAGAGAAATAGATATTGGAATGAAGAATAGAATAGAACAGAACAGAACAGAACAGAACAGAACAGAACAGAATAGAATAGAATAGGGAGAAGGGAAGGGAAGAGAAGAAAAGGGAAGAGAAATAGATATTGGATTGAAGAATAGAATAGAATAGAATAGAATAGAATAGAATAGAATAGAATAGAATAGAATAGAATAGAATAGGGAGAAGGGAAGAGAAGAGAAGAGAAATAGATATTGGAATGAAGAATAGAATAGAACAGAACAGAACAGAACAGAACAGAACAGAATAGAATAGAATAGAATAGAATAGAATAGAATAGGGAGAAGGGAAGAGAAGAGAAGAGAAGAGAAATAGATATTGGAATGAAGAATAGAATTGTCAGATGTAAATGCCTTATTCTCTAATGTGTAAATAATGTATATATGGAACATCAGGGGTTAACTTATTACTTGAGCTTTAATGTATTCATAATTTACCACTCCCATTCCTGGCTCCGCCCCTTGTATATAAAAGGAGCCATCCTCCCCATTTTCCTTGCTTCTATCTTGAATATTCAGCGAATATAGAATGCCTATTATGAATAAAGAGAATTATATTTAAACCTATAACTTCTATTATCTTTATTGAGTCTGATCCTGAAAATATTGCAACAAGCTGGTAGCAGAGGATGGTTAATTGACTCAATAAGTAATTAAAAATGTCCAAGAAAGATAGGCCCAACACCAGGGCCTACAGCAAAGAAATAGAAACTGATCAAGAGATGATCAACGAATCCACTAATGCGATTTCGAGAGAATCCGAAGAATACACCACTGAAGAAGAAGAACTGATGAGTGAAAATAACGACCAGGAAGAAATCGAGATAGAAAATAACGAACTCAGGTCAGAAATATTAAAAATACTAAAAAGCCAAAAGAATGATGAAAGCCTCATCGCGGACCTCCAGGAGATGCTGAGGAACAGCGGAGCAGCGAGAGAGAAAAACATCATTAAAGAAAAACCCAAAGATCAAAAAACTGTGAGTGAAATGACTACTGAGAAAATAGTTGTAAAAAAGAAAAGATGTGACCCCGCGCGAAATTTTGAACGGCAGCCATCTTGGTTTCAACGAACTTCAAAAGAGAGTGAAGCAGAGCCAATCAAAACGCTCAGTTCAAAATTTCTGGCGCGAAAAACGCTATCAGACGAAGAAAGTGAAGAAGAAGTCTCAAACTCTTCAGATGAACCAAAATCAGAAAGTGAAGACGATTTAACAAAGTCTCAAGTAGAGTCAGCAATGAAAACACTTTTTGCTGCTTTTGGGCCAAGATTGAAAATTTCTAAGACATCAACGAAGAAGCAAGCAATCAAACCGACAACTCAAGACCTGCACGCTCCCATCCTGACTTCGAAAACTACGACACCCGAGCCCAGAGAGTCATGCCGATTCCGTCCTACACCGCAGACAGAATCGAGTGCCAGCACACACAAGAGAAAGAGAAGAACCGCCGCCATCACCAAAGCCCCAAAAACCGAGCCAGAGACCGACTCATCTGAAGAGGAGCGGATCGAGAGAGCTGAAATGGAGAGAACCTTCCACAACGGCGCCAAAGAAGAAATGAGCAACGCGCATGTGCAAAACTACGTAGACGGCCCCGAAAGACTTGAACTGGCCAGAGAACCGCGCAGACTCGTTACAAGCATCCCAATGCCGTTCTGTAATTTCCTGCACTTGAGAGACCACGGACTGCCTCAGGTTGTAAGTAATGGACAGAATAATGTGGGGAACTTACCCAGTGACTTCCCAAAACTTAGAGTTGATGGCATTAATTTACAAGAGTGGTACCAACAGCTTCAGGTTATTTTTATGAAAGAAAATTTACTATTCTTTATAACTAGTCCTCCAAGAAGACCTTGGACTTTAAAAATAGACTGTTTACATCATAGAGCATTTTTCATAATAATTTCTAGCGTGTCTCCTGCAATGTATCATAGCATCAAACCAAACCTAACTGTATCAGAAATAATTCAATGCATGTTTAATCTATTTCACAGCGATAGCGTAGCCACAACCACAAGAATGTCTAAGGATTTCTTTTCTTCTAGAGTGAAACCAGGGGTTTCTATAAGTGAACATTTGATAAATCTAAACAAAATAAGAGCTGAGCTGCAATTGAGGGGGGAAGTGATTTCAGATCAAACTATGAAAAGTGTTATTATCAATTCACTTGATCCATCATGGGATAGCTTTATGTCACACTTAGATACCATTAATTTGGGATATTTATCAATAGAAAGTCTATCTAACAAATTGATAGCAGAAGACAATTCAAGAAAAAATCGTTCCAATAACCAAACAGAACACAAATCTTTTAGGAAAGTAGTCTTTCAAGATAAATATAATGAGGCCTTTAGATGCCACAATTGTGGATCCAGGGAACACAGTAAAAGAGACTGTCCCAAAGTCCCAAGGGAGAGACATAGGCCAGAATATAGGAGCAAATACAATTACAGACAATCTTCCACAGATAGACACAAATATAGAAGCCCACCAAACTACAGAGAAAGTAGAGGGGGTAGAGAAAATTCAAAAGAGAGAAAATCTGGGTCACTAAATGGGCTAAATAAACAAGACAGCACCAAAACACAACAAGATGAGAACAATAATTGGCTTATTGATTCTGGTGCAACAAATCACACCACTAATAACAAAAGTATATTATCTTCATTTACAGAAGATAAGTTTGTGATAAAGGTAGCTAATCAAGAAAAGGTTCAAGTATTAGGCAGAGGAAATGTGACCTTGCCTGGTTTAGGGAAAATAGAGGGGGTATTATTAATCCCAGAAATACCTCACAACATACTAAGTGCTATAAAACTAAGCAGAGAATCTGACATCAATATAGTTTTCTCAAAGGGGAAAGCAACTATAGAAAAGAACAAAACAAATATAGGCACTGTGATGATAAAAGGGGGTCTACCCTATCTGATAACCAAAGAAAGATGGTTACATAACATTGATTCAAATATGGAAGATTGTATTGAAGCAGATGATGAAAATGTCAGTAACAGTGACAATGATGAATGTAAAATAACTCATGATAACAAAAATACACACAATGAGAAGAAACCAAAAATAGGTAAACCAATTCATGATGAGTGTGCTCATATCTTACACAGGAAGTTAGGACATGCAAGCTTTCCTGTAGTACAAAAAATGACTGAACACGCAGAAGGTGTAAAAATAAAAAATTGTGAAAATTATTTAGAATGCTCAGTATGTAAATCCACCAAACTAAAAACCAGTCCTAGACCAAAAAAATCTAACAGATCAACTAACAATATTTTTGATTTGGTACATATGGACTTAGTTGGTTCATTAACTCCATCAATTACCTATAGAAAACGTTACTTCCTAACAATAGTGGATGATTACAGTCGCTATGGTTTTGTTTACACATTAAAGCACAAGGATGAAACCTTTCAGAAATTTAAGGAATTCTACAAACGCATAGAAACACAACATAATATCAGAATAAAACAAATTATGACAGACAGGGGATGTGAATTCATGTCTAAAGAATTCTCCCAATGGTTAAAGGATAGAGGGATGCTACATTTCACGTCCAATCCATTTTCTGCCTTTCAAAATGGGATTGCAGAGAGAAAGAACTCCACACTACAAACCATGATTAGATGCACATTAGAGGATGCTGGTTTAGGCAAACAATTTTGGTCAGAAGCCTTACATTATTCAAATTACACTCAAAATAGAACATGGTCCAGTATTGTGAATAAGACACCATATGAGGTGATGTACAATAGAAAACCTAAATTAGCACACATGCACATATTTGGAGTTACTGCAGACGTGCACATACCTAAACAATTGAGGAGAAAGGGAGAAAACGTATCCAGGAGATTAAGATTCATGGGATACGAAACTGGAACCAAAGGGTACAGATTCATCGATAATAATAACAAATTTATAGTATCCAGAACAGCTGTGTTTCATGAACAGGCCAATTGGTCTAAGTTGCACCTTAATGAAATTTTTCCTAATAAAAGCAAAGATAATATACCTTGCGAGGAAGGAACAACAGAAAATCAAAATATTAGCAAAAGTAAGAACAAAACCAAAACTTGGACAAATAGTCAGCATAAAATAAAGACAGACACATTAACAAAAAAGGAAGCCAGATATTTGCATGACAACCATAGCAAACCTGAAAGAAATATTAGAAATAATAGAAACCAAATACCAAATAAATACAAAGATTATATTATGCATATGGATGGGGAACAAATAACACCTAATACATATGAGGAAGTATTGAAACTTCCCCGTGAAGAAAGAGAAAAATGGGAACTAGCTATGGAAAAAGAAATGAAAAGTTTACAAGGATTAAATGTATTCACACCTGCGATCGCACCTAAGGATAAAACAATTATAGGTACCAGGTGGATTTATAAAATTAAGAATTTAGAAGGAGGTAATACCTTATACAAGGCCAGACTAGTTGCACAAGGTTATGCACAAAAATATCCAGAAGACTATACTGACACATATTCACCCACAGTGAGAACAGAGAGTGTCAAAACAGCTCTTGTAGTAGCATCTGCACTCAATCTAGACGTGTTTCAATATGACATACAGACTGCATACTTACATGCAAAATTAGATAAGGAAATATATGTAAGAGCACCACACAGTCAATACACTAATAAGAACGAAATTTGGTTACTAAATAAGAGTCTGTACGGATTGAAGCAATCTGGCAAAAGATGGTACGATTGTTTGGTAAAAGTATTAAAGACCATGGATTTCAACGCCACCACTGCTGATAACTGTTTCTTTGTAAAAAAGAGTAATGATCATATTGAATTTGTATTAATTTATGTGGATGATATTTTATATATTGGAAAGCATAAAGAGAGCAGGGAAATCTTTGTAAATAAGTTAAACGAACACTTCTCATTGAAATCACTAGGTAGAGTGAATAAATACCTTGGTGTACAAATTAACAAAACAAAAAGGGGATTCAAACTTACTCAGAAAGATAAAATCATTGAACTCCTAAACAAATGTAACTTAAATAATGCCAAAACATGTGACACACCTATGCAAACTGATTTTCTTAGAAACAATGATGAATCTTCCCCTGAGTTTAAAGACAACACATTTTACAGATCAATTATAGGTTCACTCCTTTATATATCTAATTGGACTAGGCCAGATATTGCATTACCTCTCAATTTATTGTCAAGATATGTTAGCAAACCAACCTTGTATCATTGGGAAGCTGTCAAAAGAATTTTAAGATATCTGAAAAGTACATTAGATTTTTGTTTAATATTGGAACCCAATAATGACAAAGAACCAAAAATTACTTGTTATGCTGATGCAGATTGGGCCGGTGATACATCATGCAGAAAGAGTACCTCTGGTTATGTTTTTCTATTGAACGATTGTCCAGTTTACTGGTATACTGGTAAACAAGAACTGGTAGCCACCTCTACCACAGAAGCAGAATATGTTTGCTTGTCTAAAGCTGCAAATAACCTTGTATGGTTCAATGATTTGATCACAGATGTTTGGAAGAAACCTACTTTACCCTTTATTATGCATGAAGATAATAAAGCGGCCATTGAAATTTCTAGATACGATGCAATTGGACAAAGGTCCAGGCATATTGATATAAAATTTAAGCACGTGAGACAACTATCTCAAGACGGATTCATCAAAGCAATACATTGTGATACTTCTGAACAATTAGCTGACATATTAACAAAACCCTTACCTTCTAAACAACACAAATATTTAACTTCTAAATTATATGTATTATATTGTCCTGAATCTGAATGTAACTGGTGTTGTATAACGAACCGGCATTTAGAGGGGGATTTGTCAGATGTAAATGCCTTATTCTCTAATGTGTAAATAATGTATATATGGAACATCAGGGGTTAACTTATTACTTGAGCTTTAATGTATTCATAATTTACCACTCCCATTCCTGGCTCCGCCCCTTGTATATAAAAGGAGCCATCCTCCCCATTTTCCTTGCTTCTATCTTGAATATTCAGCGAATATAGAATGCCTATTATGAATAAAGAGAATTATATTTAAACCTATAACTTCTATTATCTTTATTGAGTCTGATCCTGAAAATATTGCAACAAGAATAGAATAGAATAGAATAGAATAGAATAGAATAGAATAGAATAGAATAGAATAGAATAGAATAGAATAGAATAGAATTAGAAACTATTGTCACTTTAAATGTACAATGATCAGCATACATCAAATGAAATTTCCTTGCATTCAGCTCTCATTCAGCTTGAATCAGGCAGAATTTGCCTTTCCCATTCACTTTGCTGGTCGGAATCTCCCTAGGGAGGTCACAGGATCCTGGGATGCCGCAACCATCGTAAATCCATGCTGGTTGCCTAAGCGCCCGAATTTTGATCAGGTGATTGTGGAGAATTGGCAATGGTCGTAAGCTTGCGAATCAGTCATTGGTTGCTTTTTTCAATGCCATTGCACCTGCGAATGGTTGCTAAAAGAACGGTTGCAATTTGAGGGCTACCCAGTGGTGAAATTCAAATTTTTTTACTACCAGTTCTGTGGGTCTGGCTTGGTGGGCGTGGCAGGGGAAGGATACTGCAAAATCCCCATTCCCTCCCCACTCCTGGGGGAAAGATACTGCAAAATCCCCATTCCCTCCCCACTCCTGGGGAAAGGATACTGCAAAATCCCCATTCCCTCCCCACTCCTGGGGGAAAGATACTGCAAAATCCCCATTCCCTCCCCACTCCGGGAGAAGGATACTGCAAAATCCCCATTCCCTCCCCACTCCGGGAGAATGATACTACAGAATCTCCATTCCCAACCCACTCTGGGGCCAGCCAGAGGTGGCATTTGCTGGTTCTCCGAACTATTCAAAATTTCCGCTACTGGTTCGCCAGAACCTATCAGAACCTGCTGGATTTCACCCCTGCGGCTACTGTACTGGATATTTACCTCAAAAAGCTCCGTGTCCATGGGAAGAGAGGCCAAAGAGAATCTTCCCCCGATGACAAGACTTTTGAGAGTCCCTTTTGAGCTGCCGTCTTGTCCATTTGGAACAAATCAGCAGGCTCTGGTTTGGTGCCAGGTCTCCATAGGCGGGCACAGAATTAGCCAGTCATTGCTTTAATCTTTTCCTGTTTCTGCCATCTGGCCGAGTTTCCTTGGCTCATAATCCCAAGGACAGAAGTGTTTTTTTTTTTTCCCCCCTCAAATCTTGGATCGTATTGTTAATATCAACAGAAGGCCACTTCCTAAGTCACAAGGGAAGGGAAGCAATATATCCGAAAAGAGACACATTACCGTTAAGATCTGCAAAACGGAGCAAGAAATCTTTGGACTGGAAGCACGCAAAAAATAAAAACAAAAATTCCTAAAATGGATCCCTCGTGTTGTGGAACCGATTGTGGATATCGGCAACATCTTGATATCTGCGGTCTTTTTCATTGATGATTTCGCTTCTAATTCGGTGCGCTATCTAGGGGTGGGCTGCTGGGGGTTCGCAGGGGTTCGGGAGAACCTCTAGCTAAGATTCTGTGGGAGTTGGAGAACCCCCAACTCCCACTCCTGGCTGGCCCCACCCACCCCACCCCGCCCATCCTAGGAGTCCCCATGCGGCCCGTTTTGGATGCAGGTAAGTGAAGGGCATGTACGGAGGCTCAGGGAGGGCAAAAAACAGGCCTAGTTTGGAAAGGCTAGAAATGAGCCACTTTTCAGCCTCCAGAGGGCCTCTGGAGCCTGGGGAGGCCATTTTCGCCTTCCCGGAGGCTCGAGGAAAGCCTCCAGAGCCCGGGGAGGGCAAAAATCCCCCCCCGCCGCTGTCATGGTGCAGGAAGCTGACTAGGCCACGCCCACCATGGCCACGCCCACCCAGCAACCGAGCAGAAAACCCCTTGCTAAAATTTTTGAAGCCCACTCCTGGCGCTATCCATATTTGCAATCACGTGATTTTCTTATAGTACAGTATTTGCTGCCACGCAGAGTGAATTCAGGGCACCGTATGTAAAAATTTGGACTCCAAAGCAGGATAAAAAGAATATTGAACCTCTGGTCCTTTGGGTGTTTGAGGAGACTGAATTTAAGGGACAGCCAAGAAGAGAAACAAATTGATCGTCGGACAAATCAACCGAGCGTTCTCGCTCAAGGCTTTAATGATCGGGCTCAAATTTTGGATGCATTATGCAAAGATCAAGCTCTGAAGAACAGGGGACTCCAACCTTGGCCCCTTGTGGACTTCAACTTCCAGAGTTCCCAGAGCTTTGCTGGCTGAGGAATTCTGGGAGTTGAAGTCCAAAAGTCTTAAAGTGGCCAAGGTTGGAGACCTCCTGGTCTATAATGTCTGGGGAGATGGAAGGGAAGAGAAGGGTATGAGCAGCTCCAGGGTGGCTGGACTCTGTTACAGGGGTGATGTGCCCTGTTAGAAGATCTGTTAGAAGAAGGACCAAGTTAGAGACAGATCCTCCTGGAGAAGATTTATCCGTGGGATCATCGCTGACACCAACTTGATGGCGGCATCATTCATCAATCCATCCAATTCAGGGCAGGCGGCGTTTCAGAAGATGAGCTCAAGGGGAATTTCAGAAAGAAATGAAGTCTTTAAACCAAAGGCTTCTGTTTATATATTCTCAGACTCTTTTTTTTTATTATTATTATTTGAGATCTGTAGATAATGAAACTAAATATTGTTTCAAGCTCTTCTGGGACAGCCTGACCTGAATTTGGTTTGCTTCAGATGAGAAAACGCTGATCAACCACTCGCTGATGCAGTTAAATGGGGCTCGTATTCTTTTATTTATTCGTCAAAACACGCAAGTCTCGGATTTCCAAAGGGAAATTCGCCCCCGTGGGGTTTTGCTCTCCTGTAATTAACCCCTCTCTCCGTGTGTGCATGGATTTCAGACTTTTTTTATTTTTATTTTTAAAGGCACCTTTGCATAAATCGGATCTTTTTCTTTCTTTCCTTTCTTCCTTCCTTTTTTCTTTCTTTCTTTCTTCCTTCCTTTCTTTCATTTTCTTTCTTTCTTTCTTTTCCTTCCTTTTTCTTTCTTTTCTCTTTTTCTTTCTTTCCTTCCTTCCTTTTTTCTTTCTTTCTTTCTTCCTTTCTTTTTCTTTCTTTTCCTTCCTTTCTTTTTCTTTCTTTCTTTCTTCCTTTCTTTTTCTTTCTTTCTTTCTTTCTTTTCCTTCCTTCCTTCCTTCCTTCCCTCCTTCCTTCCTTCCTAAAGCAAGTGGCAGCCTAGGAAAGAACAGTCGGGCAAAGTCTGCTTCACAAGGCCGTTGAGACGATTCCTCAAGGGAGGCTGAACAAGCCAGTTTGGTCTAGTATTGAATGCGTCAGGATAGAAAGCGGGAGTTTGTGAGTTCTAGTCCCGTCTAAGGCACAAAAGGCAGCTGGGTCACTTTGGGCCAATCATCAGGAGATGGTGAGTTCCAGTCTCGCCTGTGCCCTCAAAGCCATCTGGGTGATTTTGGTCAAGTAACTAGGGGACTGTGAGTTCTAGTCCTGCCTTAGGCCTGGCTAAACCAGTTCGATGACTTTGACCAGGTCATAAGTCAAGGACTATATAATGAAGGGAGGAAGTAAAAAAAATGCTCTTTCTTTTCATTAAGGAGGAGAGAACTACTAGAGCAGTGTTGGCGAACCTTTTCAGCACCGAGTGCCGAAACGAGAGTGCACGCACATGCACGCATGTGTGTGTGCTGGAAACTGGAGGAGCAGCCGCCCGAGGCGCATGATCTCCTGGTTTCTGGCATGCAAATGCACACTACCCAGCTAGTATTCGTGCGCACATCTGCACCAGTAACTGGAACACCAGGTGGCCAATATGCATGCGCCCGCTGGAAACCAGAAGATCATCTTCCTGGCGCAGGCTTGCGCACCTGGCGGCTGCTCTTCCGATTTCCAGCGCTCCCGCGCGCATGAAGACACTGAATCCAGAAGAGCAATGGGCAAAGGGCTCATGTGGCCAGAGAGATGGCTCTGCGTGTCACTTCTGGCACGCGTGCCATAGGTTCGCCATCACGGTACTAGAGCCACAGAGCGTGACTAAACCATGATATAATGCAATTCCTAATCATTGAAAAGCCCGCTGATCTGCCTTCCGATGAGTGTCCCGAGGACTGTCAACTTAATCATAGGTTATATTCTGATCCTTTCAATCCTCAGCCATCGTCACCATCATCCACATGACCAAACAAACCTTCCTTTTCAGTGGTGAAATCCATTTTTTTTTTACTACCGGTTCTGTGGGTGTGGCTTGGTAGGGGTGTCTTGGTGGGCATGGCAGGGGAAGGATACTGCAAAATCTCCATTCCCTTCCTACTCCTGGGGGAAGGATAATGCAAAATCTCCATTCCCATCTCACTCTGGGACCAGCCAGAGGTGGCATTTGCTGGTTCTCCAAACTACTCAAAATTTCCGCTACCGGTTCTCCGAATTACTCAAAATTTCCGCTACCGGTTCTCCAAACTACTCAAAATTTCTGCTACCGGTTCTCCGAATTACTCAAAATTTCCACTACCGGTTCTCCGAACTACTCAAAATTTCCGCTACCAGAACCTGCTGGATTTCACCCCTGGTCCTTTTACTGTGATGATGCTTATGTTTTTAAATCTGCTGCACGTTAGACAGTCTGTCCTTTCCCCCCCTCTCCAAGACCTGCCAATAACCCTTATATATATATTTTATAAAAATAAAAAAACCTTTTATTAAAACAATTGTGAATTGCCAGGGGGTTTCAAATCCATCTTCTGATTAATCAGGGCTGGCGTTTTCCATCAAGCAAAAAGGCTTTTTTGATCGACCCACCTAGCCAGTTCCTGCATCGTTGCAAACTCTGGATGAGAAAAAGAAAAAAGGCAACCTTTAAAAAAAAATTGTTCAACCGGTTTATTTCTCCCCAATGCGGGATGTTCCGTTTGGTAGAAGCCCTTGGCGGATGGAAAACAGCTTCCAGCTGGAGATCGATCCTTCACGACTGCCCTTAATCTGTCATTTTCCCTTCTGTTTTCCATCTCCGCCCTTCTCAGTGTTGTTTTCCTTTCTTCGGCCCTTCCCTCTCTTCTTCCCCTCTCTTGTCGTAGCTGTCCTTCCATCCATTTCTCAGGGACATCCACCCAGAAATTCTAGGGATGCGGACAGAGGTTTTCTTGTTCTTTTAGAACGTTTTTATTATTCACCTTTAATGCAGCTTTTCTGTCCGCGGCCCACAGGTTAGTCACAGCCAAAGCAGGCGGAGTTCTTTTAGTCATCGGACGCTTAATTGAAGGTTCTCGGAGCCAAATCAAAGCAAGCTTTTTTATTATTATTATATGAGATAAAATCTTAATTACTGTAGGGAGTTGGGGTTTTTTTTTTAGTGTATCCGCAGGAAAAAGAGCAAAAAAGGATAGATTGTGGCCAAAACAAAGAAACTGCAGCCTTTTTTTGATATATGCAATTGCGTAATTATGCCTGCCATCTTGACTTTCTTTTGTTTTAATTAATTAATTAATTTTATTTATTTTGTCAAGCATATATAAGATAACAGGTAAAAGTACAATCATAATTTGAATACATGAAAAGAGTTAAGAGTAAAAAGGAACATTAGGACAGGGACAGTAGGCACGGTGATGCACTTATACATGCCCCTTACAGACCTCTTAGGAATGGGGTGAGGTCAACAGTAGACAGTCTAAGGTTAAAGTTTTGGGGGTTTGGGGAAGAGACCACAGAGTCAGGTAGTGCATTCCAGGCATTGACCACTCTGTTGCTGAAGTCGTATTTTCTGCAATCAAATTTGGAGCGGTTTACCTTGAGTTTGTATCTATTACTTGCTCGTGTATTGTTGTGGTTGAAGCTGAAGTAGTCGTTGATAGGAAAGACATTGTGGCAGATAATTTTATGTACTATGCTTAGGTCAGACCGAAGGCGGCGTAGTTCTAAGTTGTCTAAGCCCAAAATTTGGAGTCTGGTGGCATAAGGTATTTTATTGCGGTTAGAGGAATGGAGGACTCTTCTCGTGAAATATCTCTGGACTCTCTCAATTGTATTTATGTCTGATATGCAGTGCGGGTTCCAGACAGATGAGCTGTATTCTTGTGGTTGAAAAACAACAACACTAAATTGTTTTATCAAAGATTATTCATACTGTCACAGGGGAGAAGGATCAGAATCAAAGTAAGCATGTGATAATACAGGCGATCCTTGAGTTGCGACTGCAATTGAGCCCCACAATTACATCAATTGTGATCTGTGTCCCCATGACCGGACCTGACATTATGACTTATTTTGGCAGCCGTTGTTAAGTAAATGCAATGGTTGTTAAACAGATGCCACGCTCATTTGTGCGGATTGCGAACTGAAATTGTCATGGTATGTAGATTTAATAGCTGTAAGCTGATGGAAGGTTGTAAGCGGAGGCAACTGTAAGCTGATGGAATGGGAATGAGGCAGCAGGGTTAACTGCCACTTTAAGAAGCTGGGTAAGAAGCTGTCTATACAAGGGAAGCCATTAGAGTGTGTCTCCCTTCTCCTCATGTTCTCTCTCGTTGTGTATTTCATTGCTCCCTCTGTGTCCGTAGCATGTATGATAAGGTATCTACCAAGTATATTTCTGTATATATTTAGTTGTATATAAAACCACTGTTAATTATCTAAAGACTCTGTGTTCTGTTTGCTGTGTTTTTGCTCCTGGGTTTATCTCATAATACCAGTCACTCTGCAAAACTTTGACAGAAATGAAGCTGATCCAATGGCTGATTTAATTGTGTTGTTGCTGCCATGCAAGGTGGGGTAGAGTTTTTTAAAACTATTATATGATGAATCTTTTAAATACTTAAATGCAAGCCACCTGGAGTCACCTCTCTGTGGGTTGGGCATCTTTATTTACTTAGCGTATGGTGTATCATCCATGGACTTGCAATATATATTAATGTTTCATCAAGGTTTTAAAAACACAGTAAAATGTGACTGTTAAAAGTCTACGGAGATTCTCCGTCATCCAAGTCATAGTTGTCCCAAAGGTGCTTTTTCAGGAGGCAACTGGATTTTCTGGTTTTTCCTTGAAGACGTTTTGCTTCTCATCCAAGAAGCTTCTTCAGCTCTGACTGGATGGTGGGGAATGGAAGGCTTTAAAAGGATGCAAATCAGTGTTGGGTTGCTCCCGGTTTGGACCGATTCTATAGAACCGGAAGTAAAACCGGAGGGAGGCTCCGCCCACCGACCCTGACGTCATCAGAACGCTTCTGCACATGCACAGAAGAGCGTGCGCGCGGCCCCATTGCAAACCAGTAGTAAAGGTAAGTAGAACCCACCCCTGATGCAAATGACCAGCTGTCTGCAAGGAGTATAAATCCTTCCCTTCCCCACCATCCACTCAGAACTGAAGAAGCTTCTAGGATGAGAAGGGAGACGTCTTCAAGGAAAAACCAGAAAGTCCAGTTGCCTCTTGAAAATAAAAGCACCTTTGGGATGAGTGTTAAAAAGATCTATATTCAGACACCAATGTCAAGGCCATTTAACCATTGAAGCCCAGCATCATTTATATTTAAAAATATATCGGATACTGGACTGGTATTGCCCTCAGCTTGCACAGGTCACAATGGAATCTACAGTCGCCGAGTTACAATATATGAGTTTGTTTAATAAATAAATGCAAGAAAGATATAGAAAAGAAATTGTATATAAATAGAAAATCGGGGTTGCTCGGATACCACTTTGGAAAATATTGAATTGAAAATGAAACAATGGAGAGAGAATGGAAAGAGGAGTAGAGGGACAGATAGGAGGGGAGAAGAGAGGAAGGAGAAAGAAGAACAGAGGAAAGGGAAAAGGAGAGGGAGAAAGGGAGGGGAAATACGAGTAAGAGAGAAGGTTAGAAAGGGAGGAAGAAGGAAGGAGTGGGGGAAAGGAAGGGGAAGGAGAGGAGAGGAGGAAAGAAGAAAGTAGAAATGGATAGAAGAAGGGAGGGAAGGGAAAAAGAGGAGGAGAAGAAGAAGGATTGTTGTAAAATAAGGAAGACAGGTGAGTTTCAGCAGGTTCTGACCAATTCTGGAGAACCGGTAGCGGAAATTTTGAGTAGTTCGGAGAACCGGTAGTAAAAATTCTGACTGGCCCCACCCCCATCTATTCTCTGCCTCCCAAGTCCCAGTTGATCAGGAGGAAATGGGGATTTTGCAGTAACCTTCCCCTGTCACGCCCACCAAGCCACACCCACCAAGCCACACCACGCCCACCAAGCCACGCCCACAGAACCGTTAGTAAAAACTTTTGAAACCCACCACTGAAGGGAGATGGAATGGTAGAAGAGCAACCCCGAGTATACTCAATTTTTTTAGGATGAAGAATGAACTACAATGTTTCCCCGAAAATAAGACCCTGTCTTATATTTTTTTGAACCCTAAAATAAGCGCTTGGCCTTATTTTATTTTTATTTATTTATTTATTTTATTTTATTTTATTTGTATACCGCCCTTCTCCAACAGGACTCAGGGCGGTGAACAGCCATGGTAAAACATAACATACAAAATTTAAAAGCAATTTAAAAAACATTAAATAATTTTGGCTATCCATTTAAAACAACCCGGGTTAAAACCAATTACAAATTAAAATCAAAGGGATGGGATCAAGCCAGCCCGGCTACGTGAAAAAGATGTGTTTTCAGGGCCCGACGAAAAGTCCGGAGGTCTGGTATCGTGCGTATCTCTGGGGGTAGGTCGTTCCAGAGGGCAGGTACCCCCACAGAGAAGGCTCTCCCCCTGGGAGTCGCCAGCCGACATTGTCTGGCCGACGGCACCCTGAGGAGTCCCTCTCTGTCGGAGCATACTGGCCGGTGGGAGGCTATTGGCGGCAGAAGGCGGTCTCGTAAATAGCCCGGCCCTAAGCCATGGAGCGCTTTAAAGGTGGTCACCAACACCTTGAAGCGCACCTTGAAGACCACAGGAAGCCAGTGCAGCTCGCGCAGGAGAGGTGTCACATGGGAGTGCCCCGTCGCTACCATAATCCCCCGTTCCCCATAATCCCCCCATGGCATAATGCCATGCGCTCAAAAGCCCGATTATCAGGCAATGTCTTATTCTGGGGGAAACAGGATAATATGAAAGTTAAAAGGGAATATGTATGATTAATAATGGATAAGAGACTGTACATTTAAGACATGTTTATGAGAAATAAAAATTTAAAAATTCTTCAAAAAATGAATGAATGAATGCAAGGAAGAAACCAGTAGGAATGACGTTCTCCTGAGCCTCAGCGTACCCTCTGCTTAACTGCCCTGCTGCGAAGAGCATTCTGAAATACTGCAAGGAACAATGTCAGCAAACCACCTCGCTGTCCCGCCCCCCCACTCCTCTCCTGACGCCAAACGCAAACACATTTAATAATTAAAGGCGTCTGCCAGTTGTTGTACGATGCATGTACCCGGGGGCTGCCAAATGCAAACAGCAGACAGCGTGGGCTCCCTGAAGGCTCTTGAGTTACAGAATTGGTTCGGCTCAGTCTCCCGCCACAAAGGCTTCGCGGTGAGACGTGCAAGGATGCGCACCTGCTTGTCTTGTTTCCCGGTGACTTCTCTCCCTCGGTTCCTGGCTAGTTTCTCAGTTAATGGATGGAGCTCAAGTCAGGAGTAAATTGGCCTTGTGATTAGAAGCAAGCCTTACGTCCGGTGTGACTCAGCCACCGATGTTTCCATGGACACCTGGCCTTGGCATACGGTGCGCTACCCATTCCGCCGAAGGTTAAAAATCAGAAATGCATTTTTTTTTTAAAAAAATGAAATTGGCCAGTAAAGGGTCAGGCGCTGGCGTTATCCTTTTTTACAGCATGGATGGTCCAACTGTGGACACTTTTAAGACTTGTGGACCTCAATTCCCAGAATTCCCCAGAGGCTGCCATGCAGGGGGATTCTGGGAGTTGAAGTCCACAAGTCTTAAATAAAGTTGTCAAGGTTGGGCAACCCTCGGTAGCGAGTAACAAGAGTACTGGAACTGAGCGATCAGGATGCAGATGCCGAGACCAGATGCCGTACATTAAAATGCTCTTGGCTTTCGTCGAATGAGCACCTGGATTGCGGCAAGCCAGATATGGCAGCTCTCCAAACAGAGCTTTGGTGGGAAATGAGAAGGAAAGAAAGCTGGAATTAGTGCTCGGTTTAGATGCTGAAAGGGAATTGGAGTAACAGAATAACAGAGTTGGAAGGGACCTTGGAGGTCTTCCAGTCTAGTGATGGCGAACCTTTTTGCCGTCGCGTGCCAAAAGCGGGGGGTCGTGCAGGGGGGGTCACATGCACACATGCCCACACACATAATTCAATGCGAACTGCCCCCCGCGCATGCGCACGCGACCCCCCATGCTCCCCCCACTTTTGGCACACGATGGCCCGGTGGGCCCGGTAGGCCCATTTTTTGCCCTCCCCAGGCTACATGGGCTATCTTGGAGCCTGGGGAGGATGAAAACAGCCTTCCCCACCCCCTCCCAGAGGCCCTCCGGAGGCCGGAAACTGTTTCCCGACTTCTGGTGGGCCCGGAAGGCCTGAAAATCAGCTGCCCGGCATTGAACTAGGGCAGCGCTCACATGCCCACCGATGGTGGCACACGTGCCACAGGTTCACCATCACAGTTCTAGTCTAACCCTCTGCATTCCATTCCAGAGCCTATTCCAGCGGCGACGAACCTTTTACTCACAGGCCCGAAACCTTTTACTCACTGTGCCAAACAGGTACATGCTTTGCGTGCTTTGTGTGCATGTGTGCTATCCATGCGGCTCCTCTGTGCGCTGCACACGTAACTGCACCATCTGCACATGTGCAAGGCTTTTGCACAGCATCCCCCCTTGCGCTGCACGTGCAATCACACCATCTGCACATGCGTGCGGTTTTTGTGCATGAAATGCATGTGCGCAAATGCCATCTATGCATGCGTGCGCTGTGTGCAAGTACTCACATGTGCATGCAGAAATGTATGCATGCACATGAGAGCTCCAAAGACCAGCTGGGTCCCCTGAATTGTGCCGATGCGCACCCAAGGCCCGAACACCAGCTGGGGCACACACACATGTGCAGCTGGCCGACAGCTCACGTGCCCGGAAAGATGGCTCTGCATGCCACAGGTTCGCCATCACAACTTTATTCCATTCCAGACCAAAGATCCTATACCATTTCAGACAAATAGCTGCCCAATCTCTTGTTAAAATCCTCCAGTGACTAAACATAGGCAATGGGGAAAGATTTTGAGATATATCAGCTGAGTGGACCATCTAAGTGGAATAAGAAAACATGTTTTTTCATGCTACAGAAGAATGGATGCAAAATTACTCAGCTTCCTGTTTCTCAACTATTTTCAGATAAAAAAGATCTGAAAGTTTCAGCATCAAACACCAGGCCAGCGAAGCTGGTTAAATCAGTATCCTTTCTGACAGCCAAGATTTTTTTTAGGAGAGAAAAAAGAATGCTCACAATATATATATATATATATATATATATTCTCTGGTTTATTCGTTCTCAATTTCTGCGGTCAAGCCGTGTCAACATAAAACTGTCAATTTTCATCGCCATTGCCAGAACAAAAAAAAATAAATTAAAAATAAAAATTCCTCATTTTCTCCCAGCTGGTTAAACTCAGGACAGCTTCAGGAATAGGACTGGGAAGAATTAAGGATTCCTTGAGAGTCCGTCAAGGTGACTTCCTTGAGTCATTTGTCTGCACGTTCAGGCTTGTGCCATTTCCCAGATGGATGAAAGGCATACCAGAGGCTCACGTGGCTGCAAACTATGTTTCCACCTTTGCTCCTTTGTCCTCTGTGCTTTAGAAAGATACTTAGTCAAAAATGTCCGAGCAGGAAAAATTCTAACCTTGGTGTAGAGCACAGTGACAGTGCTCAGGTCTATGCTTGAATAATGCAGATGTTCTGACCCAGCTCCCCAAACATGACGAACACTCTGAAGTGAACTCAAAAATTCATTTAATTAGGAGTGCCGGCAGCCCAGCAAAAAAGTTTCTCTCTCACCGCAGGCTAACACAAGTCCGGCCAGCAAGGGAGATGAATAATTGTCTGCCACATCTATTCATCTCCGCCTCCTGCCTTTTATCCCCAGAGCTTCGCTTGTAGCAGTGGCTCTTCCGTCCCAAGGACCAGCCCATAGATTTCCACTGCTCTCCTCTCCTCTGCCTTCTGTGCATCCCTCGTCAGGCACTGGACTCAGCTGTTCCTCCTCTTCTTCATCAACCACCTCCAGACCTGGGGCTGTTGACTCTCGATCTGAGAGCTGATGGACGACCCAGGGTCCGCCTCCATCTGTCTCTCTCTCTGACAGCTCCATTCCTTCTCCCCCCCACCCACCCCCCGGAGCTCTCAGGTTGCCTTGATGCTGACCCTTACTCTGATGCCTCCTCCTCCTCTGATTTGGCTGTTGGAAAGGCCGGCGGCCGACAGGCCACAACACTAGGTAAGCCTCGACCTACGACCACAATAGAGCCAACATTTTCTGTTAAGTTTGTTAAGTGTGGTTTGCCCCATTTTACGACTTTCCTGGCCACAACTGTTAAGTGAATCACCGCACTTGTTAAGTTAGGGTTGTTCAGTGAATCTGGCTTCCCCCGAAATACAATGCGTGTGCATGATCCCCGTCCCCTGCGCATGTGCGCAGCTCCCCTGCACATTCCCTGCCCCCATGCATGCACGGCAGAGACCTGAAGACCAGCTGGCTGGTGGGAGGCGTGAGCGCATGCACGGCGGAGCTGAACTGGGGCGACGGCTCACGTGCCCACAGAGAGGGTGCTGCATGCCACCTCTGGCACATGTGCCATAGGTTCACCATCACGGGTGTAGGGTTTCCTGCCTAAGCAGGGGGTTGGATTAGAAGACCTCCAAGGTCCCTTCCAACTCTGTTATTCTGTTATATTCTAAAATTATCTGCAGAAAACAATTATTCTATTCTATTCTATTCTATTCTATTCTATTCTATTCTATTCTATTCTATTCTATTCTATTCTACCCTACCCTACCCTACCCTACCCTACCCTACCCTACCCTACCCTACCCTACTCTATTCTATTCTCTATAAAAGGACTGTACCAAATTCTTGTTGAATTGCAAGCCGCAGCCAAAGGCTGGGCTTCCCACAACACCCTTGACCGTTCTTACGGATCCATAAATTAAGAAAAAAAAAAGAGACCAGGCCATCCATAAATAGCTCAAGAAAGGGCCATCATTTATTCTCTTCATGTCAATTACTTATTCTTGTTTGGCCTCTGACCTCCGCCATTGATCCCAAATTAATCTGCAAACAGCTATCTGAGTTCATATTACATGTGTCGGAGACCGTCCGCATTTCCACAAAACCGAGTGTGTCCATAAAGGCACAAGGTCATCGGCCGGGCAGGATAAATAAATGGTTGCTGATTCTTCAGACAGTCTCCTAGGCAGCAAATCACCGTTTTACTGCAATGCAGCCCCTTCCAACAATGTACTTTTTGGAAATGGAGAAAATGATAGGCTAAGAGACGGCGATAAATACCTACCGCCGTTTTGTCATTAGGAGCTCCGGTCATGGGGAAAACACTGTTTAAAAAGTCACACACAGAAAGAGAGAGAGAGAGAGAGAGAGAGAGAGAGAGAGAGAGAGAGAGAGAGAGAAGGAAGAAGGAGGGGGGGAGGGAGGGAGGGAGGGAAGGAAGGAAGGAAGAGGAGGGAGGGAGGGCGGGAGAAGGAAGGAAGGAAGGAAGGAAAGGAAGGAAGGAAGGAAGGAAGGAAGGAAGGAAGGAAGGAAGGAAAGAAGAAAGAAAGAAAAAGGAGGGGGAGGGAGGAAACGAAAGAAAGAAAGAGGAAGGAAGGAAAGAAAGAAAGAAGAAAGAAAGAAAGGGGGAAGGAGGGAAGGAAGAGGAGGGAGGGAGAGAGAGAAGGAAGGAAGGAAGGAAGGAAAGAGGAAAGAAGGAAGGAAGGAAGGAAGGAAGAAAGAAAGAAAGAAGAAAGAAAGAAAGAAAGAAAGAAGAAAGAAAGAAAGAAAGAAAGAAAGAAAGAAAGAAAGAAAGAAATTTCCATGTTGTTTAATTCTTAAGCAAATGCTCCCTGAACAGCTTTGAGAAATCCACAAATAAAAGGGGGAGAGAGAGAAAGATTAAGAAATGATAATGTTTTGGAATTTAAATGCTGATTCTAGTTTCTGATTCTATTCAACTCTTCAGATTCGCTTTTACAGTCTCATTATTTCATGTAAGATGAAAGAAGTAGATTCTGGTCAGGATAGTTTCAGAAAAAATATTCTCGAACCAGGAACCTGAGAATTGAAAAACAACAACAATAACAACTCCCAAACTGGGAATGAAATTAATTTTACAGGTAGTCCTTGACTTACGATGACAACTGGGACCAGACTTCCCAACTGTCTAAGCAAGGCAGTTAGGTGAGTCGCACTGAATTTTGCGATCTTTTTGGCCACTGTTGTTAAGTGGCCTGGGTATTTACAAGACCGCCTTCTGCGTCCGATAGCCTCCCACCGATCAGTACGCTCCCACAGAGAGGGTCTCCTCAGGGTGCTATTGGTTAGACAGTGTCGTCTGGCGACCCCCAGGGGGAGAGCCTTCTCTGTGGGAGTACCTGCCCCCTGGAACAAGCTGCCCCCGGAGATTCGTCGGATTTCCGCCCTCCGTACCTTCCGCCGCGCCCTCAAAACGCTATTATTCCATCAAGCAGGGCTGGCCTAAAATATTATTTTAATGAGTTATTGAGTTTTAGATGATTGGCCAAACTATCTAATAATTTTAAATTCTTTTTAACTTTTATATTGCTGGTTTTTATCTTGGCTGTACACCGCCCTGAGTCCCTTCGGGAGAAGGGCGGTATAAAAATTTGATAAATAAATAAATAAATAAAATAAGTGAATCATCCCCCGCTGGCTTTGTCAGAAGCTGACTGGGAAACATCACAAATGGTAATCACACGAATGGGGGACACTGTGACTGTCCTGAATATAAGCTAGTTGCAAAACACCTGAATTTTGATCACGGGTCCATGGGGATGCTGCGACGGTCATAAGTGTGAGGACTAAGTCGTTTTTTTTCAGTGCCCTTAAAACCTAAAACGGTCACTAAACATTGTATGTTGAGGACTACTTGGATTTAATGAGATATTGGATGGAGTTTAACTGTCGCTCCATCCATAATTAATTGGAGAGAGACACATTTTAACAACAAAGCAACTATTAAGCGGGAAGTTAAATATTTAGTATACTCACACAAACAAATGCTTATGAAATCTATGTTCCAGACCCACATTTTACACATTGCACCAGCGAGCGTGGGCCAATTGTAACAATTTTCAGGCTAATTGAGTGACAAATTGAAGCAGAAGCAAATAAAACCGTAACAACGAAACTCCTGTTATTTTGCACAGATGGGGCTTAAGTCAGTTGCGCCGTCATTTGTCTGTTACGGCTGCTCTCTTGTGAGGCTACAATTAAAGGGATCACTTTTGACGCCCATTTCCGCTGTGAACCGAGAAAAAGGGCAGTTACCGGCCTGGCACTATTCAGGTGTTTTAAAGCAGCAGTCGCCAACTGGTGGTCCGCGAACCACTTGTGATCCGCGAGAAAATTTTGGTGGTCTGCAGAAAAATTACTTGCATTTCTTATATTGCACTAAATCAGGGGTCCTCAAACTAGGGCCCCTGGGCTGGATACGTGCAATGAACGTTTGTGTTGCTGCAGAGAGTCTCCCCCTTCGGGGTCTTTTTGTGTGGGTCAGAGGGGGGCAGAAATTCCGACTTGGGGACTGCTTCAGCCTCCTGGTGAGGGGCTTTGGGTGAAGGCTGGAGGGTGACGAAGAGCCAGAGGGCCTTGTTCCAGTGGGACTGCATCATGGCCTGGAACTGGCTGACCATCTCAGCCTGCTGAGCCTCCAGGCGCCGGTACCTTGCCTTGCACTCTCTCAGAGGTCTTTCCTCTGTTTGGAAAGCTTATGCTCCTAGTTCTCAGTGAGGTGCTTCTGCTAAGTCTTCCTCTCGGCCAGATCCAATTTGAACTGTGTCAGTTGTTTTGCCAACTCTTTCTCATGGTGGCTGCTGAGCTCCAACAACTGCTCCCTGTTGGGGCCCTAAGGAGCCTGGGAAGGGGAGGAGTGGCTGGGAGGGGAGGGGCGAGTAGAGGTTGGCAAGGGGCCCCTCCACTTGAGTGACATCAAGTTGGCCATGCCCACCCAGTCACATGACCACCTAGCCATATCCACCCAGCCAGTCATTAGGCAGATCATATTAGTAGTCCGTAGGATTTAAAATTATGAATTTAGTGGTCCCTGAGATCCGAAAGGTTGGTGACCCCTGTTTTAAAGAATTGTTGGAAGAAACATCCATCTGGTTCAGTTCCAAGTGGGGAGAAAGACACTGGAAACATGGAGGCTGGTTGGAAAGATGGTTTAATGGTGAAGCAGAACCACCAAGCATGTGGGATTCTGGGCAGCTGACCACATGGAGTGGGGCAGCAGTGGGTTCCACTTACCTTCGCTACAGGTTTGTAATCGGGAGTGTGCATGCGCGTTACACTTCTGCACATGCGCAGAGTTCATGATGACATCCGGGCAGATGGACAGAACCTCCCACCACTGCCACTAGTAGTTCTCCCGAACCGGGGCGAACTGGTAGAAACCCACCACTGGAATGGAGAATGAAGGTTATTTAAACCCCCTCTCT
The DNA here is from genome assembly GCF_029215685.1 of Pituophis catenifer annectens. Lineage (NCBI taxonomy): Eukaryota > Metazoa > Chordata > Lepidosauria > Squamata > Colubridae > Pituophis > Pituophis catenifer. Next base: position 23,322,386 of record NW_027256892.1, read on the forward strand.
GGGCTTTGAACTTGAGCTTCCTATTCCTGTGGCAAGAGCATGTATTCTATTGTTTGCTGTCAGACTCCCATAGGACTATGCGGGGGTCATAGCCAAGTTTGTCTGAGCTCCCAGGTTTGATTGAAACTTGGAGGGTGATGATGTAACCAAGAGCCTTGTGTTCTGTGGGCAATTCCTATTGTGTCTTAATGTCTTTGTCCTGGTTTAGATCTTGAGTGAGGGCTAATCCCATCACACTGAGGCTGAAGGTCTTTTGTCTTGTAGCTAGGCTGGCCCAGTTCTGTTGGGGCTTTTAAGACAGGTGGAGGCTGCTTTCCAATGAGCATGTTTCTCCTTTAGGGGAAATATAATATTCTGCCTTTTTAATATTTCTCAAAATATTTCATTCTTCCAGGAGAGGGGTGGGTGCTAACTCTCTACAGAATAAAGCTGTTTCCGACAAAAGCTGTTTTTGACCAATGCAACAGAGCGAATTTTACAAGTTCCAAAATGTTATTTGAAACCATGACCAGATGTTTCTCCTCCTCCTAAAACCCACAGAGGCTCAAAATCTCTCTTCAGTTTCGTAACTCAAGAACTGCCTGCTTTTATTTGGAGAACTATTTCCAGACAAGGAACTAGAGTTGAAACAAAAGTTGGAGTGGATTAACTTTGCCCAGGTGAAACCTTGTCACGGGAAACAATTCGATCTAAGCTACTGAGAGAGTCCTAAGAAGACGCAGTACCTGGTAAGCTTTTTTATTTGGGGAGGTTGGGGAGGATGGGTCCTGCTGAGTAACCTGGTTTGAAAACCACCAGAGAACATCACGGTGGCGGAAAGCTTAGTCTGGGAAGATGAGAGGAACAGTAAGCCAGCAAGCAATCTTAAAACCGTCTCCTGCAATTCTGGACTTCATGCTTGGAACAGAAAAAATATATATGAAAATTTGATCTTAGATTTTGAGGATTATACTAAGGTTGTTGCTGTAGAAGTGGTTTGTATCTATCAGAAATGTATATCAAAAAGTTGAGGCTGTGACTCAACTTCAATCAGAACAGAGCTGGAAGGGACTTTGGAGTTCTAGTCCAACCCTCTGAAGGCAACTGTTCCACTGGCTAATTTTTCTGTTAGGAAGTTTCTCCTTAATTCCAGGTTGCTTTTCTCCTTCCTATATTTTGTATACCGTGTTTCCCCGAAAATAAGACCCTGTCTTATATTTCTTTGAACCCTGAAATAAGTGCTTGGCCTTATTGCCAGGTGCTCAAAAGCCAGATTGGGTTTATTATCAGGGGATGTCCTATTTTGGGAGAAACAGAGTACTTCGTATACTACTTTGCATACTTTTTTTGTATATTTTAGTATACTTTGTATACTACTGTATCAAAAAAAAGATGGAAGTCACTGGGTTTTTAAAAATGATTTTACCTTACTTTTCTTTATCTTTCCCTCTCCAATTTGTATTTTCATTTGTGTTTTATAGTACAATAAACTTTAACTTTAAAAAAACAAACCTTTCCTGCATAGTGTTTTTAGTCCTTTAGAGCTCTCCCTTTTTAACAAAAATAATGCAGCTGAATTGCATTTAATTGGCAGTTTTTAAAATATTAAAAATAGGAAGCCCTTCGCTGTTTCCTTTGGGGGGGGGAGGACCAGGAAAAAGATGCCCCCTCCCCTCAATGCGTTTTTGATTTTTCCACTGAAAAAATTCTGGTCTGTTGCAAAGGCTCCACCATGTGGTCAGATGTTTAAAATTTCAGTTCAGCTTCATAAGAAGACATTCCTTGAATCCCATCTTCTTCCTGCTTTGTGGGAGATAAGACCGAAAAACTGGCCTGAAAAGGATCTGCCTATAAGTTTATTCCTACTCAATAGTTAGTCCTTGACTTATGACCACAATGGAACCCAAAATTTCTGTTGTGAGACAGCTGTGAAATGAATTTTTGTCTCATTTTACGGCCTTGCTTGCCATCGTTGTTCAGTGAATCACTGCAGTTGTTAAGTTAGTAACACAGTTATTAAGTGGCTTCCCCAATGACTTTGCTCATCAGAAGGTTGGGACGCTCGTGTCATAAATACGAGTCCGTTGCCAAGCATCTGAATTTTAATCATGGGAATATGGGAATGCAACTGGGGATTTTCCATTGTAGTTGGAACTTTGAATGTTTACTAAATGAACTATGGTAAATCGAGGATGGCCTACATAATAAAGTCGTAAGAGTTATAAGCATGACGTCTTGGGGATAAAACTTGTGATCTGTGGTTAGATTAAAAGGGAAGCAATGCGCAGATTAGGCCATCGGTCATCTAAAGCCGATGACATCAGATGATCAGCTGATGACATCAGATGATCAGCCGATCATCTAAGTTCGATGATATGGTGCACAACCAGGGCAGGCAACAAGTGTACTCAGCCTCTTCAACTGTTGTTTCAATCCATGACTGGCCCCTTAAAGTAGGTCAAAACTAATTAACATGTCCGCCAAATGTTGGAAATGCAATCAGACACCGGGCACATATTATCACATGTGGTGGACGTGTGCGAAGAAGCATTTTTTTTAGTGAAACAAAACCTAGTTGCTCTCCTATTTTAGAGACAAGAAACGAGGATTTTCTTCCTGTCAAGTGTAATCTCCCCTGAAGGCCCAGAGGGTGTTTTAAATCTCAAGCAAATTCCTCTGCTCTTCAGTGGTGGTATAATAATCTCTCTCTCTCTCTCTTTCTCTCTCTTCCACTTCTCTGATCTTATGTTTATTTTATTTATTTATTTAGTGATTGGATTTATTTACTGTCTTTCCTTCAACTCTTCACCTTCTTCCACGCTTCCTGCCCCTGCAAAAAACCTGTGAGGTAGGTTGGGTTAAAAAAAAGAAAAGGAAAATCCAGTCACCCAGTAACTTTCCATGGCTGAGAATGGAGAAGCCAGACCAGCATTTAACCAGCATCTTAATTACCACACCATATACCATTTCTTCTTTACAAGTAGTTAGTCTTATATGTCTTTTTTTTTTTTTACTTTACAGTCCAGAAACTATTAAATGAAGGCAGCTCTCTCCTACAACTGTATGGTTTATAAATCCAAGCAGAGGAAGTATCCTATTTTTTATTTTGTGCCTGTCATCAAATCCTTACAACTTGCAGAAATGCATCTTGAGTTATATAAGGTACGAAGCTATAAAATCAGGATTTTTAAGCCCCAGTGAACAGATTCATCCCAAGGTCAGCCCAAAACCAAAATAAGTAACTCTTATTAACTTATTAACGCTTAGTAACTCTTCCAAAATAAACATTGATTTATTTCAAAATAGTCCTGTGCAAATTCTGCAGAATTAAGAGTTTGCACACAATGGTTCTAAAAACAAAAAACAATTATGATGTATTTGGCTTTAATTCCTGAAACAAGCCATGTGATGTTTATTCATAAAACAACTCCAAAATCGAACTCCCAAAATCAAATTGTTACGACTTTTAAAACAAATTGGGAACCCACTCACCATTTAATTTTTCTATACTTGTGCCAATAGAGTTCAATAATTTTTTCATATTTTTTTTTTTTTTGTTAAATGTGTATATTTTAAGAAATATAATGTATTGGTAAATATAATAGCTAGCAGGCTCTGCAATGATACAGTGAGAGGTTTGGAAGGAGAAATTTATGCCAAAGCTCTCCCAAATTTCGGTTACAATCCATAAAGCTTCAGCTATGCGTGACAAGGCACCGCATTTTGCTAAAAATTCCTTACAGAACATTATGCACACTCGATAATGAGAGGTACAAGTTCCTAGATCAGTTTCACTCAACCTCAGCAATTTTAAGATGTGTACACTTCAACTCCCAGAATTCCCAAGTCAGCACAAGGAATTCTGGGAGCTGAAGTCTTCACGGCTTAAAGCTAAGAAACACCGATCTGGAGACCCTGTAAGTAATTCTGGCTGGAAGGTAACCCCATTTAGATGATTTGCTGTAGCTGTGGAAGCTAAGCAGGATCAGGCGCGTTACTTGAAATGGGAACGCCAAAGGAAATCTTAGCCTCGTGGACTAGGTGGAAAAATAATATCCCGAACGCAGGCAGCTGCAATATCACACCAAAGAGCAGAATTTGACTCGACAAACAAACTCGGATGGGTGAGGCTTGTTAGATGTAGCTGAGATGCTGGTTTTATGGTTATTAATGTTTTTTCCCATTCCATTCAATCGAGTCTGATTCTTTAGAAACTGCCTGGACAAGTCCCAGAAGTTTCCTTGGCAAGTGGTTTGCGCTATTGCCTCCTTCTTAGGGTTAAGAGAAACTGACTGGCCCAAGATATCCGGTGGCTTTGTGCCAAAGGCAGGACTAGAACTTCCAGTCCCTAGCTGAATGCCTTAACCCCTACACTAGGGGTGTCCAACCATGGCAACTTTAAGACCTGTGGACTTCAACTCCCAGAATTGAAGTCTACAGATCTTAAAGGTTGGATACCCCTGCACTACACCAACCTGCCCGTTTTATTAAAATCTATCCACAGAAAAAAAATATCATTTTAATGATTTTATCACCAGAAAACATCAGAACCGATACACTAAATAAATCTACTATACAATATACACGTATATAGATAGATATACCATCTTCACTTTTTAAAATTTGCAAACACTGATTTCGGGCACTTAATAACTACACTTCATAACCTTTGATCTTTTAAAAACATTATTAAAGAGAAGACAATTCTCTTTGTGGGGAAGGGGTATGAAACGATATCCTACATACAGTAAAAAAACCAATCAGGATTTTTTTTTTTCACATTATCTCCTGAATTATTTTCATTTTTTATCAGAGTAAATCATTTTTTACTCTGATAAAGGTTTGTTTGTCGGAGGGGATGATTTTAGTGTTTGAAGTAATATATGTTGAAGAGGAGAAAAGTCAAGGCAATGATTTAACAGGGGTGTCAAACTTGCAGATCGGATGCGTCACGTGCCAGCCACACCCACCCCAGCTCCACAAAGGGGCATAAGTGTCACGATACATCACATGACGGCAATGTGATGCCGCTGGTTTGACACCCGTGATTTAGAATACCCTTCTTCCATCTGTTTCTGTGTTGGACTCCAACTCCCATAATGACTAGCCAGCAGCGCTATTTAGTGCAGGAGTGAGCAACTGTGGCCCTTTTACAACCTGTGGACTTCAACTCCCAGAATTCCTGAGACAGCCAAGCTGGCTCAGGAATTCTGGGAGTTGAAGTCCACAAGTCATAATTCCAAAAGGCATCTACCTCCACAAAGGTAACTCAAGTCTACAGCAGAGGTATCCAATCTTGGCAGCAGGTAACTCAAGGTGGATGACCCAGATCTATAGTATGATTAAAATCATAATCATATTCCTGTTAATAAACACCTCCCCACAGATGTTTGAAATTCACTCGTTACGAAATGAATTAGAAACACACATAAATGCAGATTCCTTTGCAAAACAGAGGCTTCGATGGAGTAATAAGCTACGTGCCTGTGCTTTATTCCTGCCTTGCTTCAGATTAACATATTTTATTTTATTTTATCATGCTTAGCATGACAACTCTCCTTATCTCACAGGTCATTCAATGAAACCTTGATATTCTAGACCACTGTTTCTCAATCTTGTCAACAGTATGCTGGCTGGGGAATTTTAGGAGTTGAAGTCCACACATCTTAAATTTGGCAACGTTGGGAAAAGTTGGTCTAAACCTTGGACTTTCCGTGTTCTGATGCAACTTGGCGTCCTTTGGATGTTGATGTTCTGATATACATCACATCATTTTGTAATTGCTGTGAAAGTGTCCTTCAGAAATTCCTCCCACCTATTACTCTGTTAAGACAAGACTAAAGTGCATTGTAATATGTATTTTAGGAGCGAAATTACACAATGGAAACAATGAAGGACTCCATTCGTCTGCACCAAACCCAAACTCTTATTCAACATACTGGTGTTAAACAGTAGACATTCGTAACTGACTGCACAGCAACAACTTACAAGGTGTGGCTGAAAGTTGCCCTCGAACATCTGCCGAGGATGGACTTCAGAGCTGGACTGACCGCTTCCTGATTCATCTAATGGCAACAGGGAAATTCATGGACGCTTTCTCCTGTTCAACATCCCAGAGACTGCTCTGTTGTGAATCCACATCTTCTTTCTGTCTTCTCATCCTGGAATGTTAGGTGCCAAATATCTCCATTTTGAAAGCTAATGGATGGAGAAAGGGTTGACACTTTCATCCTACACACTTCATAAGGCATAGAGGTTCCATATCCTTCCAGTTGGGAGAGATTGCTATTTATTTTTCGTTTCATGGCCTCCGGGTAGTTTCTTATTCTCGTGGCCGTTTGCCAGCTTCTTCAAATATGCATGGGGCCCCTGACCTTCAAAAGAAGAGGGGTTTTTGTAGGAGCCCCCGATTCTATCCCAGAGGGTGAAGTATTGGCCGTAATTGTAATCGAAGTACAAGTGATGGTCCGTGTGATGGGCAGCTCCGTTGATGATGGGTTTCAGCAGATTGGGAATGCGACAGTCTCCGTCGTGAATGGAGACTGACCAGATGTTGACGAAGACATAGAGGCCCAAATAGGTCACTTTGTGAAGAGGAAAAAGGAACGGGTAGACGTGATAAGGGACGCTCTGAAGGAAACCGTCCACGGGGTGAAAAGCATGGCTGGCAAACGGAGTCGTGACCTTCCACGTGTGATGGGGCTTGTGGAAACGCTGTGGAAGAGAGAAAAGAATCAGATCGTTACAAACAGATCATAACATTTTCACTTTATTTTGCTGAGGTCTCCACCGGCTACAAAAATAGCTCACAGGGGATCCTCAACTTATGACCACAACTAGAATTTCCACCGCTAAAGAAGATGTTTGTTAAGGGAGCTGTGCCTGATTTTACCACCGTTTTTGCCATAGTTAAGCAAATCACCGCAACCCTCAGAAGGACAGGACAGTTCCCAAGTGCTTGAATTTTGATTACGTCACTTGGGGAATGCTGGGATTGTCCTAAGCATGAGGACCAGTCGCAAGTCACATTTTTCAGTGCCATTGTAACTTCGAACGGTCGCTAAACAAATGGTAAGCCGAGGACTACCTGTTTTGGACAACCCTCAATCGATTTGCAATGTGTTCTGACCCAGCTCCCCAAACACGACAAACCCTCTGAAGTGAACTCAAAAGATGCCTTTATTAGGAATGTCGGCAGCCCCGACAAAAAGTTTCTCTTTCAGTGCTAGCTAACAAGTCCATCTGGGCGGAAGATGAATAGTTGTCGGCCACACATATTTATCTCTGCCCCCCGCCTTTTATCCCCAGAGCTAGGTTGGGGCCTGGGTAGCAGCGGTGGCTCTTCCTTCCCAAGAACTGGCCCATAGATTTCCACTGCTCCCCTCTTCTCTGCCTTCTGTGCATCCACGTGTCAGGCACTGGACCCATCTGTTCCTCTTCTTCCTCATCAGCCATCTCCAGACCTGAGGGCTGTTGACTCTCCGAGGACTAATGGATGGCCCAAGCTCCGCCTCTGTCTCTCTCTCTCTCTCTCTGCCAGTTTCGTTCCCTCTTTCCCCTCAGAGCTCTCAGGTTGCCTTGATGCTGGCTCTGACTCCCATGCCGCTTCTGACTTGGATGCTGGAGGGGCCGGCGGCCAACAGGCCACAACACGATGTATATCGTGAATTTTACCAATGTTATTCCACCTTCACGTATAAGGACAGAACGAAGTTCAGTACCATGGAAGAAACCATGTTGGGAAGCAAAATGTTCCGCAACAAAGTAACCCACATTCAAAGACTAGAAAAGCTGGTCTCAATCTGCTAAACCTGCATTTCTCAATGGGTTCAGCAGGCAAGTTGAGACAAGTTGCTACGGTTGAGAAATGTTGTACTAAACCACTGGAATGTTCCCTAGGAACATTCATCCAGACACGAGTCCTCTTCTGCTTGGTCTTGCCAGTATCGACCAGCACACTGCTTCAATCATGCACCTTCCAGGTGACGCCCTCTTCTTCCAGAAACAGTCTTGCCGGGACATTATTGACCTTACCTTATATAAGATCTTGTGGTGGAGAAACCGATGAATCCAGTAAATGCACACATCGGTGAAGAACAGAAATGAAAACATGCTGAACACCACGCCAAACCATCCTAGATAAGGAGGGAAGAAAATTAGGGACTGGCAGAATTCCAGTCGATTCAATTTATGAGAACAAAGACATTTGTCAATGTTTATATTTGTTATCTACTTTAGTACCCTGTTTCCCCGAAAATAAGACATCCCCTGATAATAAACCCAATCGGGCGTTTGAGTGCATGCGCTAAAATAAGCCTCCCCCAAAAAATATTTAAATGCAGAGCTGGAAATCAGATAAGACGGCAAGAGGAGCCCCATCTTGCTCCACGCACCCCAAAATATTAAGACCTCCCCAAAAATAAGGCCAAGCGCTTCTTTTGGGGTTCAAAAAAAATATAAGACAGGGTCTTATTTTTGGGGAAACACGGTAATTGTTAGCCATGTACCAAATCCAAGAACTGGACAATCAAAGAGCAACTCTGGGAGGAATGGGAGATTTTCAGGTGGGTGGACATGGCCTGAACTTGTGAACCTATTTCTTCTTCCTTTCCCACCGGATCCTTTTTAATAGGAGGAAAATAAGCTAGATCAATGTCAGAATTTGCATAGCTGTCCTGGGAACTATTTTGGGACAGATTTTGGCAGTAAAGAGGCAATGGTGGAGGACTGGGGGGTGGGGTGGGGGGAGAAGGTTTCCTTAAGGCTGCTTCCTTCTCTTGTAGATCAATGTTTCTCAAACTAGGCAACTTTAAAACATGTAGATTTCAACTTCCAGAAATCCCCTATGCTATCCAGAAAGCATAGATTTCTGGGAGTTGAAGTCCACATGTCTTAAAATTGCCCAGTTTGAGAAACACCATTGTAGATATTGTAGGTGGTGAGCCATGTTGATCTACAGGGGCAAAAAAAAAAAAAAAAATCAGCAATTTTCTGTCTAATCTATTTGATTCAAAGGCACCAGCTTTTGTCAGTTGTTCTTTTCATGCTCTGAGGAAGGTTTTTTTTTGTTTTGTTTTGTTTTTAATTTGATTTATATGCCGCCCTTCTCCGGAGACTCAGGGCGGCTTACAATGTGCTAAGCAATAAGTTGAGTTGCATCTCAGGAAAGCTGATGCCTTTGAATCTAATCTGTTAATTGGAAAGTGGGCTGCCAGACATCCTCTTCCTCCTGTGAAAAGAGAGAGCAGAGCTGTGCTACTTTCTGTGTTTCTCAGGAGACTTAAGAGAATTTTGAACAACACATTTGAAAAGAACAAGCAGCTGTCAGCTAAGCAGTCAACAGCTTGAATGGTAACACTTTTCCATTCAAAGGCATTTGCACAGATACGTGGGATGTTGAATTGCTGGATCAGTTAAAGGTTTGCTGCCAGAGTCCCCTAATTAATGATGCAAACTTCACAGGTCTGCTTCAACCATCACTTCCTTATGAACCTGATTTAAAAGACTAGACAGATAATTCATGGACAAATGCAGATAAGTAAACGTAGGCTACTAACAAATTTAATAACACTGTGATTAAATCATAATTATAGTTTTTCTTTCATGCTACTTAGTATTTTACATTCCAAAGCTTTCAATTTCCAACCCTAAAAGTTACCATAAAGTAGCAGTCATAATTTAAAACATCTCTCCCTCAACCAATGCACTCCAGAAAGTGGCAGTTAAATTGCACCAAAGATGTCCACTCCTAAACCATTTTACTTTGCATAATGGGGATTATGCAAGATATATGTTGGGATTACAAAGTTTCTGGCAGAATGTAGAGTTTTAAGTGTGGAGATAAAAAGGGACAGAGAAAAGCATTATGGAGGTCAGTTCTGGAGGGATTGCCCAACAGGGGTGCTTACCGTAGGGAGAATCCCCAATGTTACTGTAGAGTTTGCTGTAGCCTCTGACCTCAGCAAAGAAGATGACCACGGTGGGAATGCTCATCAATGGCACAGATGAGACCGCATGCTTTATTTCCCGCTGCACTTGATTCTGAACACAAAAGCAGGCAATGGGTCAAAAGGCCTTTTAAAACCACTCAGTCCTAACCTTGGCAACTTTTTAAGACTTGTGGACTTCAACCCCAGTCGACATGTCTGGTTGGGGAATACTGGGAGTTGAAGTCCACAGGTCTTGAAAGTTGCCAAGGTTGGGAAGCCCTGGTATAGACTTCACACTCCCCACCAAAATTCTGAGAAAAGGGCTTCCCTAAAGCAATTGGATAAAACTCTTATCCAATTTAGAGAGTCCAATGAGCGGAGCTCCAGAGGAAAACAAGTGTCGAAGGCTCGGACTGAGTAAGGAACTGGGCTAAACCGGAAGAGGAAGTGTGTTTAGTCAAATTTCTTACTCAGTCAGAGGCCAATCGGATGAGGAATATCCCCACTCAATGGACTCTCTAAACAGTGCAAGGGAAAATTTATTTATTTATTTATTATTGAATTTCTATACCGCCCTACTCCCGAAGGACTCAGGGCGGTGCACAGCCATGAAATAAAACACATAAATATAAAATGGATGAATCTGCAGCAGAGTTCTGCTTTATTGTTCACTATGCTACATTACCTGACAATTCTACGCATCGTATGAATCCTCCTCCTCTCCAATACATCAAAATAAGGGGAAGGGGGGGGGAAGAAAGGCAGTCAAAATTCCAGCTGAAAGAACTCCTCAATAAAAATGAGGGTAACTAAATCAGGAAAGAAAAGATGAAATGTGCCCAGCCACCCAAAGTACCATATAGAGCAGTGATGGCTAACCTTTTTGCCATCACGTGCCAGGAAGAAGGGGGGGGGCAGGGGGGTTGCGCGCTTGCGTACTCATACCCATAATTCTATGCGACCCACCCACCCCCTGCTCACCCCACTCCTGGCACACAATGGCCCGGTAGGCCCGTTTTTCTTTCTCACCTGGCTCCAGGACCTCTCTAGGCGTCTGGGGAGGGCAAAAACAGCCTTCCCCACCCCTTCGGAGGCCAAAAATGGCCCGTTTGACAACTTCCAGTCTCACCGGAAGCTGAGCTTGTGCCCCCACTGATATGGTTACGCGTGCCAGTTGTGGCACGTGCGCCATAGGTTCGCCATCATGGATATAGAGCTAGCAAGGAGAAAAACTCCACCCCCCCACCCCCACCCATTTCATGAGGTGTTCATTCTGCTTTATGGCACTAACATTTTTATGCACATATTTAAGAAGAGGACTAAGCAGGGCACAATTCACAACACGATAGGGTTCTGGTTCTTTTGATAGGACCTCTCGTGAGTAACCGAACGACGTTAAAGGAAACAGCAGCTTTGCCATGTTGCTGTACCCCACTCACCTCTAAGAACTGGGGGTGCTTCTTTAACTTGTGATCAAAAAGCAGATAGTAGCCGAGAGTGGCAAACAGAAAATATATCACAATTGCCCCCAGGTTTGTTATAACAAAGAGACTGATAATCTGCCGGAAAGCATTGTCTTCTGGACAGGTTGCTGGATAAACATAAGGTGTCAAAATATAACTATCTGCATAATCCAGGATAAGATCCATTGCTGCACCTGCAGGAGTGCCAGGAAGGAAAGAGTGTTATGTCAAACACAGAAAAATACAAAAGGTTATCTTGCAATAATCTAACCCAGAAGTGGGCAATTAATTTTCCAAAGGGACCACATGAAGAAGTTTACCTGTATAAATAATCTGAAGAATGCACTTCTCCTTATTACCAGCGTTCAGAAAAGGACATCAATCACTTGTTTTCAGAGCCTCCTCAGTTCCGAATCACTTCGGGGATGGTCCAAACCACTAAAAGTAAAGTGCATCAGGAAATTCCACGAATGGCAAGTTTTGACTGTAGTTTTCCAGTCTCATTTGTACAGTTGAGAAGAAAGATTTATTGCAAAGAACTGAGCAGTGTAAAGTGTGTGAGAGAAACAGAGTCACCTATTAGTAGATCTTTACCCCGTTTCTCCCTGCTTTAAGGATGGAAGAGAGAAAAGAGACCTTCCTGTCAACAACACAACAAAGTCACCACTAACCATGCCAATAGCCGTCTCTTTCAAATCAATGGAAACTCACCCTACAGCAGAAAAGAAATTTGTAGCACTTCTTTCTGCTTGCTGGTCATGGTTGTTCCGAAGGTGCTTTTTTTTTTTTTTTCCAAGAGGCAACTGGACTTTCTGGTTTTTCTTTGAAGACGTTTTATTTCTCATCCAAGAAGCTCCACCATCCAATCAGAGCTGAAGAAGCTTCTTGAACGAGAAGCGAAATGTCAAAGAAAAACCAGAATGTCCTGTTGCCTCTTGGGGGAAAAAAAAGCACCTTTGAGACATCTTAAACAGTAATTAATTTAATTTAGAATAGAATAGAATAGAATAGAATAGAATAGAATAGAATAGAATAGAATAGAATAGAATAGAATAGAATAGAATAGAATAGAATAGAATAGAATGCAGAATAAGAATAGAATAGTATTCAATAGATTGTAGAATAAGAATAGAATGCAGATTAAGAATAGAATAGAATAGAATAGAATAGAATAGAATAGAATAGAATAGAATAGAATAGAATAGAACAGAATAGAATAGAATAGATTTTTTTTTATTGACCAAGTGTGATTGGACACACAAGGAATTTGTCTTGGTGCCTATGCTCTCAGTGTACATAAAAAAAAGATACATTTATCAAGAATCATAAGGTACAACACTTAATGACAGTCATAGGGTACAAATAAGCAATCAGGAAACAATATCAATATAAATTGTGAGGATACAAGCAACAAAATTACAGTCAAAACTGGAAGAAGATGGGTGGTGGGAATAATGAGAAAATTAATAGTTGTGCAAGGCTTAGTAAATAGTTTGACAGTGTTGAGGGAATTATTTGTTTAGCAGAATGATGGCAGCCAAGATGACCAAAGGCCTGGAGACTAAAACATATGAAGAACGACTGCAGGACTGATTGAACACACAAGGAATTTGTCTTGCTGCATACGCTCTCGGTGTACATAAAAGAAAAGATATGCATAATGGCATGCATGCCTTCTTAATCAGGACATTGACGAAACCTCTGAGTAGAAGATTGGGCTTCTGGATCTAAATGGACCAAGTTTGTTTAAAAGTGAGATTCTGGGTCCCCCAACTCTTCATCCCATCAACCTCTTCAGGACGTTTCTGTGGTTCATTTATCAATCCTTAGGAGGAAGAGGAGAGTACCTTTAAAGGTCTCCAAAACTAGCCTCCAAAAGTTGTGGGTCCTCCAATACTGGAGGTTTTTAAGAAGAGACTGGAAAACCATTTGTCTGAAATGGCATCAGGGTTTCCTGTCTGAGGAGGGGGTTGGACTAGAAGACCTCCGTGGTCCCTCCCAACCCTGTTATCCTTCCTTCCTTCCTTCCTTCCTTCCTTCCTTCCTCATACTCTATTCATCCTTCCTTCCTTCCCCCCCCTCCCTCCTCCATCATTGGAGGTCTTTAAGAAAAGATTGGACAACCATTTGTCTGAAATGGCATTGTGTTTCCTGTCTGAGCAGGTCCCTCCCAACTCTGTTATCCATCCATCCTTCCTTCCTTCCTCCCCCCCCTCCCTTCCTCCCCCCCCTCTCCCCTCCCTCCCTCCTCCATCACTGGAGACTTTCCAGAAAAGATTGGACAACTATTTGTCTGAAATGGCATCGGGTTTCCTGCCTGAACAGGGGGTTGGACTATAAGACCTCTGAGGTCCCTCCCAACTCTTCCTTCCTTCTTTCCTTCCTTCCTTCCTTCCTTCCTCCCTCCCTCCCTTTCCCCTCCCTCCCTCCTCCATCACTGGAGACTTTCCAGAAAAGACTGGTCCCGTCCACCCTCTTGTCATTCTGTTCCAGAAGCTGGCTTCGGGTTTCAAAGAAGCGAGAAGAAGCTGAAGTATGAAAACACAGCACCAAGAAGGGTCTTAAAGGCCCATTAGAACCTCGTTAAAGAGAGAAAGGCTTTAAAAAACGCAGAGCTATTATTATTATTATTATTATTATTATTATTATTATTATTATTATTATTTAATCTTTGGTGAGATTCACAGCCTTTGAGGCTGGTTAATAGCTCAGCAGCTCGAGTCCTAACCAAGGACCTAGGAACTGTTAAGGTACTATTATTATTATTATTATTATTATTATTATTATTATTATTAGTTAATCTTTAGTGAGATTCACAGCCTTTGAGGCTGGTTAATAGCTCAGCAGCTCGAGTCTTAACCAAGGACCTAGGAACTGTTAAGGTATCGTCGGAGGATGTAAGCTGTTCCGAGTAAGGTGGTTTTTTTGTAGAGTCAAAATGTTCAAGTCCGGCAATTTTAGAATTTCTAAATAGCGGGGTAGCCCTTTGGGTATTGCTCCAAGGGCTCCAATTACAATCGGGACAACACGCGATTTCTTTTTCCACAGTCGCTCAAGTTCAATTTGCAAATCCCGGTACTTTGTGATTTTTTCTTGCTGCTTATCTTCAATCCGTGCATCACCAGGTATTGCAATTATTATTATTATTATTATTATTATTATTATTATTATTATTATTATTATTATTATTATTATTATTATTATTATTATTATTATTATTATTATCTTGTTTGTCGCTGGGAGTTCTTCAAGCCAGCTTGGGAAAAACGTAGGAACGAAGCAAAATGAAGCGACTTTTTCTAACCTTCTCCCCTTCAACCACCTTTCCCTCAGCCGGGGTGCTGGAGGTTATAGGGAGACCCCATTTCCCAGCAGCCTCAGCCATCGCCGCCCAGGCTGGGGGATTCTGGGAAATGAAGTCCGGGCACCTGAAGTGCTCAAGGTAAGAAAGATGGGCGGCCACAGCCTATCATCATACACACACACACACACACACCCCACCCGGGACGCTCCTCCGCGCTTCTCCCCACCTGGATCCCGCCGCTCCGCCACCATCCTCCGCAGGTAACCAGGAATACCGACCGCGCTCCGTGTTCGGTCCTTGAAAAACTGGTCTCTGGCCCTTGCCCCCTAGTGAAAACGGGGAAGGTCCCTGGCGCCAATCATCGGGCGGGAGAGGCGGAGTTTCGGCGACCTAAGACGCAGGGATTGGCTCCGCTCCTCACGCGCCACCTGCCGGTCGAGGGTCGCGCGACGGCCGGCTTGGAGGGCCGGCCGCGGATTGGACGGCGCGACCATCGGCGTGAAGGGAGCCTATCAGGAATGCAGGGGCGGTTTCAGAAGGGAGGGGAGGGGGCACGGAGTGACGGGCGTCGTCGTGGTTGTTTATTTACCACAGCGGCGACGGGGTGAATTTATTTACCTCAGAAAAGAGCCGGTGAACTTTATTTACCTCAGAAAACAGCGGGAGGGTTAGGCCGCCTGTCCCCAGGCTGGTCCCGGTGGGATTGGGATAAGTATCCCCTCCCCCCGTGAACTGGTTCCTCTATTCAGTCGGGTTGGGATGCTTTCTGAGGCAAAAGGAGAGGAGAGTGGAGCCGTCTTGGACTTCTGGAGGTGACAGGAAAACGAAGAGAAAGAAGGGAGGCCTTTCCATTGCCTCCAGCGCCTCGCCTCCAATATCTTTGCGTTTTTGGTGATAACAAAGTTCTTAAGTTTCACCTTCATTGGGTTGGCACTCGTTTTGGTATTGATAGGACTTGGCGACATCTTCCCTGATCATCATCTTTTAACGACCCCATAATCCCTTGCAGGGTGGAATCTGGGCAACTGACTGGAGCTAGCAAAGTGTTTTAATGGCTGGATGCCCTTCCTGTCGCCAATGTGGAGTTTTTGTTTGTTGATCCCTTTTGGAAACCCACAAAAAAGCAACCCAATTTTTTTTTTCTGGAAAGCATCTAATAAGCATCCTTTGCTTATTAAACCCCAATCAACAAGCTTTCCAAATCTTTACAGCAGAGAATATTTTTTAAAAATTTTTTGACCGGCATGTCAAGGAAAAACATGCCAAGCTATACTACAGGCATTTCCCCCAAGTCCCAAATATAAGGAAACTTCATGAAACAAGACTGCCAAGAAACGATCTTGTTCCCCATGTTTAATTATTTTAAAATTACTCCAGCAAACATCTAGATGAAAGAAGCTAAATTCAAAGAGTAAATATTTGTTCATACAAAAAAAAAAAAAAACCCACAAGAATGGCTATGATGTAACATTTCAGGGCACATCGAAGTTTTTCTCCATCTGTTGATTTTTTTTAATCTTCTGAAGGGAATGCTGGTTATCAACTGTTGGATGGGCAGAATTAATTAAAATCTGAATAAAAGAAACAGCTCTAGGGCGATTTAAACTCAGCAATGAATGGCTTAAGAAGCAAACAGGATGTCAAATCCAGGACACCCAAGAGCTCTCTTACTTTCGCTCCCCATCCTAAGCTCAGAAAGTAGCCAAGCTGCCCAAATATTTCCTGCAAAATTTAATAATTCAGATTATACAGAGATTTCTGTAAATATGAAGACAAAAGTCTCAGAAAAGGAAGACATACAATCAACTATTGGATATTCAACTTTCAGATCTCCTGATAGTTTAGAAGAATGTGACGCCCTGTTAACATTTTTACAACTTCGTTAATACCATTTAAAGAGGCCAATGATGTCAGTGCTGTAACAGACAAAAATCTGTCATTTCAAATGGTGTTGGACAGTCACATGGATTGCAGGTTCAGAGTTGTATGTGTTTATAGGGACCTAGGAGGTTATAGCAAATTCCAGTACTTTGATAAACTATGTGGCTGGGCTGGACTGAGAAAGATTACACCATAAGAACAACTGGCTGACAAGGAGCAGAAACAGCCTGGCTTGAGCCTCAGTTGAAGAGCTGGTTGCTGCAAAGAAAAGTAGAAGAGACAATGAATATTCAAGCTGCATGTTTTAAAAATAATATAAACTTCAGTCAGAAATATGCTGTTTCTGTCGTCTATATATAAACACCTAAGGAAATTTCTATCAGTCCTTGAAATAGATGTTGACAGAGACTTTAGCCTGGCAAATAACAAATATCTAGGAAAACATTGACCTAGAGTTCATTCACCTCGACAGCTCTTGCCATCTTTTTGCAAGGTTCCAGTTACACAGCTGCAGAGTGGCCCGTCCACCTGGCTTGTGCATATCTGTTCGCAGCCTCCATTGTCTTCACACCAGTCTAGGTCTAAAAGGCACAAGTCAAAAGTAAAAAAAAATAAAGAAACCTGTTTAATCATGCATCCATACAGTAAAATGGATCCAGATTTCTGAATGAAAACTTGCCGAAACATCACACTTACGTTTTCTTCTGATTGGTCCCACAGAAATTATTTGTTCATTGAGATCTTTGGAATAATCATTGGCCCTCCGGGTATTCTGTGGACAATTCTGATCAAGCCAAAAAGAAAGAAAGAAAGAAAGAAATGCTTCTTTGGTGCACAACTTACTTCTGTTGGCTTGAATGCATATATTGTACTTTGCATGATCTGTCAATAGCAATTTTTAAGAATAGGCAGAACCAGGGACCGTAGAGCCAAAGGTATAAGGGATAAAATAGTTACCTTAATCATAAGCAATGTTAAAGTATCCATTTTCCCCCCATCTTAAAATGCACCAGAGTACAAACATTTAACCGAACCTGAGCTACAAAGCAGAAGTTGCCGGTCCCTATCATTAAAGTTGTAGCTGAAGTACATGCATTTTAGATTATACTGTCCTTCAAAAATCAACTTTTTGATTAACTCTGAGACAGATTTCCTTTTTTTTTTTTTTTTGAGGACTGCCTTAAATAGCATATTGATGTGAACTGCACCTGAGATTTGCCCCACTTACTATTTTACATGAGTATCTTTCCGAATCACAAAGTGAGACTGCACAGTGCAAATGAACCTCATCATAATCTCCAATGAATTTGAAAACAGTAACATGAAAACGGCAGGTGAGGGAGACCCCATTCTCCTCAATTCCAATAGTATTATCCTTGATATTCTGACAACTGCAAGAAAGAGGAATGACTGATTACTGCCAGCAGAACACCCAAGAACTGACTAGCTTTTCTTCTGGAATTTTGAACACTGGGCACTGAAAAAGCATAGTTTACCCTTCTTCGATGATGAAATATCTGAGCTTGTCATTGCTGTCTCGTGACGGTGTTGCATAACATTTGTTCAGTGTGAGGATGAGGTGAGTGGAATCTGCCCCCAGCACAAAAACACCAACATACAATACATCACGGGTAGTTAGCACAACTTCTCCTTGCCTGTAGGGATGCTTATAGGATGAATTTTTATATAGGGCCATTTTGGTAGTGAAACTGCCTTCCTTTGTAGGTACAGTCAGATTTATGACACTACAAAGAGAGAACAAGATGGAGAGAAAATAACTGTTACATCAAACAAAAAAACCCAATGACATTGGGACAAATCTGCTGTTGGAGAATTTAAAACTAATAACTTTGGATTGTTGTGGTTGTTATTTATTGATTCATTTAATTTATTTCCATCTTTTTACTTCATTTACACCCTATTACCAGAGTTAAACATTACCACACTTAATAAAATATTAACTATATAATTGGCATCCAATTAAATCATTTCCAAAAACTACAAAGCTAATGCTTGGAAATAATTTATTTTGGATCTCACCATTTTGTTAAAGAGGAAAACAGACAAAACCAGATGTTATTGCTATGATTGAGAGTAAAGGAATTTTTTTTAAAAAAATCCCTGATGTTTACATTTCATCAGAACTGTGGACTTCAGCTCCCAGAATCTCAGCCAGCTGCACATCTCCAAATAAAACCCATGAGATAATGGAATCCCTTCATCCAATTCTTTATTTCTTCAGAATGCCCAAAGAGTCAACACTGTTTTTCTTACCTGAGCATTGGTCTCACGACGGAATCCAAAGAAATTTTAATGTCAAGCTCATATGCACAGGAAAATTCAACATTGATGGTCCTGTCTCGAGTAATAATATTTCCAGTGTTGTTTGCACTTTCAATCCAGACTGTGTTTTTATACATAATATGGGTGCTGTTAGACTACAGTATGAGGAGAGAAAAAATGCACATGCTTAGGAAAACAACCTGCCTAACGATATAGTTATTTCCTTAGATCCTGGATTGTCCTTGCTTAAAGTCTCAAATTTATGCTGCAAACTTCGTTTTTTAATCTAATCAAATGGAATTGAGATGACAAGCTAAGGAAAAATCTCTAATCCAGAGGGAACTATGTAACGGCCAACTATTTCATGTCTTCTATGAACTAAGAAGAAAGGGGAGTCAGACATGTAGACATCCATTCCCAAGAAATAAAGGGCTAATGGCAAATTCCCAAATTTGCCAATGATGGTGTTTTGGCATTGTAAGTTTCTATTCATATTGCTCACTTCATCATAGAGGAAACATTGCAAAAAATTAAACGTTTATGATGATGTTCTGACAGCAGTGATGAAAACCACTTCCATCATAAGATGCAAATGAAACTAATCAGAAGCTTTGATAAAAATCCAAGTGCCACACGGGAGAAATAAACCCATAGATCCTCAATCATTCTGACCTGCACAATGTTTCCACAATTGCCCTTAGTGTTGTTGATCTGGAAGGAGATGAAATCTTCCCCTTCAATGCCAGGACAACGGCGGTCATTGATGCGGACACCTTCCCTTTCAAAGCCCAGTTGAAACAGCTTGCACTTTGAGATGGACACCTCCATTAGGGCAGCCTTACAGGTCACCTCAGCATCTAGAATATCATGTGTGTCTGTGAGAAGAAGGAAGAGGGTTACCACAGAAACCTCATAGGACATTTCTCATCGGGATCTGCTTGTAGGGCACTCACTGTTTCCATAGGCAGGAGGTTCAATGCAGCCGCACAGTTCCCCATCATTGTCCACATCACAAGTTCTGTTGGGACAATCTGCTCCCATGCAGGGATCTTCAACCACTCCTGCTAAAAAAAGTTAAAAAGGTGGGGGTGGGAAACAGACAAGGGTAACTGATTTATTTTATGTTCCTTTTTTTTGGAGGAGATTTCCATGAAAGATAGGATGCAAAGTCGAAGCAGAAAAAATAATCATCCTGTACTGAAATATTCCCTACCATGTCTTCAAAGGCTTCTTCCCCTGAAAAAACATTTTCTGTGTCTCTCCAGTGGGGGAAACCTTTATTATGCTAGCAATCAAGGACACATTCATGGTGAAAATCATGGCAAGGAGAAGACTATCCCACACCAAATATGCCCATATTTATATTCTTTTACTCTCTGTTGAGGGGAATGCAATGAAGAAATTGTCTAAAAGAAGGACTAAACTATACTAAGACAAGCTTGCTTACAGCAATTTTCCTTCTCAATCCACTCTGTACTGAGGATCCCAAAGGAGCGACAGGCCTCCCCATATGCTGCTAAGGAGCCACAGAGCTGATACTTCTTCTGATTGTAGCAGCCATCAAGAAAACATGATTCATAAAAAGGCAATGGGTCCAGCAGTCCATAACAAGGCTGGAAGAAACCTTTCATATCAGTGAGCCTGAGGCAGTAGCTGTCACTCTGCAGGATTTGGATTTGAACGTTGTCACAAGCAGCAGCATATTGTGAATACTGGAGCTCATTGCAGCTGGAATCATAAACACAAAAATTACAGAACCAGAAGGAAATAATAATGGTTTGTAAAACCACTATTTTTAACTTAGCATGTGGTTTATACTCTGCCAATGAAATAGTATGTGGGAATAATTTTAAGAGATAGAGAAGAACCATATAGCCAGGGCTATGACTGAGTAAGAGGCAGTTTAGCCCTCAATTGGAATGTGGATGTAGCAGATTTCTCAGGAGGAACCCTGTCTGGACTACCTCACGAGGCTGACATCAATCTTACAAGTCTGAAACCACATTTCTCCCCTGATGTGTTTACAGCCAAGAAATTGGGGACTGTTTCTTCTCTTTTCTGCTGAGGGCCAAGCTGCCTCTTATCTGTTGGTTGCCCTGGCTGTTCTTCCCCATCTCCCAAGCTCATTCCAAATACCATTACAGTTATCTTTGGTTTATTCACTAAACTATTATTAAACAAAGTATGGCTTTCCACAACATCAGTGTAATCACAGTGTCATGATTTTATATATTCTTACCATAAATGGTGACACAGTCTGGTTAGACTCTACCTTGGACCATCCCTCTGGTAAGCAATTATTTCCAGTACCAGTATGTTTTCATCCATTCCTATTGGCCTCTCAATAGAAAGGACAACAGAGGTTTTGATTGAAGATGACACATGGCCAGCTTTGAGTTACTCTGATGTGGGTCAGCTGCTTAAACTCTAACCCTTTCCTAAATGTATGGGTTTTCAGTTCCTGTCTTTCAATTAACAGCTGTCCAAAGGTCAGCTCTTCAGACACAAGTGCCTTTTCAGGTCACTGAGCATCATAACTATTTGACACATCCTTCCTAGCCTTTGAAAGCATAAATAAAACCTAAACAATTTATGGAAAAGGAACTAGTGATTGGCTTCGCCATATTATTCTCCTAGTTATTGCAAGAGGCCTGGATTCTGTTCCTTCTTTCCCCTAGAGTTGGCAGACTGAGATAGGAGTACCAATGCAACTGTGAGTCTTTCAGTGCCCATCTAAAACTATAACAGAAGCTGGCAGAATTGTTTGCTGCTAAAATTAGCTGGAATTCCAACAATTCTTCACACTGATGTCTCCACCCAACTACCCAAATGGGTCCATGCCTTCATTCTCTGTGCAGTGATTAGTTAAAAGCACATCGTAAACTACTTTTAAATGCGGTCCTGGCAGCCCACAGATGGGACAGTACGTGGCTGATGCAACTAGCAAAATGAATGAGTTCTTCTGGACATATCACTCACTTGGCCCCGTCCGTTACCTCTTCTGCATGCCATTGGTTTTCCAGCTCTGGGCCAGGAACACGCTGCTGACGACTGGCTTCCCTCGCAGGGTGACATAATCATCAGTGTGATCTCCATTAAAATTTCCACAAAGCCCACAAACTTTGTTTTGCAAGCGTTCACTAATGGCAATTTTGATGATGTTGAACCCATTGTAGTGGATCTGGATATCTGGGCTCGTGTCTATGATCAGGAAACCTTCCAGGCTGTAGATTTTGGTTGACAAACCAGTCACAAAAGGAATGCTTACTGATGTCCCATTCACCTAATTGTGGAGGTAAAAATACTTTAGTCTGTAAGATGCCCATCCTCCCCCCCCCTTTTTTTTTTAAGCAGAGTAGATTCCCTTCTAAAGCCAAGTTTGGAAGTCTGGCTTTGGGTCATGCATAACCGAAATCCTCCTTTAGTGGCCTGTTCTGCTTTCTTTGCTGGCATCTCAAACATTGGCAAAGTGATTGGCAAAATTGGGAGGCTACTGACCAGTCCACCCACCCCACACAGGTGGCTGCACCCCAGTCCCAAAGTTTCTTAATGACTCAACACTGTACCTTAATTGTGTTTCGATCGCTGATAAGAATCTGCTCCTCATTAATATAAAAGTAAACTGGTGAAATTACAGTCAAATTGGGATAAGTCCACTTATCAAAATTGATGATGAGCTGAAAGGAGATGTCAGGGAGCTTTTGGCAGATAGTGGAGAGGACGAAGGCGCAGTTGGCAGGGAAGCGGAGGAAGGCGCCATCAAATGTGCGGAAGACCCCTCCTCCTGCAGCAATGCAGTAGGAGCTCTTCATGCTGAAGCAACCCCGGACTCCATTCTGGAGGGCACACTCCTCATCGGATTTACACTGCCGAGGGTCACACTGGATCAGGTTTCGTCGAAAGCAACGGCAACGCCGGGTGCAGTCACTGTTCCAGAAAAGCTGCTTGGGCTGCACAAAAGGGGGGAGGAAAAGGCAGAGACAGGATGCAAACAGCTCTTCCAAGAGTTGAAAGCAACACCTCTATAGCCCCACCAAACACCCTGGAGAATGGAACAAGGATCCAAAGCCCATCTCTGTGGCTCCTGCCCTGTTCTTCTGCTGACAAATATGTCATACGTCTACCAAGAGGTGGTCTTGAGGGCCATGTCAGCAGACCTAAGGAATGTACTTCCCAAGTTGTCTTTGTGGCTCAGCACCTCTGGAAAGATTTGACGTCTGACTAGATGCCATTTCTGTGCTTCCTTGCTGGGGTTGACCTACAGTGACTTTACCTGTCCACAGCATTCTGTTTGTTTTGCTGCAGTTTCATTTATTTTATTTTGCTTCTTGCTCCAATGGAGCACTTATTCCAATTTTTTGAGTTGTCCAACAATAACGTATTTGCTTATAGCTGGATAGTCTGGTTTATTTTATGATTGTGATTTCTTGGGTTTTTTTTTAATTTGAAGAGAAAGCAGCATTCATGCATGCAAACCTACACGCATACACTTTCTGTGCAGAGAACATTATATTTTAACTCCGCTGCCAAGTCTCTGCTGCTGATTTGCAGGACTGATATGAAATAAATGTTCGTTCCATTGTGCTGGTGTTTCAACATACAGTTCTTCCTGACCCCACTTAAAGCTTTTTTAGTTAGATAATATAATATGATATATGCAATTCATATACACAAGGAACAATCGCCAACCACAGTGAACTAAATAGAGTTGTTTTTTTTCCTTTTAAGAACCAGACAGTAGTCTAACTACCAATTCATCAAGCTAGCTGTACAGTGGGACCATGCAGGAACCAGCTGGCTCCTCGAAAATTTTATTTTTCACCAGGAGAGGGAGGCTGTGTAGAGCATTTCTTAGTGGACAGCCTAACATGCTCTCTTGTCAGAAGCTCTAGGCACTTGGCGAATGAAAATCTGTGGGGTTTAGGTCAATATAATTCAAACAAAACCCTAAAATGTCTTTTTTCTATTGGGCAACAGATGTATAATAATACTGGATTTTCAAGATAATAACCCATTTCAATTCCCTATTCAGATACATTCAAACATTCTGTTTTTCATTTGGTGAGAAGCAGCAAACCGATCTAGAAATGGGTCAGATGAGACATGTTCAGCATATCATCTCGTTTCTGATATGCAGTTGTGTGTTCAGCTGCATCACCAGAGAGTGATTTGGAAAGACGTGAGAGAAAAGCTTAGAGCCTTAATTTTACACATTTATTCTTTTCTTCATCCACATTTTGGCTGCTGCAACACGAAAACCTATTTCTGAATGTTTAGCGTGCTATAGTTGTTGTAACCCACTATGTGGCCTTGAGAGATAAGATTAAAAAAAGTTTGAAATCCTAAGACAACCTGTGCTTTAATGCAACCATAAATCACAGTTTAAAGTAATGTTTGAGATCAACCTACTAAAAGCAACATCTCCTAAAATTCACCCCTGCTTAGAGGCCTAATTAATTCTGGCAGACCAAAAGACTTGTGAGAAGTTCCTGACTCTTCTCCCTGGCCTGTTATGCTCATGACCTGTAAAAGGGAGGAAATTCAAAGGTAGAGTTTCCATAGCAACATCTCTGCCCACTCCTCCAAAGGGCAGTGATACCAATAGCCTTTTGACTGCTGAAGTGTAGCTTTGCAGAGCAGGACAGGTTGCATTCCATTCTTTCATTATCAGATTTATAGCATAATGGAGAGCAAAGACTCGGACTCATCACATAAATCCAGCTACTATTTTTCCTTTTACTTGGGAAGTAAAAAGCCAAGTAGAGGAAAGTAGAAAGATTCTATCTACTTTAATGATTCCTCACAGTGACTTTATCCAACTGTTGAATGGCAACAGCCAATGGTTTTTCTTAAACTTTGTTATTTCGAAGAGGCAGGAAGCTAAAGGTTGCTTCTAAGAAACCTACTTATTCCTTGGCAATGTTTCTAAGCTGTCTTGTATCATTTAGCATTTCACAAATAAAAAGGGATATGCCAAACAACTACTTTATTTGGTCAGACTGCTATACTTGTGTTACTGGCTCATTGTTGCCTTGCTTGGATTAGCAGCGTCCTTGATACGATGCAATAAATACATCAATGCAGGGATGAAATCCAGCAGGTTCTAACAGGTTCTGGAGAGCCGGTAGTGGACATTTTGAATAGTTTGGAGAACCGGCAAACACCACCTCTGGCTGGCCCCGGAGTGGGGTGGGAATGAGGATTTTGCAATATCCTTTCCATGCCACACCCACCAAGCCATGCCCACAGAACCGGTAGTAAAAAAATTTGGATTTCACCACTGCATCAATGCTATACTGGAAAACATAAAAAATGCAGAGTTTTGGTTAGAATAGGTATACAAATAAATATTTTAGGATAGAAAAATGTGCATATTGGGCAAAACTATACACATAAATAAGCCGAAGCAAAAGATGAAGAGGAGGAGAAGACAGGGTAGTGGAGGAAAAGCCTTATGAATGAAACTGTGGAAAACTGACAGGGATTATTGATTGATTCCCTAGTAGATATAAGACAAGGTAAATAATTTACTGGGAGAAGAATCAAGAAATATCAACTTGTCCCATTGAAAAATAATCACTAGATTGATGACTAACTCAAAAATAACATTTAATATCCCCCACGTCAAAATAAAACCTACTCACAACCATTTTTCACCTTGATTAATCTTCTTTGTCTCTCATTTATTAGTTTCCCTCTGCAAATGAAATGTCTTTTCTATGAATTTATGGCTTCTCCTTCTCTAATCTGCGAGAGTAAATTCTGGGAATCAGAAATCAGTAAATGACAGGGAAGGATCTCCTCTGGGGTCCAGCAAGGGATGCTGAGAACATGACAAAGCTACTACCTTCTCATATTTCCCCCTCTCCCTTGGGGAAAAAAAAAGGCTGAAAGTATCACCCCATTGTTGAGAGTTGGTGTCACTGCATTGTGAGGATGAAACTGATGCTAAACTGATACTGTGTCCTTCATAGAACTACATCGCTGAAAGGAACATCCAGTGTAATATTCCACAATTGTCCTTTTTTTGAGATCACTCAAGGGAGGCTGAACCTGGCAGCAATATTGACTGGCAATGTAGAGGAAGGGGGGGGGATCACAGTCTTTGAAGATTATCTGCAGAAAACATCCCCATAAACCAATTCCCCAAAGAACTGTGTTTACTTTCCCCCAAAGTCAACCTATTATGGAGCATTCTTGTTGAAATCATAAGCCAACAACATTCCATATCTCTCCTCTGCTTTCTTCCTATATAGAACCTATTTGCTATGCAATCCCACAGGCAGTTTAAGCCAGAAAAACATTATAATTTGCACAAATTCTACAAGGCTTCTCCTCTTCTCTTTTTTCGCTCATTGTGGTTACTGTTGTTTGGATGAATATAGATGAGGACGGCTCCTTCAATACGACGGAGCGAGCTTCCTGATTTGGATGCTAAAGGTCGCAAGAAACAAGAGATGATGGTGTAAAAGCAAACTTATCCTTATTTCTCCTGGGGAAAAAACAAAAACAAAAAACGAGAGCACCAGAAAAGAGCAGCCACTAAGCTACACAGATTTACAGCTGCCTGTTTAGAAATGAATCGTTACCAAGCAAAGAAAGCTTAGAGGAGAATTTCACATAGTGAGTTCCTTTTTTAACTCAAACAAAAATAGCTCTTTTGTATATTTTTGTTGCAGTCTTTATGGACCATATCTATTGCAATAATAGGAAGAATTTGTGTAGATTGTATACCCATACTCTTTTAAAACTCGTAATGGATGCTACTCGGGAGAGGCGACCGAAAAATTGTTCTCTCTCTCAATGTATTCCAGACATGAAATCCTGATTCTGAGACTGATTCTATTTAAAGGTTTATTTGGCTGACGTTCTTCCAGTACCTCATTGACAATATTGTCTTTTAGACTAAAAGAAATGAGACCAAGTTTTCAAAATATTGAAAGTCACACTGGACCAAATCAATGTTACTATTGAATTCCAGCCGTGCCTGATCCAGAAAACATATCCTACTCCAGGAGTCTGGAACAAACCACAATGATGCCAGAATGATAACACATAGACACTCGTCATGGCATTGCTACAGATTCACCACCATTGCATATTTGCATCTCAGTGACTGATGAAATGCTTAATACTGAACCATGGCATTTGTGCGAAGCTGTTGTCCCTTATCGGACACCCTCGTCCCACCTCTTCTCTGCTTTGGCAACACTATCTCCCAGGCCTCCAGTGGCTGACTCAGAAAATCCTCAGAGCCCAAGACCCCATTTTGACATCCTGGGCTTACCTCATAATATTTGCCATCTGAGTAACAGCCGCAGTTGTGAGGAAGAATGCAGCTTTTGCCATTGAGGACGTAGCCTGGATCGCACTGACACCCTTCCACGCAATAATGGTTGCAGTCACTTTTCAGCCGGATGGCGGCACAACGAGGCTGGCAGACGCTCACGCAGCTTTCATAGTGGCTGTTGGGAGGGCAGCTAACCGCTGGAATGTAAGGGACCAAGCTTCTTAACACGGGTGCATCTCAGTCTGCAAGTCATCTATTAACATGGTGAAGATATATACCTCTCTAGGACATAATAGACCCAAGGAGCTTAAATCCAGAGGAACATCTTGGTTAGGGCAATTGAGAGTCTTGACAGGCATCTATCCAAGCTAAATTAGGAAAAGCATACTTACTGGCACATACAACTGATGGGCAAAGATTCCTCTGGACCTGGAGAGCTAAGAATGAGCAACTAGAATTGTCTGTGGTTTAGTAAAAGTTGGCCTACTATGTAGAAACTAAGCCTGAACAGGAAAGATGGTCTTTGCTTTGGAGATAATGTCTCCAAACCTATAAGGCGTTTCTCAGGGAGTTGGTTGCAATATGAAGGAGTTGTCCATGCTGACTGCCCTCACTGTCCTCCTGTGGCAGACCTGAGGTCAAATCCTGCCTCTGGAGGGAGATGTTTACTCCCCAGTTCATCAACCCCAGGGATTAAAAAAGGAGAGAGAAAGAGACCTTGGTAGCAAAGGTTCAACCACTCATACTCCTTTTTCGAAACCGCCTCTCAAAGCCAAAATAATTCCACTGTGTTTGAACAAGGAATTTCTGAGCTGTATCAAAACCAAAGCCTCTGTCCAGAAACAACAGCTGGAAAGTAGAAATCCTTGCACGCTTGAGTGCCACATTGCTCTCAAAACATCACTGTGGCTTTCTCAAAAACGTGTTCCTTTTCTCTGTCCAAAGAGACAATCTGAAGAACATCCCAGCCTTCCGAAGGGCCAAGACGAAAGTGGAGAAATGCCTAATTTCAAAGCTTTTCTCTTCCGCCCGCCTCCATTTTTCTCAGGGTTGTTAATGAGTCCTCTAGTGGAAGGAGCAAGGCTGATGGAGGCTGTCAATTTGCAGACCGAAAAAGATCCTAATTTAATTTGTAAATCTGATTACTGAGGAAAACAAGTTTTCAATGGATTTGCCAAACGGTCGGCCTGCCTGAGATGCTTTGCGTCTTCTTTTATGAGACGAATAATTGAACAAAACATGGTCACTTATTGACAGGGGAGGCTCTTTGCAACAATTGCATGCACTTTCCCTTCACGTACGTAAACTAATAACATTTGCATTTGACAAATGAAGAATGACTGCCTTGAGAAGATGACCAGAAACCCATCATCGGAAAATAAACAGAACTCCTAATGATAAAAGAAATCTTATTTTAAAATGGAGAGGAGGAGGAGGAGGAGGAGGAGAAGGAGGAGGAGAAGCAGAGGAGGAGGAGGAGGAGGAGGAGGAGGAGGAGGAGGAGGAGGAGGAGGAAGAAGAAGAAGAAGAAGAAGAAGAAGAAGAAGAAGAAGAAGAAGAAGAAGAAGAAGAAGAAGAAGAAGAAGAAGAAAGATCTACTCACAGCATGAAGTGAAGTTCCTCCAGCCAGTGACTGCTATCCCCTGGGTTTGGCAAGTGCTGGCATAATTTTGCAGCCAGCTGCAAGCTGTCTGCACTGCTCCACCATCAATGCAGGTATCAAATAAGCAGTTCTTGTAGAAGAAGGCCGGGTTGACCTTACTGTGGCACCTGGAGAAGACACCGCTCTTGCTAGGAATCAAACTGCACAGCTGCTGAGGCTTCCAGAAACCTTCTACCTTACGACAGATTGGGCACCTATCGCCACAGCCAGCTTGGCAAAAGGGGTCCCGCTTGGCCCAGCTGTGGCCAAACTCATTAATGCTGGAGACCACAAGGCCACCAGAGGTCCGAAGATCATCCTCAGGGTTGCCGTTGTATCTCCCGCAAAGGCCGTAGGTGCTATTTTGGAGGCTCCGTGGAATTGTGATGGAGAGGAAGGTCCTCCAGTCATAGACCACCTTCAGCCCAAAATCAGTCTCTATAATGATGTGGAAGCCGAAGGTGAATATGTTGACCTTCCCTTGGCCCAGCTTCAAAGGCAGGTAAAGACGCTCCTTGTTGATCTGCAAAAAGATGCAAGGAAAGTCAGTGAAAGAGGGCAGTTGAAGGAGGCACGCTTCGAAGAAAAACCAGCTGACTTAGGAAATCCAGGTTTACATCCTCACGCCACATGAGAAGCTTACTGCATATTTTTGGTAAGATCTCCATATCTCTGCAGGATTTTCCTATACTCAGGTTAAAAATCCAGCTCAGTTTGCAGCACTTGGACACTTAGCGAGATCCTGGACAACCAAGCAAGGTCAGACCTGATTAATACTGAGACGAAATTCCACGGGAAAAACCAAGACTAGACAGGAAAGTTAAAAAGAAAGCCCACTAAGAGGTAATAACCAACAGAAAATTAAACATACATAGATATGATCAAGAGGAGGACATGAAGTCCAATTCAACCTGGTGGACTTTCTACTGTCAGGGTTCCGACTGATGCCCTAATAAAAGCAGGAGCCTCAAGCCAGTTTTCAAGGAAAATCCAGTTATTTATTAGGAGCGTGTAGGCACCAGGGGTCGGTTACACTTACCTTTACTATCGGTTCGCAGCGGGAGCGTGTGCGCTTCTGCGCATGCTCAGAAGGTTCTGTGCTAGCGCAGATCACCCATGATGATGTCATGGTGGGTGGGCGGAGCCTCCCGCCGGTTTTACTACCGGTTCTATAGAACTGGACCGAACCGGAAGCAACCCACCACTGGTCAGCACGGACCTAGTGAAGCCAGCTCTGACCCCATTCAATTCCCGCCTTGCCTCTGACCCTGTTTCCCCCTCCCTCCAAAGTGTGTCATCAGTCACATTCCCAAAGAAGCAATTTCGTGGGTCGTAGAAGTCATTCCCCTCCGGCCATTACTGGTTTCTGTGGAGATGGCCTTGATTTTGGCTGGCTAGGATGTGTGTTGTTTTGACTGAGGTGCAAATTCCTCAATGCAGCTACGAGGCTCAATTCCCCATCCCCCCTGCCTATGGCAACTCGGGAGCAGGTTAGGGAAGCTTCGCGAGTTGGCATCCACCTTCCCACATTAAACCCCAAAATTAACTGGTTTGGTGTGGTCTCAACCTCTTATCCAGATTAAGACAATGGAGGAAAGAACTCTCTATTGACTTACAAGCACAGTATGCTTGTAGGCTCGATGGATCACAATGCTGTAGCTGAAAACTTCGACTTCCACCTGCTTCACCCACAAAGCCAGGGAAGGATCCCGATCCTCATTCTTGGCAACAACTGTAAACTCAGGGAAAGTATCTGACCTCTCAGACCTCTGGCGGTCAATGGTGGTGCAGAGGACCAAAGGACAACTGCTCTGAAAGTCAAACGCAAATCCATCAAAGGTCAAGTAATGGCTGTAGCCGGAAATGATGCAGGAGGCATCTGTGCGGGCCTGGCAATAATATAGGCCACTCTCCTCCAGGCAGTATTCATCCTCTTTGCAAGGGAGGTTCTCGCAGCGCACACTGTTGTCAGAGCCATTGCAGTAGCAGAAGTACTGACAGTCGATGTCCATCCAGAAGGACTGGTTGGTGGAGAGCTGGTGGCCCTCAAAACTGCAGCCACAGTCACTACGGAGAATGCACTGGGTGCCCCGGAGGACAAAGCCTTTGTCGCACTGGCAACCCTCCACACAACTGTCCAGGCACACAGGCCCCATGCTCAGGGTGTCACAGGATTCAGAGCAAGACATGCATTCCTCAAAGTGACTGTTCTCAGGACAAGCAAGAGCTGGAAGAAAAGGAAGAGAGTCAGTGGTCAGACGGAAGCCATCTTCTGCATCAGGCAGTCGCCGCTTTGACCTGAGTCCAGCTGGGGCGTTTACAGAGGTATCTCAAGACGGTAGCCATTTGCACAAATCGAAGCTCTGTCCTTATTTTGCACAACACGCTTAAAAAGAATTAGGAGCTTGGTCAGGAAGTCCCAAGCTACCATCTTGAGATCTGCCACAGACACCCCTAGAATCAGGAGAACCCATAGTATGGGTGCTATTCAGCAGGTTCTGACAGGTTCTGGAGAACCGGTAGCAGAAATTTTGAGTAGTTCAGAGAACCGGCAAATACCACCTCTGGCTGGCCCCAGAGTGGGGTGGGAATGGAGATTTTGCAATATCCTTCCCCTGGAGTGGGGAGGGAATGGAGATTTTGCAATATCCTTCCCCTGGAGTGAGGAGGGAATGGAGATTTTGCAATATCCTTCCCCTGGAGCAGGGAGGGAATGGGGATTTTGCAGTATCCTTCCCCTGCCATGCCCACCAAGCCACGTCCACAGAACTGGTAGTAAAAAAATTTGAATTCCACCACTGACCCATACGTAACCCCTCATCCTATACAGAGATTCACAACAGGTTGGGAGGAAGGGTGATCGTATCAGATTCCGACTCAACCACTATAGATGGTTGTGAAATGAACGATTTGATCTTTATAGAGAAGGACTTCCACGAAGTGAGAAGAAGGATTGATTGTTACACATTATTCTTTCCCTTAAAATTATTACATCTCTGAATAGCAGGGAGACAGAGGGAGGGAGTTTTATTATTTATCCTTACAATGTGAGACCTTCTGGCATGATTTTTTTAAAAAAAAACCAGCTTCCTTTTTTATTGGTTTATCAAATACTTATTCAAACAGCTGAAAAGCGTTTTAGTTTTTTCTTAATCCTGCCCTTTGAGTGAATTACTCTTCTCTCATTGATTACACATTGTATTACATTACACTGCCTTCACCTCTATGAAATTTCCTTTCAGCTTTAAATTTGCACTGTGATTGCTTTATTTTTTCATTGCTTATCCATAAACATTTAAATTACATTTACAACCATGAGGCTCACCCTTTGTTACCAACAAAGTTTCCTTCCACTAAAGTATAAATTTAAACTCAGTTGTCAGGTGCAAAGAACAGAGAAAGTCACTGCCTCTATGATGGACTTTTATGGACCATTGTGAGATGCACAATGAGGATTTTGTGCTGATCTAGAAAGTTTCTTCTTACATAGATTTCTGGGGTGGGAGGAAGCAAATTTTTGCACATCCCATTCTAAAAGAGTCCCTAATTAAACAATCACTTAATGTGCCTCTTGCTTACATTTTCTTCAGCTTAATTCAGTTTCCATACTTATTTCTGCTTTTGCGAGATGTTATTTTAAATCTTTCCTTTAAATTATGATATTTGTATCATTGGCAGCAAAAAATATTATCCCAGCTGATCAAAACAATGTTTTCTTCCTTCTCACATTTTAGTTATTCTCTGTCATTACTCCTTAAATCCTTAGAGCCTGGTGGCGCAGTGGACTAAACTGCTGCTGTTAAAGTAGCACTTAGCTGCCAGCTGCCTGCAATTACTGCAAGTTCAATTCTCACCAGGCTCAAGGTTGACTCAGCCTTCCATCCTTTCGAGGTAGGTAAAATGAGGACCCGGTTTGTGGGGGCAATAAGGTGACTTTGTATAAAATAGAACACCGCTTTGGGGGGGGGCAAAAAGCCCTACTAAGCAGGTATATACAAAAGTATGAAGGCTATTGCTTAATGCATTGTAAGCTGCCCTGAGTCTCCGGAAAAGGGCAGCATATATAAATCGAACTAATAAATAAATAAATAAATAAATAAATAAATAAATAAATAAATAAATAAATAAATAATAAACAAACAAACCCATATTCCTTGATTCCTGCATTTTGCATCAGGAATGTCTGCATATGTGTGACTTCCTTGTCTTTAGTAAAGCGACTTATTTAGCACTACACTCACCCCTCCCGAAGTTTCTTGCATTGACGACTTCCTGAATATGAAATTACATTTTTGAAGAAATGGAGACTTATAGCCATTTCCTGAAATCGGACAGCATGAAATATTGTCTCTTGGGTCAAAGACCACCATTCTAAGGACTGACTGTAAACTTTTATATACCCAACCAAGTTTTTTTTTTTTTCTAAGATTATCTTTCTAACCTCCATTAATGACTTCACAAACCAGCAGTGAAATCCCACTGGTTCTATCCGGCTCGCCGAACTGGTAGCGCCAGCGGCAGGAGGCTCTGCCCACGCACCGGGATCATTACATCCCGTTTTTTAACCATCTCAAACCGGTAGCAAAGGTAAGTGGATTTCACCGCTGTCACAAACCTCAGAAGAGCTTTCTGAGCATAAGACTAAGAAAATTCCCACCAATACCCAGAAATCTTTTAGTGGATTCAGTCCTAACCTATATAAGTGTTGGCGAACCTTTTCGGCACCGAGTACCAAAAAGGAGGGCTTGTGCGCGTGCCAGAAACCGGAAGACCAGGTGGCTGGCATGCATGGGTGTGCTGGAAACCAGAAGATCATCTTCCTAGTGCGCGCATGTGCACCAGGCGGCTTCTCTTTCAGTTTCTGGCACTCCCACGGGCGTGAAGACCACCTGGCCGGCACGCCAGAACCTGGAAGAGCAATGGGTGATGGCTCGCATACCTGGAGAGATGGCTCTGTATGCCACTTCCGGCATGCGTGCCATAGATTCACCAACACGGCTATATAACATGGGAATCCCATTAGGCTAAGAATGATGATCGTTGTTATTTAATAGCATTGAAATCTTAGGGCCTTTTTGACCTAAAAGTTCCATGATGTTGACCAATACTTAAACAACTTAACTTCCTATGGAAACAAAATGAAGATAGGTATTTCCCCCACTTCCCGACTTACGACAAAAGGTTAAGCTTCTCCACTGGCCAATGTCCACTTCTGCATTCTTACATGCACTGGCATAGCGAGCTACCGAGTCACAGAGCTCTGACTCGTTTCCTCCACTTTGGCACAGACGGAAAATGCAGGTCCTGTAATATGTGGACACGTTCACCACAGAGTGGCACTCCAGGAACGAGCTGTTGGTGGGGTCATTGATGACTCCGCATTTGGAGCGGCTGCGGTAGTCTTTCAGAAGCTCTGAATCATTGTTGCAGGCCTTGAGGAGGTCACCGCATTCCCCGTTGCAAATCTCGTTGAAGGTTGTCCAGCTGTCCAGGAAAACCACCAGGTTATCTGTGCATTTCCCGTTGGGAAAGCAGAATTCATCACTGCTGTTTCCATTGAAATAGCCACAAAGGCCTCCAGTACAGTTGAAATACGTGGTGGAGAGACGTATCTCCAAGATACCCAAGTCTGAATAGTGGATATGGATGAGTTCATCCAATTCAACAACCGTCCCATTTTTACTCCGGTAGATTTCTAGTTGCCCAGAAGGGTGGAAATACGGAAGCTCAGTTTCATATCCATTCACCTGCAAAGGAAAAAGGGGGAAAGAGGAGGCAACAAATGAATGAAGAAACTAAAGAATTTCACAGTATCTTCCTGTTCTTCCTTTGATTAGTGAGGCATCAGCAAATTTGAGCAATGGAAGTCAACAAGAAGGCACACTTCGTATGGAGATAAATTGTATGTCTACAGCTGAAGTTACTTACCTACCAAATGTAAGCTAAACGGCATTTAAATTTGGGCTACCCAGAAAGCAATACATTTTTTAAGAGAGAAGATTTCGGGAATCTAAAAAGGGTTTCCACATTATATAGCAACTTTCCATTAAATGTAAGAGTAAGCCCCAACTTTTCTCATTTCTGAAATAAAAAGATTTACATAGCAGATGACTATCCAAACCCATCCTGAAGATGAAACTCAAATACTTTGGCCACCTCATGAGAAGGAAGGACTCCCTGGAGAAGAGCCTAATGCTGCGAAAGAATGAGAGCAAAAGAAGAAGGGGACAGCAGAGAAGGAGGTGGCTGGATGGAGTCACCAAAGCAGTCGGCGTGAGCTTAAATGGTCTCTGTGGGATGGCAGAGGACAGGAAGGCCTGGAGGAACCTTGTCCATGGGGTCGCGATGGGTCGGACACGACTTTGCAACTAACAACAACAACAAAACATTCAAACCCAGCTTGGCCTTCGGTGCTTGTATATTTTAAGCAGACTTAAAACAGCTTTTTATCATCTCAAAAAGCCCATGGTTCTATTTCAGAATGCTGCTTCTAGAACCTAGGAACGGAAGTCCCAATTTATGTGGAGATCACTGGATTGGGATGATGGATCTGTACGGATTTCTCTACCTCAAAGGAATTAACAAGCTCTTCTTGGAAGCCAAGCTTTGCCTTCAGCTCGTGATGTTATCCTAGAGTGACAGTGTTAGATTTGTGATACTCGGGAAAACTTCCGACATCAGTCATTCAAAAAGAAAATACAAGGCTCCTAACCCAAGAAAGCGACACTTGATTTGATAGACATATGAGAGAAGCAACAGTTGCTGTAGAGGTAGATTTACTGAAAAGAACAGAAAACACAACTGATGTGGATGGAAGACACACACACACACACATAAAATAGATCTTGACAATTACAGCAAATACAATCCAAGGTTGTTGGTTTCATTTCTTCTTACAATGAAATGTCATCATGAGATTGGCAAGAGGTGACAACAGAATAGAAAACATCTTTCCTCTGCTTTCGAATCACCGCTATATTCATACATGCAAAGAGACAGCAGGAGCCACGTTCCGCGGTCCTGCCAGTGTGGAAAATATATTTAAAATAAACTGTCAGATGCTTCCTTTTTCTAAAGCACTTCTATCCACCCGGTGGCAGTCTCACCTACGAGAAGGCTGGGAAGCAACATTTCTACAGGGCTGCACATTTAGAAGAGGAGAACTGAGTTTCTTGAAAGGTTGCAAAACCAAGGAAAGTAATCTTATCTCATGGTTTTGTTTTTTCCAATGGAGGGGAACCGTTGGTTTGCCCAAGGAATCAAGGAATCTACACTACCGTTATTGACTAGAGACAAAGTTTGTAAGACGAGGAGTGGGCAATCATGAATTTATATTAAACAAATAGCACATCGTACCATTTTTTTTTCCCCAAAAAGAAAAGGCAATTCCATCAATTTTAGGGGAACTCTATATTGATGTTGGCTCAGCTGCTGATAAGAATAGCCATCTAGATTCCAGTAGGGCAACCACGTATGATTACACCCATTTACCTGTATCAAAGAATAGAGGCCTTTGAACGATGGTGCTGGAGAAGACTCCTGCGAGTCCCTTGGACTGCAAGGCCATCCAACTGGTCAGTCCTAGAGGAGATCAACCCTGACTGCTCTTTAGAAGGCCAGATCCTGAAGGGGAAACTCAAATACTCTGGCCACCTAATGAGAAGGAAGGAAGGACTCCCTGGAGAAGAGCTGAATGCTGGGAACGATGGAGGGCAAAAGAAGAAGGGAACGGCAGAGAACGAAGTGGCTGGATGGAGTCACTGAAGCAGTCGGCGTGAGCTTCAATGGACTCCAGAGGATAGTAGAGGACAGGAAGGCCTGGAGGAACGTCGTCCATGGGGTCGTGATGGGTTGGACACGACTTCGCAATTAACAATACCACCACCTGTATTATATTATATCAGAAATTCTGCACCTGGGACCATAATCCACATGCTTGGATATCCAAAACATACAGAGAAAGCAGAGAGAGGTAGCCCAAGTCCTCTATCCAACTCCATCACTTTTCTCAAGAAGGTGATGAAAGTATGCAGTGAAGCTATGTGGTATGTTTGCCTGAGCCTGGCTACAGTTCCTCATAATTGGAAATCTCACAACGTTCAGGATTTCCATGGTGAACACAACCGTTCTTCCAATTCTGTCAACTTAATTACAATTTATTATGGATCTTACACATCAAGCTCCCGCGCTGTGCATTACGAGAAGCTCTATATCTCTTAAGAGAGATCAAACTTAATCTTCCTGTACTGTAATTGCATGAATGCAATTCGCAGGCCATAAGAACATAAATTGTTCCCTGCTGGATTGGACCCCTGGCCTGACTAATCCGAAAGTCCGTACGCATAATCGTCAACCAACTGCACAAGGAAGCCTGATAAGCTTCCAACAGATGGCCTTCAGAGACAGTCCACCACCATCAAGTCTAATAGTTATTGATCCCATCAGGTCTGGCACTATTTTGTTGGCTACGTAAATAGAAGCTGTCTAGTCAATGAGATGGCTTCAGGCTACAAGGAGAGTTTAATTCTTTCTTTATTACATGCCAAGCTAACGTTCCTCAATTTGAGTGTTTTTTTTTTTTTGTCAGGGCAACCTGGTTTACCCAATTATGGGACAGAACATTCTGCTTCCGTTTTCAGCCCCAATCCAGGAATTTTCGCAGGCAGTCGCTTTCGCGGCAAACTATTTTTGTGTTGAATTTATGTTTTACCGACAACAAAATAAAGGGAGACTAGTATGGCTCTATTTATTTAGCTCTCATCAGCTAGCCCAGGGGTGTCAATTTCACGGCCCGAGGACTGGATCCAGCCCGTGGGGTACTTAGATCTGGCCAGTGGTGAAATCCATTTCTTTTTACTACCGGTTCTGTGGGTGTGGCTTTGTGGGCATGGTGTGGCTTTGTGGGTGTGGCAGGAGAAGGATACTGCAAAATCTCCATTCCCACCCCACTCCTGGGGAAAGGATACTGCAAAATCCCCCTCCCCTCCCCACTCCAGGGGAAGGATACTGCAAAATCTCCATTCCCACCCCATTCCTGGGGGAAGGATACTGCAAAATCCCCATCCCCTCCCCACTCCAGGGGAAGGATACTGCAAAATCTCCATTACCACCCCACTCCCGGAGGAAGGATACTGCAAAATCCCCATCCCCTCCCCACTCCAGGGGAAGGATACTGCAAAATCCCCATCCCCTCCCCACTCCAGGGGAAGGATACTGCAAAATCCCCATTCCCTCCCCACTCCAGGGGAAGGATACTGCAAAATTCCCATTCCCTCCCCACTCCAGGGGAAGGATACTGCAAAATCCCCATCCCCTCCCCACTCCAGGGGAAGGATACTGCAAAATTCCCATTCCCACCCCACTCCAGTGGAAGGATACTGCAAAATCCCCATTCCCTCCCCACTCCTGGGGGAAGGATATTGCAAAATCCCCATTCCCACCCAACTTTGGGACCGGACAGAGGTGGTATTTGCCGAATCTCTGAACTCCTCAAAATTTCCGCTTCCGGTTTTCCAGAACCTGTTAGAACCTGCTGGATTTCACCCCTGGGTGGGAGTGAAGCAAAGCTGTAAAAAAAAAAAAACCCACAGATGTTTTGTCTGTCAAAGAATCTCACATTTGGGGAAAGCCGTGAAGCAAAGACATCTTTTAACTTGAAGGC
The DNA here is from genome assembly GCF_029215685.1 of Pituophis catenifer annectens. NCBI lineage: Eukaryota > Metazoa > Chordata > Lepidosauria > Squamata > Colubridae > Pituophis > Pituophis catenifer. Next base: position 23,360,818 of record NW_027256892.1, read on the forward strand.
ACAAGCAATTATTTCAATGGTCAGCAAGGGCAGGACTAAATGGAGGCTGTTTGATCATGTCTCTAAACTCTTCCTGTGTCTTCCATGACGAGCATAAAAACTGACAGGCAAATGCCTGGTGAGATGAAAATGTCAGCACCAGATACAGCTAATGAGACATCTGAACATATGTGAAGCTTTGCTGCTGCAGACGTTAAAAAAAAAAAAAGAGGAAGCACGAGGAATTTTCACTGGAGTTAAAGAAGCACGGGTATACCTCATTTGACCATGAAACATCCTCCCCACATAATTCTCTCCCAAAATTTGATTCCTCCGTTAGTGCTTCGTCTTCTGAGTTCATTTGATAGTCACCTCCCTCCTATCTGTTGGTTTACACCAACTGTCCTGTAGACTTTCCCAACTGGGGGAAAAAAGGTAACCCTAGTCGGCCTCCTGCACCACAGTGTGTATGGGGGGGGGGTATTTTTGCCCTCCCTGGGCTCCGGAGGCTTTTTTCGAGCCTCCGGGAGGGCGAAAATGGCCTCCCCAGGCACCGGAGGCCCTCTGGAGGCCCGTTTCCCGGCCTTCCCGAACTTCCAGTAGGCCCATTTTTCACCCTCCCTGAGCCTTCTCACTTGCCCTGCATTTACCTGCATCCAAAACGGGCCGTGTGGGGACTCCTGGGAGGGGAGGGGCAGGGTGGGCAGGGCCAGCCAGGAGTAGGATTTGGGGGGTTCTCCGAACTGCACAGAAACTTAGCTAGAGGTTCTCCCGAACCCCTGCGAACCCCCAACAGCCCCACCCCTGTATATTGGCCAGTTTCAGTGACTTGCCTCTCCTTTCCAGGTTAAGAACATAATTTGGCCAGCAATCGATCGATTTTAGTTCTCTAACCTACATAAATGGTTGCACATTTGTAACAGGGTCTGCTCCCTCATCGTTGGGTCTATTATGGCTTGGTGTCTTCCATAGGTTTCTTATTTTTAATTGGAAGATGCCCAGATGGCCTGCGGGGAGAGGGACTAGGGACACACCTGGCTAGGTGTCCATGAAGAATCTCAATCATCCAGGTCATGGTTGTCCCAAAGACAATCCAGATACTGTGACGAGAATGGGGAGAGGCTGACTTCAGGATTCTTCATGTTTTCTCTTGCTGATTGTCCCAAAGTTGCTTTGCCAAAAGGCAACTGGACGTTTTTTCCCCCCCTTTGAAAACATTTCATTTCTCATCCAAGAAGCTTCTTCAGTTCTCAAGAACTTCGGAACTGAAGAAGCTTCTTGGATGAGAAGCGAAATATTTTCAAAGGAAAAAGAAAAATAAGAAAGTCCAGTTGCCTTTTGGGAAAAGCACCTTTGGGATACCCGGCAAGAGAAAACACGAAGAATCCTGAAGTCAGCCTCTCCCCATTCTTGTCACACTGTCTGGATTAGTGGAGCTTTCCCTCAAGGTGATGGTGGCAAAATTGAAAGAGAAAGTCATCACTCTTCCAATCACAGTGACACACCAGCCTGGATAACAGGAGAAGCAGTTGCTTAGTATCAGTGCAATGAAATCAGGAGAAGATTTGCAATAGGGATGTTATATTGCTGAGTCAAGACGAGAGATTTGCACGTTAAATCAGAAATGGGGCAGCCCCTCAGAAGATCTCAAAGAGATCATGAAGGCTAAGGCTGATCATTGGGCACTCAGGAATTTAACTCCCTTCAGCCATCATCATCTGTCCATCTCGCTGTATGTTTCTGAATTCCATGCTTTCCGTACAAACATTTCAAGGTATCTTGTAAGCTTATTGCGATGGTGGTGGTGAAGATGATGATGAAGAAGAGGGTAGATAAGTTGATCTGTGTAACTCAGAAGCTTTCCCCAGTCTGATATCCTCCAGTTATGGTGGACCCAGCTCCAATAGCAATAGCAATAGTACTTATATACCACTTTATAGTGCTTTACCACCCTCTCTAAGCGGTTGACAGAGTCAGCCTCTTGCCCCCAACAATCTGAGTCCTCATTTTACCCACCTCAGAAGGATGGAAGGCTGAGTCAACCTTGAGCCTGGTGAGATTTGAACTGCCAAATTGCAGGCAGCCGGCAGTCAGCAGAAGTAGCCTGCAGTACTGCATTCTCACCACTGCACCACCGCAGCTCATCCTGAGATCAGGAAAGGCTGCTCTCTTGGAATATAACTGACTCAGGAACATTTGTCAAGACTGTGCTATTAAATGGTTTTCCTGCAATTAAGAGCAATGACCCGAGCCCCCCCTCCCCCGCCTTTGAGCCTGTCACCCACCAGTAAATCCCTACCTTGATTTCAGAGTTGTCTACACCCCCAATCTTAACATCTTGATTGGCAACCTGGATCATCAAGGTACGAAGCCAGTCAGGACTCAAATCTGGTTTCTTTTTGCTGATGTCCACTTCCAGATAAGTGGGCCTGTCCGGGCATGTTTTTACCAAGGTGTAAGAATTGTCCGAGGGATAAACAAAGCCAACTCCATCGAAAGTGTGCAGGACTTGATCCTGAGAAACCAAACACAAGGTCTCCCGCTTGGGGTAACACCCTTGATAGCCTTTCTCGACTGTACACACTTCTCCTTCCTGACAGGTGGCATTGAAACAGTTGACCTCTCCTTCTTCTTCACACCAGCATTGCATGCTGCAGTCCACAGAAGCCCAGAACGACTCCCCCACGGCATGGTAGCGGCCATCCACATCGCAACCACACTCTTGAACAGGGACACAGGTGTCGGTGCTGAGAACGTAGCCGTCGACGCACTCACAGCCTTCAGTGCAAGGAGAGTTGCAATTCAAAGGGGCTGTTAAATCCGAGCAGGTGGCTGGGCAGCTACTAGTACAGATGGAGTAATGACTGAACTCTGGACAGTTTATAGCAGTCGCTGAAAAAGGCAAACAGAACAGTTGATTTAGTCGATACAGCAGTTGCTGGTTTAGAATGGTGGACCTATTGAGTCTCCAGATTGGTGGTAGCACCAAGTCAACTTTGGCTGACCTTGAAAGAAGCTATACAGGGTTGGGCCTCATTCCTATTTGGATATGAAAAAACCCCAAGCCCAGTGGTGAAATCCAAATTTTTTTTACTAACGGTTCTGTGGGCATGGCTTGGTGGGCATGGTGTGGCTTGGTGGGCATGGCAAGGGAAGGATACTGCAAAATCTCCATTCCCTCCCCACTTCTGTGGGAAGAATACTGCAAAATCCCCATTCCCTTCTCACTCCTGGGGGAAAAATCTTCATTCCCACTCTGGGTGGTATTTGAAATTTACTCAAAATTTCCGCTACCGGTTCTCCGAAATGCTCAAAATTTTCACTACCGGTTCTCCAGAACCTGTCAGAACCTGCTGGATTTCACCCCTGCCCAAGCCCTAGGCAGCAAATGACTTCTAAACAGTTGCCAAGAAAACTATGCAAGAAGTCACCAAGAGTTGAGTTTGAATCAAGGGAGACTCACTGAACATGTACTTTTTTCCAAGGGACTACAAACCAGGAAGTAACATAGACAAAAAGCGATGAAAGAAAAGAAATGTCAGCAGGACGTTATGACCAGGTTGTTCACCATTAATTGTGGTCTAATTTACACATGATGCAATTCTAAAATAAAGCTTAAAAGGGTACAGACCAATGGACAGATGAATGGGAAAGAATAGCTAAGTTAACGTCCCTTAGATCATGTCTGAGTCGTCTATTGTGAAACCTTTTGTTACTCGTTCTAGGAGTTCTGTGATTCAAATATGGACAAAAGCATCATTCAAGGACAATAAACCTGCCGTTTCTACTCTCTTTAGTGAAATTATAGCCAAGATCATCTCCTCAAGAGCTGGTTGCTCTTATTAGCATCTGATAATCATAGGACATAAAGGGACGTCATATGACATAAAGGGACATGGTGGCTCAGTGGCTAAGATAATGAGCTTGTCGATCAGGTCGGCAGTTCAGCGGTTCGAATCCCTAGCGCCGCGTAACGGAGTGAGCTCCCGTTACTTGTCCCAGCTTCTGCTAACTTAGCAGTTCGAAAGCAGGTAAAAAATGCCAAGTAGGAAAATAGGGACCACCTTTGGTGGGAAGGTCGCAGCGTTCCGTTCGCTTTTGGCATTTAGTCATGCCGGCCACATGACCACGGAGACGTCTTCGGACAGCGCTGGCTCTTCGGCTTAGAAACAGAGATGAGCACCTCCCCTAGAGCCAGAAATGATTAGCATGCATGCACGGGGGAACCTTTACCTAATCATATGACAGTTCTCTGTTTGGGCACAAGTAGCTTGATGTCCTTCCTACATGTCCTTCCTTCCAAACTCAGGTTGACCAAGTCGAAATTGATGGACTGGAAACCTGAGCCCTGCCATTTTGTTGAGTCTGACTCTTGTCTGAATGCTTGGTGACTTACCGCATCCCGTCTGCCCCCGCCAGTCTCCAATCGGGATCCCTAAGGCCTGGCAAACTAAGGCGTAGGCTTGAATGGCTTGGCAAAGACCTCCTGTGCCATTATCGCGGATGCTGCACAGATCGTACACGCAGCTGTGCACAAACGCTGTGGGGTCGACAATGGCCCCACATTCCCACAGAGGGCCTCCGGTTTTGTTGATAAAGCCACAGTACTCGGGGCCGAAGTAGAGAGACTCCATCGCCATGTCGCAAAGACTGCAGTTGTCTAAGCAGCCCGGGGAGCACTTCCATTCGGGATGGTAAACCCGCCAGCTCTCTCCCAGATCCAGGACAGAAGTGGCCAGTTTCCCATCGGAGCGCAAGACGTCGTCTTCAGGATTCTTGTTGTAGTTCCCGCACAGGCCGCAGGTAGCATTAATGTAGGAGCCGGGAACTGAAATGGCAGCATAATGTTCACCGTCATAGGTCACCAAAAGGCCAAAGTCGGTTTCCACAGCGGTCGACATGCCACTCTGATAGATTTTTATGGCTCCCAGTTCCAAGAAGACAGGCAGAGACATCACCAAGTCATCTATCTGTGATTCGGATAGAAAGTTAATATTTATCATCATCATCATCATCATCCAAAATGAGAAGATTAAAAATGGATTTCCTATCGTTGCATACGAATCTTCTACTGCTATAATTATCACTGTCAATACAAATTAAGTAGCTAATATTTATTGAAGTAGTGCAAAAAAGAAAAAAAATATATAAAGGAAGCATGGAAACACTCAGTCTAGAATACATCCTAAGCAGTGGTGAAATCCAAATTTTTTTACTACCGGTTCTGTGGGCGTGGCTTGGTGGGTGTGGTGTGGCTTGGTGGGCGTGGCTTAGTGGGCATGGCAGGGGAAGGATACTGCAAAATCCTCATTCCCTCCCCACTCCAGAGGAAGGATACTGCAAAATCCCCATTTCCTCCCCACTCCAGGAGAAGGATACTGCAAAATCTCCATTCCCACCCCACTTCAGGGGAAGGATACTGCAAAATCCCCATTCCCTCCCCACTCCAGGGGAAGGATACTGCAAAATCCCCATTCCCACCCCACCCTGGGACCAGCCAGGTACTCAAAATTTCCGCTACCGGTTCTCCAGAACCTGTCAGAATCTGCTGGATTTCTCCCCTGATCCTAAGGCTGTTACAATGTCTATAAGGTGTCAGAGAGAGAAAAAAATAAAGAGAGAATCAGACAAGACCTCAATTCCCAAGAGAGTAATTGAAAAGGCTCAGGATCCTCTAGTACAGAGGTTTCCAAACTTGGCAAGTTTTAAGATTTGTGGACTTCATCAACCATAATTCCCCAGTCAGCCATGGCAGGGGAATTCTGAGAGTTGAAGTCCACGTAGTAGAAGGGATTTGAAATGGTATGTGGGTATGAACTTGGAAGGCAGGGGGAAGAGCTGCAGTCAAGACAAGTCCAATAAGAGGAAAGAAAAGATGATCAGATAAGATGGAAAGGGAGCCAGTAGCTAATTAAGAGGGAAAGAAAACAAATCTTCCATAACTTACCAGACTCTAAAAAGAGACAGTAGGAGATTTGTACATTCAGACTTGCATGATTCTGTTATGTAGACTTATAATAAATAGAGCAGGCATCTAGATTGAATAGCCAAGAAGTAAATGCAGATAGAGATAAAGATCCAAGAGAGGAATATGAGAGGCAAGTCAAAAGAAGCATAGCAAAGTATTGAAGCGGGCAAGAGACGATGGATAGATGATCTCTCTCCCTTGTTGTTCTGATTTGCTTTTCTTTCTCTCTCTCTTTTCTTTTTTAGGGAGGTGACATGACTAGAAGTTAGGTAGGATAGAAAGAAAACGGTTTTTTTAAAAAAATAAAGGGTGATATGATTAAAAGTTAGAATAAGAGACAGAAATAAGAGAGGGCGAATATTAGTGTATACCCTTTTACATAAAATAAAAGCAATAAGAGGAGAAAACATGGGATAATTGAATAATGATAGACTGTAACTTAATATAAATGTGTATTGCTATTAGAAATATATAAGTTGATTGAATATAATAACTACGATTAATGTTACTAGTTCTATTTGTATTAGAATGCATGATACCCAGTGCCACATCGTTCATGCATTGATAATGTTTGTAAAAATAAAAATAAAAACTTTAAAAATAAAGTAAAATAAATTGAGCAGGCTTCTTCTGGATGTACTTTTTAACTGGTCTACCTGGGAAGGTTGACATCCATCTTGCAAATACATTTCTTCTGGTTCCTTTATAGCCAAGAAAGTAGGGATGGTCCTTTCTGAGATTTGCCATCCCCACATTCCTGTTGCGAGCTAAGCAGTCTCTTACCTGTCTGTCACCCTACCTGTGACTCGTCCCCATGTCTTTCAAAGTCATTCCCACAAACCATTACAAGATTATGGAGCACATGCACTCAACCATAGTTTTTCCCAAGAGCAGCTATATTTTCCCATTATAAACAAATGACGTAGCATCGAGGACTGAAGAACAATGTCACATCGTGTCACACCCAATTGTTGAAATGTTGTTTCTTGCAAAAGTTTTTTAGGCAAGGGGGTCAGTTGCTCTAAAGCTACTCCCCACTTGGGATTGCTGGGCTAGCCATCACAGTTTGAATGATATGTCTAAGCAGGTGCTTATTTCTGGGGATTAACCTGGCCTTCTGGCAGACCGAAGATGGCAAGGACATCTTTCTCTATTATCCAAAATAATAACCTTGAAAGGATACGATGTGCAAGTAATGTGCATTCCAACTATGCTGGATTTTATTTCCAGCGTAAATTTTACTAATGTTCCTGGTTGCCTGCCTGGAAGATTATGGAAGATGAAAGACAACCTATATGATGGGCATTAGTTGGGAGAGGGGAAAAAAACTGATTCTGTGATGTGACATTTCCCATATTACTGCCATTAGATGAAAAAAAATAATAATCAAAACATCCTAGAAATTAACAGAGCCTTCTATTTTCTACCTAGCTGACTGCTATTTTTTTATTATTATTATTATTGAGGACTGCTTTTTTCCCACCTTCAAATTTTTCTTTCTAGATTCATCCAGACAATGGAATGATGTCATGACATCATCTGAGCCTTGATGGCGCAGCAGACTAAAGCACTGTTAAGTAACACCAGCTGCCTGCAATTACTGCAAGTTCAAATCTCACCAGGCTCAAGGTTGACTCAGCCTTCCATCCTTCCGAGGTAGGTAAAATGAGGACCCAGATTGTGGGGGCAATAAACTGACTTTGTATAAAAAAAGAACACCACTTGGGGGGGGGGCAAAAGCCCTACTAAGCAGGTATATACAAAAGTATGAAGGCTATTGCTTAATGCATTGTAAGCCACCCTGAGTCTCCAGAAAAGGGCGGCATATAAATCGGACCAACAAATAAATAAATAAATAATAGGCCAGGGGTGTCAAACTCGATTTCATTGAGGGCTGCATCGGAGGGGGAGGGGAAATGAGTGTGGCCAGGATAGGCATGGACACCTCGACGTCACTCATGTTGGGGGCGCCTGTGGCGGCCCAAGCACTCTGTCAATGACAATGGAGTTTGGGAGGGCTGCTCCATTTTCACTGGCAAAAGGTTGCAGGAGTCATCACAGCTGAAAACGGAGCTCCGGAGGGCCATGTGCAGCCTCCTGAGCTCCGTTTTCGCTGGCAGAGGCACCGCAGGACAGTTCTTCGAGGTTTCCACAGCGGCCCCACGGGGCAGATCTAAGCACACCGCAGCCCAGATCCAGCCCACAGGCCTTGAGTTTAATACCCCTGATCTAGGCAATGACATTTGGGATATTGAGACCCCCTTCCTGAGGGCAAGTGAAAGCCATTCTGGAAGGCACAGCTCTTTTCATGCGTGAGTATTTTTTTTCTTCTATGAAAATCCCTCAAACACATAGAGGGTTCGGTTTTCTCTACAACTGAAAGTGGCTCATCCTGAGGAGGAAATGGGTACAAGTCCTCTCAGTACATGAAGGCGAATCTCACCATAATCTTCCCGAAGCTGCCCTTGGGAATGACAATCTTGTGCGAATAGATCTCAATGGAGATGTCCTTCAGCCAGGAGACAGAAGAGCCGCCTCGATTCTCATTCTTGGCTTCCACGCTAAAGAAGGGCAAGCTGGATCCTGGCCAACACTGCCTGGCAAGCAAGTAGGAGCAGGACCCTTGGAAGTGGAAAAGGAAGCCGTCGAAGGTATGGTAGTGCGGATCTCCGAAGATCACACATGTACTGCTCTCCATCGACATGCATTGGAAGAATTTGTCCTTGGCCTCGCAGATTTCGTAAGGGCCGCAGGAGACCTCCTGGCAGAAGAGTTCGTTGTTGAAATCCAGGCAACGGCACTTGGTGGAGCAGTTGGCACCTTCCCAGAAGATCTCCCCTTGACGGAGAAATTGGCCTAAGAGAAAAAAACCACATAATCAAAATCATTCTCATGTCTATGAAGATTCCGAGTCATCCAGTTCATGGTTGCCCCAAAGGTGCTTTTTCAAAAGGCAACTGGATTTTGTTCTTCCTTGAAGACTTTTCACTTCTGTCAGAGTTTGTTGCAAAAATCAAATTCAGATAGCACACACAGGTAAATTGATTCAGCAGGGTTCATTAACTTCTTTATATACATAATAACACATGAAGTAAATTTACAATACCAACAGCAGATTCTTCCAACGTGGTAGAAAGGAGAGATGGTTTTCAGCTCCAGCAACAAACTAGTTTCATTTTAGAGCTGAGCACAGAGCTTAACACAGACCAAGAGAACCTCCTCTATACAGGGCAGTTAAACTAAGTCTAAGCCACACCCAGGCTCCTTCCAGTTTCAGTTTCCAAAACAGTTCCCATTGGCTGACCTTGTTACTATGCCTATTCATTGGCTGACCTTGTTACCATGTCTTCCCAGTCATGAATTATATCAGGTGTCAGCAACCTGCGGCTCAGGAGCCGCATATGGCTCTATGGGCCCTCTGCTGTGGTTCCCTGTTGGGTGATCCCAGCACTGGCTGGGCCCGCCCCTCGCCCTCCCCTCCCAATCACTCCTCGCCTGCCCTGGAAAGCTAAGGGCGACAGCGGGTGATGGAGAAGCGGCTGGGGCAGAGACAGAGATACAGAGAGAGGGAGAGAGAGAGAGACATAGAGAGATACAGAAAGGGAGTCATGTGACTGGTGGAAGTGAGTGACGTCGAGTTGGCCACGCCCACCCAGGTTTTGTGGCTCCCGGTGTTTTCTTTTCTGTGGCAAATGGGTCCAAATGTCTCTTTGAGTGTTTAAGGTTGCAGACCCCTGAACTATATGCACTTCTCATCTAAGAAGCGAAGCGAAACGTCTCCAAGGAAAAAACAAAGTCCAGTTTTTGAAAAAGCACTTTTGGGACAAGGTCATCTTCACTGTTGAAAGCAAGAAATCATCTTCATTTAACGACCCCCATAATCCCTTGCGGGGTGGAGTCTGGGCAACTGAATTGTCAGGGTGCTAATTAATCCCATTCTGCTTTTGGGTAATTGCACCTTGATTTAGAGACGTGGATCGTGACTTTTCCCTTGAAGCATACTTTTGCAAGAAAATAAACCCCGAAGATATTTTCTAAGAAAAACTCATTTATTTGTTATAAAGAAAATAAAACATTTTACTAATCTAAATAGTTACATTTTGGCAACGTTCCTGCCGGCCACCTCTCTGCAGCCGGACTTCTTGGCCAGAGAACAAAAAAAGTGAAGTAGAAAGAAAGGAATGCGGACATGTGTAGTTAGCTTAGAGATAAGGACTTGGCAAGCTACGGAAAGTCGGACAGTCCAGAAATATGAGCTCATCTGGTAAATACAAAAACGCAGTGACATGAATGGAGCAAGCAGAGTGTTTTTAATGGCCGGATGCCTTTCCTGTCGCCAATGCAGAGTTTTGTTCAAAGCAAGAATCCAAGATATAAATGAGAAGATAAATCAAGGAAGATTGGAATTTTAGATTCCTTCTAGAAGCAGCGATGACCCTGTTTCCTATTCGGAAGTCCACTGAACCTTGGCCAATCTGATTTGCTGTCTACCCGTTTTTGCAAAAAAAAAAATGAAAGCAGAAATGACCAGAAGTAGAAGTTACTCTTAGGCTTCCTATGGTGGTCTGATGTTTTGGATCACAGTTCCCATTATCATTGCCACATTTACCTTCAGACAAGATGCCGTGCAAAACATTTTTTTTTTTAATTTGATTTATATGCCGCCCTTCTCCGGAGACTCAGGGCGGCTTACAATGCGTTAAGCAATAGCCTTCATTCTTTTGTATATTTTATACAAAGTCAGCTTATTGCCCCCACAAACTGGGTCCTCATTTCACCTACCTTAAAAAGGATGGAAGGCTGAGTCAACCTTGAGAATTTGAATTTGAAGGAGAAGGTGGTTTATTCCATTAACCCCTGTGCTATTAACTCTGCAATAGAGCCCTGATGTAAGTACTTTTTTTTATTATTATAATCTGCTGCCATATATATGAATCATTGCTGCAATGGGCTGATACCACTTTAAAACCTTGGAAAGTGTCCCAAAGAGCATTAGAAGCACTCTTTCGGCGTGGGATGTGTACACGGGAAACTAGTAGCTATAATCGTTGACACTGAAGTACGATCACAAAACGGTAATGCGACACATTAAGACACATTGCCATCGGCATACCATATGTCCATCTTACCTCCATTGCATTTGAATCATCACATTCCCCATATGTGTGTGATTTCGTCAACGCACCAGATCTGCTAAACATATCAGACCTGGTGAATGCTTGTAGGGGTAACTATCAAGGCTATAGGCCAGGGGTGTCCAACCTTGACAATTTTAGGACCACCTGTTGTGGTCCGCCTGCAGCCTGCAGAGCTGGCAGCGGAGTCGGACAGTGAGGAGGCTGGGAAAGACAATGGGCCAGTCCTGGAGTCAGGGGAAGGCCCAAACGAGGGCTCTGTGTCGGAGGCAGAGATGGGGTCAGGGCCATCTGGGAGCGATGCAGGGACTCCAGAGCCTGCAGAGGCGGATAGCAGAGACAGAGGAACAGGAGGAGCCTATTCCTAGTGCGCGCATGCGAAGAGCTGCCAGAAGGCAAGAACAGCTAAAGCAAAAAGGACGACTCAGGAGTAAGGCCAGGAGATGATCCGCCCCTCCCAGAAGGCTTAAAAGAGCAGCAACAGCTCTTGGGATCTTTGTAGGAAAGCAACGTTGCTAAATTTGTTCTTGTCAGCATCTCTTGCTTCTGAACTTTTGCCAAGAAAAGCCTTTGGCAAGGTACCAAAGTAGACAGAGGTTGGTGATAAGGCCGAAGGACTGTTTACGAATAATTTGTTTTGGACTTAATTTGGACTAAGCTGAGAGTGAAGTAATTCTCAGATGTTCTAATAAAATATGTTTGTTTAGGACTGATTGTGTCTGGTAATAACTACTTGGGCCTAGGTCACAACAGACGTGTGGACCTCAACTCCCAGAAATCCCCAGTCACCATGGCTGGCTGAGGCATTCTGGGAGTTGAAGTCCACAAGTCTTAAAGTTGCCAAGGTTGGACACCCCCTGCTATAGGCTAAACTTTGTATTCAAGATGGTGACAGGATCTAGCTGACCTTGGCTGTTCTTGGCAACTTAAGCAGGGACCAACTTGGTTAAGACATGAATAGGAGAAATCCCAAGGTTGGTGAAATCAGAAAATCATCTTGGGGAAAAGGCAAGGTTGTATCAGAACAGCATCCAAGAAAACCACATCCATGAGCCATGGTGGTGCAGTGGTTAGAGTGCGGTACTGCAGGCAACTTCTGCTGACTGCCGACTGACTGCAATTAGGCAGTTCAAATCTCACCAGGCTCAAGGTTGATTCAGCCTTCCAGAGAGTAAAATGAGGACCCAGATTGTCCTCTGGGAAACCACTTAGAGAGGGCTGTAAAAGCACTGTGAAGCAGTATATAAGTCTAAATGCTCTTCCTTCCTTCCTTCCTTCTTTCTCTCCCAATGGTTAGAATACAGTATTGCAGGCTAACACTGCCCACTGTCAGGAGTTCAATCCTGACCAGCTCAAGGTTGATTCAGCCTTCTATCCTTCCGAGGTGGGTAAAATGAGGACCCAGATTGTTGGGGGAAATAAGCTGACTTTGTAAACTGCTTAGAGAGAGCTGTAAAGCACTGTAAAGCGGTATATAAGTCTAAGTGCCATTGCTATCTTCCTTCCTTCCTTCCTTCCTTCCTTCCTTCCTTCCTTCCTTCCTTCCTTCCTTCCTTCCTTCCTTCCTTCTAGAATGGAGTATTGCAGGCTAACTCTGCCCACTGCCAGGAGTTCAATCTTGACCAGCTCAAGGTTGACTCAGCCTTCCATCCTTCCGAGGTGGGTAAAATGAGGACCCAGATTGTTGCGTGCAAGAGGCTGACTCTGTAAACCACTTAGAGAGAGCTGTAAAGCACTGTAAAGCGGTAGATAAGTCTAAGTGCTATTGCTAGCAAAAATTCAGCTTCACCCAAGGTTTTCTGCTTTCTCCACCTCAGTTAATGCTTTAAGGCTCCTTTCCTCCACAGGGAGCAAAATACTTCCCCATCCCCAGGAATTGAGCCAACATCCTCTCTAAATGTAAAATTGGAAATATAAATCTCATGTCTAAATTGCAGGGCACTGACCACAGTTAAACTACAACTATGGTTTGGCTGGCTTCTAAAAACAACTAGGTGGATGCAGCGTGAATTATATCCCAGGCATGCCACAGTTGCTATAACTTAATTCTATTAATAACGGGTGAGTTACGTCTGCGGCTCAAGGGGTGTTAATTGCCTGCTTAGGCTCGTTTTTCCTTCCATATGAATTAGCACTAATTAAACAACAAATAATGCAACTTTGGAGACTTCATATTTTACAATAGCCACAGCGGCTTTGGCTGTACCTCTTAATGAGGTGGGTGTCTGCCTCTCTGTCTTACGCATAGCTAATTATTGCACACACAGACACACACAAATAATGTATTGCTTGTGATGGTAATCATCATTATAAAACGAAGCAACAGTAGAATGTCTATCAGAGAGAGGTTGCCGTAACTTGCTGAGTAAGGATCTTTGGTTCCCATTTATTTTTAACAATGGCCTTTCGAAAGTCTAAATTAAATGCCTAAAAACTCAGAGTTCTGGTCATTTACATTAATGTAAATTAAATATGCAGCTCATTCCATTCAGGGACGGGGGCAGATCACTGGTTCAAAATCTGCTTCCTTTTGTACTTGACTCCCAACTGACTGATCCTGAGACTTCCTAGATCTGAATATCTTCTGGTCACCTTCTTCATCTGCTCGCTTGCCTTCATCCCCTCTTCCATCCTCCTCACATAAAGCCAACCTGCAGATAAAGTTCTTCACACAGCTATGGGCCTTGCAGTCAACTTCGGCTCCAACGGACGGTGTGGTGGATCCATCCCAAATGTCTCCATAATTTCGATTTGTTTCGTATTTGCAAGCATCCGGTGGTGCAAATGATAACAAACTTTTTGCTTTGGAACCTTCTTATTAATGGAACTCTTTTGATGAAATTAACTCCGAAACAATTTCCATATTCATGCAGGGAGTTCAAACAGACTTTGCACCATAACTTGAACAGAAGGATTAGAATGTTATTTTTTTCCCCTCATCTTTTAATGACCCCGTAATCAGTGATAAAATTCAAATTTTTTTACTACCGGTTCTGTGGGCGTCGCTTGGTAGGCGTGGCTTAGTGGGCCTGGCAGGGGAAGGATACTGCAAAATCTCCATTTCTACCCCACTCCTGGGGGGAAGGATATTGCAAAATCTCCATTCCCATCCCACTCTGGGGCCAGCCAGAGGTGGTATTTGCCGGTTCTCCGGACTACTCAAAATTTCTGCTACGAGTTCTCCGAACTACTCAAAATTTCCGCTACCGGTTCTCCAGAACCTGCTGGATTTCACCCTTGCCCATAATCCCTTGCATCGGGGTGGAGTCTGGACAACTGAATGGAGCTGAGTGTTTACTCGCGGGATGCTCTTCCTGTTGCCAATGCAGAGTTCGCAGCAGATAATTACTCATGGTGTTCAGAGAGAGAAATATCTGCCTCTACCTAGGATCGAACTCACAGCCTCCTGATTGTGAGGCCAGAGCTCCACCTCCAAGCCACTGCAACACTCAGGGACTAGAATGCCATAAAAGTTCATAATTTAGAAGTTGGGAAGACTTGGAATCCTTCCACCACCACCCCGGAGGCAGACAAGTCTCCTTTTATTTTCCGAGCAGTTGTATTTGTAAAGCGAAGATGAGCAGGCTCTCCAGGTGGCTATTTTAAAGACACATGAAATTTTAACTAGCAGGCAATAATGAAAAAGAATCACTTTGTTTTCTTTTGAAAAGGAGTCTGCATGCTGCAGATTCTAAGGGCAGCTCAGGCGGCTGTTTCGAGACTGACTTTATGACATCTCTGTATTTCAACATCGCTGGTGTCCAAGAGAAATCTCTATTACAAAGCAACAGAGCTAAAATTCATACAAGAAATGGAGACTTTGAAACTGGACTCGGTAAGAATAAGGAATGGTTTTACTCCTTCACAAAGTAAAGTTGTCTCCATTGTAATCTGTTCATAGCCAACATGGATGATGAAGATGAGGATGAGGATGATTATCTCTTTTATTCATTAAACATGAAATTCAGTAGTTTTGCATGCTCATTTTCGACCACTTTTTCAGGCTTATGATCCCACCAGTTCTTTGCTACAGGCAGATGGTAGTTGTGACACAAGTTCCAGTGGACCATCTGAGCGACTGTGTTATGGCGTTGTTTGTAGTCAGTCTGGGCTATTGTCTTGCAACCACTCAGTATATGATCAATGGTTTCATCCGCTTCTTTGCAGAGTCTGCATTTGGGGTCATCAGCATATTTTTTCTATTCTGGCTTTGATTACATTCGTTCTGATGGCTTGTTCCTGGGCTGCAAAAATCAGGCCTTCTGTCTCTTTCTTCAGTGTTCCGTTGGTCAGCCATAACCAGGTCTTTTCCTTATCTACTTTTCCCTGGATATTCTCAAGGAACTGTCCATGCAGTGCTTTGTTACACCAGCTGTCAGCCCGAGTTTGCATCACTGGTTTCCTATATTGAATCTTGCCTTGTTGCACTTTGAGCAGCTTCCTCTTGTTGACCTCCAGCAGTGCTGGTTCAACACTGTCTTCTTCTTCTTCTTCTTCTTCTTCTTCTTCTTCTTCTTCTTCTTCTTCTTCTTCTTCTTCTTCTTCTTCTTCTTCTTCTTCTTCTTCTTCTTCTTCTTCCTCTTCCTCTTCTTCTTCTTCTTCTTCCTCCTCCTCCTCCTCCTCCTCCTCCTCCTCCTCCTCCTCCTCCTCCTCCTCCTCCTCCTCTTATTATTATTATTATTCTTTGTAATTATGACAACCCATCTCCAAAGATGGTTGCCAAAGATGGGGAAAATTCAGATTTGTCATGAGAATAAAATGGATAGTGGTTATGAAGTCTACTTCCATGAATTCAGTTTGGAAGTTGATGGTAATAATGATGATATTAATGATAATAATAACAATAAGGAATTGGTTAAATCTGGTATCTCACAATCCCATTTGGATTTTGGATTTATTTGGCTCTACAAGAAATGGATCACACTGGGGTTACGTTTCTTGGCTAACTAGTGGCGTGCACTGCTTACACATCTTCTCTCTTGCAGCCAATGGAACCGGTATGCTGATTTAATTAATTCAATTTATATGCCGCCCCTCTCCGAAGACTCAGGGCGGCATATAAATTGAATTAATTGAAGCGGGTATCACAGTACATGTATTAAAACATTGCCAGATTCTTGCCAGACCTTTTGCTCTGATAGAGTAATACGGGTTTACCCATGCCTCTGTTCGTTATTATTACCACGGATAAGAAGTGAGAGAACAATGCATTAAATAAGACCATTTTTAAAATAAATGTGAAAAGCTCTTAACGGCCTCAGCTAGATTTGTTCGTCATTATCTGGCATAGCAAGATAAAAGGCTGAATGCCACTTTACACTAATGACAATCGACGCTGATGGATAACATTAAGAAATGGCGACAACGAGCTATAAATGACGACAATATCACACAAATTGCATTTTGGGGAGAATTCCCACGAAGAACTACCATTTTCAGATTTCCCCCAGGAATCCTTTGAAGAAAAAAAAGTTATATATCACTCTTGAAATTCTGTCTGCGTTTGTCCTAAGTAGGAATCACTAAACAGCAGGGAGGGATTGTTTGTTCCATTTATATTCTGCATTTCTTCACCGAAGGCAGCAAAACATACAACCACAGAAGAGAGAACGTAAACAATCCAACACCGAAAGTCATTATTAACCCATTTCAATTTGAGAAGAGGCCGCTGTGTTGCTTTCCCAACTTGAGAGCAACCCACGAAAAACCCCTCGCCAGTGTACCCTAAAATTAATTTTATTTGCCAGTAGCCAGTAACGTGCTCTTTTAAGCACCTTAGAGATATTTAAGGTGCTGATGTGGTCTAATAAATGAGGATGATAGAATAAACTTGCACATTAAGCATTCGGGTAAAATGGAGGTGGTATCAATGGTGAAATGTAAAATTTGTTACTACCGGTTCTGTGGGCGTGGCTTGGTGGGGGTAATGTGACTGGGTGGGCGTGGCCAACTTTTTTTTTTTTTTTTACTTTTAAAATCATTTTTTCTACAACCTCTTTGGCTGAAGAGGTTGTAAAAAAAATGCGTTTAAAGGCTTCTGACGATCCCAGCTGAGTTGCCTGATCGTCAGAGGCTTTTTTTTTTTCTTTTAAAAGCATTTTTTCTACAACGTCTTCGGCCGAAGAGGTTGTAAAAAAAAATGCTTTTAAAAGCCTCTGACGGTCAGGCAACTCAGCTGGGATTGTCAGAGGCTTTTAAAAGCATTTTTTCTACAACGTCTTCGGCCAAAGACGTTGTAGAAAAAATGCTTTTAAAAGCCTCTGACGATCCTAGCTGAGCCACATGATCATCAGAGGCTTTTTTTTTACTTTTAAAAGCATTTTTTTGGCCGAAGAGGTTGTAGAAAAAATGCTTTTAAAAATAAACAAAAAAGCCTCTTATGATTGCGCGGCCCAGCTGGGCGGGGGGGGGCAGGGATTTTTGCTACCGGTTCTCCGAACCACTTGCCACCATCGCTGATCTCGCAATCTTGCAAGATCCAGCCATGAATGGTGTGCATGGGCTTTTAATGTTTTTAAAATGTTTTAAAAATGTTTTTTAATAATTTTTCTATGTTCGCATTATTTTTGCTGTAAGCCGCCCAGAGTCCCTTGGGAGTTGGGCAGCATAGAAATGTGATAAATTAAATTAAATTAAATTAAATCGCTACCGGATCGGGCGAACCGGTCCGAACTGGGAGCATTTCACCTCTGGGTGGTATGAATACAAACAGTGCCTGGTTTCCATGCTTAGCAACATCTCTTGGCAGAACTTTCTGAAATCCAAAAAAAAACCCCAAAACCAAACAACAACAACCCCCAAAACCCACCTCTGTCGTATTGTGGTTTTTTATTTTTATTTATGTATTTTATTAAATTTCTGTACATGGTTTGCGTGACAGGGTAACCTGCTTCAATTTGACACAGCTTCTTATACTTGCTTACCTCTAAAACTGCATCCATTGGCTGGGTCAATCTCCCTCCCATCAATTTTGAATACCCAACGACCCGGCACATTGACATTGGTGGTCTCTTTGATGTTGACAATGTCTGGGGTTCTGGAACCAGGAATGCTAAAATAGTTGGTGCTGTTTCCACCGTTGAAACCAGCCTAAAAGACCAAAAAGAAGAAAATCCCCCTTAAATGATCTGGAACTTCACCTGGTGAGCTTCGCCTTCGATGCTTTTCTCCCAACTAGCATCACCCTCGATATCTTGAAGACAACAGTCCTATCACACCTTAACGTCTCACCATCTGTTTTGACCTAGGCTTTCTTAGAAAGGACAATGTTAGTCCCGGCAAACTTGTTTTATTCATACGGCTGTGAATTATTGTCATTCATAGTCCGAAAGGCTTCTCAAACAGTCTTTCAGGGGAATGTTTATAAATACCCACCTTATCTCCCTTGGAATGCTGCCAGAGAACTAATTGCCACACGCAGGGCAGGGCCAAACTTAGCACAGAGTCAAACAGAACTTTTCCAAGCTTTTACCGACCAGATGAACTAATTGCTTCCTGCAAAAGCTCACATCCCGTTCGCCCCTCTTTTATGTCTTATGGGAGGAGCCAATCATCTCCAAGCCTTACTCCCAAGTCGACCCTGTTTTCTTAATTGTTCCTGTCTTCTGGCAGCTCTGCGCATGCGCACATTGGGAACAGGCTCCCGCTGTTCTTCTGCCTCGCTGATGTCAGACTCCGCAGACTCCAGAGGCAGCAAAGAACTACCAGATGGCCTTGGCCCCCTCTCTGCCTCCGACTCAGAGCCCTCGTCCAAGCCTTCCCCAGACTCCAGGACTGGCCCAAGTTCCTCCCCAACCTCCTCACTGTCCGAATCTGCTGCCAGCTCTGCTGGCCGCTGGCGGGCCACAACACCATTGTAGTATGGGAGAACCTCAAGTGGCCTGGAGACCATATCATCAATGTCACGGACACTTCAGTCTCTGAGAATTATGGGAGCAAAAGATCTCTCTTCTCCCGCAGATCCAGAAATTAGACGAAAAAGATGTGACATATTGTTAGCCCTTGGTGGTAATCCAGGCAAGAAATTCAACCAGGAGCAATAGCGTCATTTTTATTGTAAGCAACATTATCGGAATCTTGCAAGGCTGAAAATTTCTCCCCTCTTCTCTTTTTAGTCGCCATAAAACTAGGGAGGGTCCTTTGTGAAATGCTCCCCATGTTCTCTCCCACCTGTGGATTCAGCTGCCTCTTATCAAACTGTTTCTGTGAGTCTTCCTCCATCTCCCAAGGTCATTCCTACATACTATCACATCAGTGGTGAAATCCTCTGAAGTCTGCTACCGGTTCTGTGAATCTGCTACCAATTGCATGCTTCGCGCATGCATGCACACCTGAGGCGCGCCCACACAGAACTAAAAAAGGAACATTTTGAAGCCTTCCAAGTCTGCAAAGGTAAATAGAACAGCAAGGGGGGGGGAATCCACTGTGCCATGCGATTTAGATTAGCTAGAAAGTAGGAAATCCGACAATTCTAGCTAATATAATTTGGGCATCACAGATGTTCGTCGCCCAGCTGATCGTCAGAAATAACTATTTGGCTGAACTGGTAGCATTTTTTTTTACTACCGATTCGTCCGAACCGGTAGCATTTCACCCCTGTATCACATGTATCCCCTCCTGTGTTTATTAATGGAGTCAGGCAATCTCCTTTGCATTTTAGTGCAGATTGGGTTTTTTCCCCATCTGACCAGCAATAATAGCGTGTGTCAAATTCTTCATGTCAGTAATATTGAGATATGAAAAAGATATTGAAGCTGAAACTTTCTTTCCTCAGAAGGGACTGCCATTCCAGGGATATTGAAAATTGTCTGAATTTCCGTGTATTAATTTCAGAATGCTTTGCACGTCTCTAATGCAAGCAATTTTGCAATGCTTGGATTATTGTAAATACACACAGACAATGATAATTGACCATTTCCTGGTCATTCAAAAGAACAGTTAAATCTCCTGGGTTCCAGATGGGCTATTTAGTTTTTTTTATTTTCTTGGCAAAATATAAGTATTTTTTTCCATGGATGCTGCATACAGAGCTGTTGTGTGAAAAGGAAGCCCACAATGGTCATTTAATTGTCCTACCTGGGCCATCACTCCACCGAGACCAGTTAGAGGGTCCCCTCCGCTCGCCGTTCCAGTGGTCCAGTTAATTTCTTCATAATTGAACATGGCGAAGGAGGACATTCCATCCGAGATAAGAAGCGCTTGGAAAGTGTTCACCTGTTTAAAATACAACTGTTTACTCAGAGGTCAACTCTTCTTTCTAAAGCAAATTCCTTTCCAAAACACTTTTTTTAAAAAAAACAATTTAAAACAAAAACATTTTGTTTCTGAACTTGAAGCCAATTTTATGAATCTGAATGACGTTAACTTCCTAGAGAAAAAAACCCATTAACTCCTTTCCAAAATACTTTTTTTTTTTAAAGAGTGGATTTAGTTCAATGTTTTCCTTCTCAACTTGAAGCCAGTTTTATGGATCTAAATGACGTTAACTTTCTGGAGAAAGAAAATAAAACCATGAATTCCTTTAAAAATAAACCTCAGTGGATTTTAAAGTGAGAAAGGCAAAAGGAACCTTGGTAGTACAGTGTACAAAGCACCCTGTTATTAAGACCAGCTGCCTGCAATTACTGCAGGTTCGAATCCTGCCAGGCTCAAGGTTGACTCAGCCTTCCATCCTTTCTAAGGTAGGTTAAATGAGGACCCAGTTGTGGGGGCAATAAGCTGACTTTGTATAAATATACAAAAGGATGAAGGCTATTGCTTAGCACATTGTAAGCCGCCCTGAGTCTCCGGAGAAGGGCAGCATATAAATCAAATAAAAAAAATAATAAAATAAAATAAAAAAAAATAGATTAGGGAAATAATGTTGAATTTTTGAAACAACAACAACCGACTAGAGTCAGTTAATCCCACCAATGTGTCATAAACTGTGGCTCGCAGTTTGTACAGGTCTCCTACCTACCCACATATTTTAAACTGAAATACAGTTTTAGTCCAGAAGAGAGAAAAAACAAAGTAATAAAAACGTCCAACAGCAAATCAGATCCCGTGTAACACACATATAATAGATGATAGGTCTGGTCGAAGAGTTTTTATTATCTAATATGAACTTATTAAAGAAGCTCCTATCATTCAGCCTTTGAACCTGATGTCATCAACTGGTCTCAGCATCTGGAAGGTCACCTTAATGAAAGCTTCACCATTTAATGACTTTGTTCCTCGCACGTCCTATAGATGGCAGTGTTAGAATAAGAACGGGAAAAGCACGCATAAAAGTTTGCTCGAACTTCCACATTTATCTACCGGAGCGTTGATCTTATTTGGTTATTTCCTCTCTGAAGATGGTGCAGTAGATAAAGGTAAAGGTTCCCCTCACACATATATGCTAGTCGTTCCTGACTCTAGGGGGCAGTGCTCATCTCCGTTTCAAAGCCGAAGAGCCAGCGCTGTCCGAAGACGTCTCCGTGGTCATGTGGCCGGCATGACTAAATGCCAAAGGCGCATGGAACGCTGTTACCTTCCCACCAAAGGTGGTGCCTATTTTTCTACTTGCATTTTTTTACGTGCTTTCGAACTGCTAGGTTGGCAGAAGCTGGGACAAGTCACGGGAGCTCACCCCATTACGCGGCACTAGGGATTCGAACAGCTGAATTGCCGACCTTTCGAACGACAAGCTCAGCATCTTAGCCATTGAGCCACCGCATCCCTATAAATTATAACACCAACCTAATTTGTAGGAGAGTCCAGGGCTCCCCAATTGCCAGTCCATGGACAGGCACTGGTCCACGGCATGCCAGAAACCGGTCCACGCAAATAAGCAAAGTCCATGGGATGCAGGCAGCACATGAAACCACGCCCACTTTGGTCCACGGGGAAAAAAAACAATCTCCACGGAACTGGTCCCTGGTGCCCCAAAGTTTGTGGGCCACTGGGATAATCCATGGGGTTTTATACCAGAAGCACCAGATCGAAAATATATCAGTTTGTCATCGGTTTGTGCTGGAAGATTTGATATCTGTGTCTTTAGTTAATTTTGTGACCATTTATCCACGTGTACAAATTCACAGTGACGTGGCCCAATAAAAAACTGTGAAACCGAGTGGTCTGTGACCATCTCTTGTGGTTGTTGAGCTGCTTTTCTAGAGAATTTTTTTTTTCTGTTTCCAAGCTACAAGTTGTGTTGATCCCAGTACTAAATCTAAATAGGAAAATATGAGCCAAGGGAGACATATTCAATTCCGCTTTCCCTTGCATCCCCACAAATCAAAAGACAACCAGCCCCTCTCCCCATTTCTGATCCTTCCCTTGCCTCGTCCTACAGAAAGAAGACAATCAATAATGAACACGATTTCAATAATTCAAAGCAATGCCATTAGATAACTGTGATTGTTCCATGGGTGCAATAAAACCTCTTGATGTTATTAGTATGCTAAAGATGGGATCGCGCTTGTACTCAAAACCTCCCGATCTGGACTTGCTTCCTTAGGATGTCCTGGCTGAGCTTCAGGAGGGTCAGAGCAACAAACCGAAGCCCGTAAAGTCATTTTAAAGTCTCCACATAAAACTAGAAATTTCACAATAAGAATCAAGGAACCTTAAAATAGTCCGACAGACAGTGGTGGAATTCCATTTTTTTTACTACTGGTTCTGTGGGCATGGCTTAGTGGGTGTGGTGTGGCTTGGTGGGCATGGTAGGGGAAGGATACTGCAAAATCTCCATTCCCCCCGCACTCCTGGGGGAAGAATACTGTAAAATCCCCATTCCCTCCCCACTCCTGGGGGAAGGATATTGCAACATCCCCATTCCCTCCCCACTCCTGGGGGAAGGATACTGCAAAATCTCCATTCCCACCCCACTCCTGGGGGAAGGATATTGCAACATCCCCATTCCCACCCCACTCCTGGGAGAAGGATATTGCAAAATCCCCATTCCCACCCCACTCCTGGGGAAAGGATATTGCAAAATCCCCATTCTCTCCCCACTCCTGGGGGAAGGATATTGCAAAATCCCCATTCCCTCCCCACTCCTGGAAAAAGGATGTTGCAAAATCCCCATTTCCTCCCAATCAGCTGGGACTTGGGAGGCAGAGAATAGATGGGGGCAGGGCCAGTCAGAATTTTTACTTCCGGTTTTCCGAACTTCTCAAAATTTCTGCAGCCGGTTCTCCAGAACTGGTCCGAACCTGCTGAAATCCACCTCTTCTACTACAGAATCTGCACATTGCATATGGTCTGGAAGAAGTCCAGAGCTGTTTTCGTGACGGTAGCTTTCTGTTACAGCTTCTCCATCATAAGCGCTTATATAGAAAAATCTCATTACAGCCACCTGACGGAACAGCTTGGTTCCCCCCACCTCACCTTCTGACCAACTGCTTTACTCACTTATTGAATTTAATGGCATTATTATACCATTTGGAGCAATTAAAATCAGGTCGGTGTAGCAAGTACGCGTCGGTTAACTCCCGAATCCAGTTTTACATGGTTTGGTTTTCCAATCCGGTCAATCTGTTCATAGATAGGAAAGGAGGAAGGAAGATCCTGCACCTTCCCTAGGAGATTTCAGCTGGATGAGAATTTATTTACTGCTTGCGTTTTAATTTAAGGTCTCTTGGACCTCGCGGGATCTTTTAAAAAGCCCATCAATTTGTTAAGGTTTACCTTTAGTTAAGGTTTGCTTCATGAGACTCTACAGAGTGGAATAGAATAGAATAGAATAGAATAGAATAGAATAGAATAGAATAGAATAGAATAGAATAGAATAGAATAGAATAGAATAGAATAGAATAGAATAGAATAGAATAGAATATTGGAATGAAGAGTAGAGTAGAGTAGAGTAGAGTAGAGTAGAGTAGAGTAGAGTAGAGAACAGAACAGAACAGAACAGAACAGAACAGAATATTGGAATGAAGAATAGAGTAGAGTAGAGTAGAGTAGAGTAGAGTAGAGTAGAGAAGAGAAGAGAAGAGTAGAGTAGAGAAGAGAAGAGAAGAAAATATTGGAATGAAGAATACAGTAGAGTAGAGTAGAGTAGAGTAGAGTAGAGTAGAGTAGAGTAGAGTAGAGAAGAGAAGAGAATATTGGAATGAAGAATACAGTAGAGTAGAGTAGAGTAGAGTAGAGTAGAGAATAGAATAGAATAGAATAGAATAGAATAGAATAGAATAGAATAGAATAGAATAGAATAGAATTTATAAAAGATTTTTAAAATTTTAAATATCTTTTAGTATTTATATATTCAATTTTAAATTGGTTTTAAAAGTTTGGGGTTTTAAATTTGTCGGGGCCAAAATTATTTAATTTGATTTTATTCTATTTTTTAAATTTTGTATTGTATGTGTTTTTATTGTCTGGCTGTGCACCGCCCTGAGTCCTTCGGGAGTAGGGCGGTATAGAAATCTAATAAATAAATAAATAAATAAATAGAATTCTTTATTGGCCAAGTGTTATTGGACACACAACGAATTTGTCTTTGGTGCATACTGTCTCGGTGTACATAAAAGAAAAGATATGTTTATCAAGAATCATAAGGTACAACAGTTAATGATAGGCATATGGTACAAATAAGCAATCAAATCATATTAGGAAACAGTCAATATAAATCGTAAGGATACAGGCAACAAAGTTACCGTCATACAGTCATTAGTGGAAGAAGATGGGTGATAGGAACGATGAGAAGATTAATAGTAGTGCAGACTTAGTAAATAGTTTGACAGCATTGAGGGAACAAATGTATTGCAGAAACCAAGATCTACAGCCTGGGCTGTATCCAGTTGGACTTAGAACTCCGGCTCCATCGAGAAAGATTTGCAGCTGCCCTGGCAAGGAAAACATTCATATATTGCCTATCTGCAGAGGGAGGCTACCGCTCACCCAACCTCTCTTGGCCGGGCTTCAAATTGGGATATTACAATCATCCCGCTGCTCCTTCTCAACTGTGCATTTATTAAACAGACAGCTGTCTTCTCTCACCCCTGGAAAATAACTCGTCCTCACCCAGGAAACGGATGAGAGAGCAACACAATGACCATCCTATAAAAATGCAGCGCAGCAAACTGCAGCCTCCTCTCTCTGAAGCTAACCCTGGCAGGTTTTCGGGTTCAGGGAGGGCCAGATAAAAATGGAACTGGCTCAGGCTCCCCCTCGAAACCAAACATATTTATTCTTGCTCCATCTTTGGAGCATAAAACAATGGGGGGGGGGATTTAACGCAAAAGGAGCTCAGAAAGAGGCACTTAAAATGCAGGTAGACCTCGATTTACGATCATTCGTTTAGTGACCGTTTGAAGTTATGACAGCTGAGTGGTGCGGTGGCCTAGAGGTGGAGCTCTCACCTCAAATCAGGAGGCTGTGTGTTTGATTCTAGGTAGAGAGGTAGATATTTCTCTCTCTGGGCACGATGAGAATGTATCTGCCAAACAAAACTCCGATGATAGTGCGGCTCAGCTGGGCAGGCGGTGGGGGGGGCAGGGATTTTTGCTACCGGTTCTCCGAACCACCCGCCTCCATCGCTACCAGATTGGGCGATCCGGTCCGAACCGGGAGCATTTCACCCCTGGTACACACCTCCCCACCTTAGAGACACGGCTTGCATGGATTTCCTCATAAAATATGCTTAAATTCAAAACTCCAACCCGCCTTGCGAAACCCAGAGAAAAACTGCCTTCCAAGACATGTGAATGCTCCAACACTGGAGGTTTTAAAGAAGATGTTGGATAACCATTTGTCTGAAGTGGTGTAGGGTTTCCTGCCTGGGCAGGGGGTTGGACTAGACGACCTCCAAGGTCCCTTCCATCTCTGTTATTCTGTTCTATTCTACATCACATTTCCCAGTAATAATCTAGGACCGTGATATGGCACGCAGAGCCCTCTCTGTTGGCACGCATGGCTTCGCCAGCTGCTCTTCCGGGTTCCATCACGCGCATGCACGCCAGCCTGCTGGTCTGCATGCGAAGATCTGGTCTGCGCATGTGCTCTGGCATGTGTGCCAATTTCGGCACTCGGTGCCAAAAAAGATTAGCCGTCACTGGTTTAGGAAATGTTAACCTCAGGGGTGTCAAATCAAAGGCCCGGGGCCCGGATCCGGCTCATGGGGTGTTTAGATTTGGCCCACGGGGACGCCCTAGAAAGGACCGGCTCGTGGTGCCTCTGCCAGCGAAAACAGAGCTTCGGAGGGCCGCACGCAGCCCTCCCAGGCTCCGTTTTCAGCTGTGACGGCCTCCTGCTGCCCTCTGCCAGCGAGAATGGACGCACTCCCCCTCCCACCCCCCGAGCTCCATTTTTGCTGGCAGAGGGCGGCAGGAGGCTGTCACAGCTGAAAACGGAGCTCGGGAGCTGTTCTGCCCTAGCTAT
The DNA here is from genome assembly GCF_029215685.1 of Pituophis catenifer annectens. Taxonomy (NCBI): domain Eukaryota; kingdom Metazoa; phylum Chordata; class Lepidosauria; order Squamata; family Colubridae; genus Pituophis; species Pituophis catenifer. The sequence goes on from NW_027256892.1 coordinate 23,387,245, forward strand.
GGGTCCCAAGAAGTGTAGCACACACAGAGCTCCAAAAACTCCATTTAATACAAACGGACCCCTTTCAAAATGCAGGCTTTAACCACCAATGTCCTTATCAGCCTGCTATGAATTACAGAGATTAAACAAAGTCCGACAAGGGTTGGCAATCAGCCCAGAAACCAAGTTGTAACAAAAAACTCACTTCTCAAAATGCTCTACGTAGGACCAAACGTTGTTTCCAGCAACATTTGCTATCTGTGTGCGAACTTAAATAGGCTAAGGGAGTGGCCAATTAACCCCAAGCCTTACTCTCGAGGAGACCTCCTCCTGAGTAGCCACTCCTGCCTTTTGGCAGCCCTGCGTGCTCGAGCATTGAGAAGAGGCTCCTTCACTTCACTCTCTTCACTTAAAGGAGCCTCTGGAGGTTCTGAAGGCCCTGGCTGAATCCCTGCCTCTGGCACCACATCCTCTTCAGCCTCCTCACTGTCCAAATCGAGCGCCGGCTGCACAGGCTGCTGGTGCAACACCACACCAGCCTCCTCGTCGTCGGGATCAGCCACAATCTGCACAGGCCGCTGGCAGGCCACAACAGGAGCCCGTTTTCTCTGGCAAACGCTTGGGCCATCAGACGCCCCCAATATAAGTGACGTCAAGCTGGCCATGCCCCCCCCTTCCCCAGGTCAAACACAACCCTGATGCGGCCCTCCATGAAATCAAGTTTGACGCCCCTGGCTTAGCTGGTATCCTTAAAAACAGGGTACTGAATAAAATCTTCAATATTTCTACTGTGCAAACCCTCCCACGCAATATGTCTCTCCGAATTTATCATTTCGGAGGTCCCATATACCTAGTAAATATCGTCGAGGCCTGGACATTAGAGCGCTAAATCTCTGCACATTTTGAGAACTAATGGTTGAAAACACGCCAAGGATACTTAACAACGCTTACCGAGGCACTTCTTCATCGTTACTTAGGTTACTTGTTATGTAACTTAGATAATGATTAAATGAGGTCAGCAAAACGCATATTTTTCATTTGGGGGGAAAAAAACCTCCCAGACTTCCATTTTCTCATCCTACCTTGCAAAATTTGAAAGAGAAAGAGGATGGCAGCCCAGGATTTATTTAATGTGGCGGTGCAGGGAGGTTGATTCATCCTAACACCATGAACCTGGCTCTACTTCCCCGAAATCTTTTATAGATTTGTCAGGGTGATGTCTCTGTTTTATTTACTATCCTCCGTGGATCGGCTGAGATCGTTCGCCGTTCACTAATCGCCGCTCCGAAGAACAGACACCCGTCCTGTGCCTTAATCTGGAGAAAATACTTTAAATGGAGCTGCTTTTGCACAGATTGCCACAAATAAATGAAGACACAAACAGGGATGAGGGAGGGAGGGAGGGAGGATGCAAAATCATACAACATGCTAAATCACCTTGAACCGTAAGATGCGCAGGAAATAAATTTGGTAAATAAATAAAACGGGTTAGCAAAAGAGCTGTGTTTTGTGACATGCACAGCTAACAGAATAACAGATTTGGAAGGGGCCTTGGAGATCTTCTAGTCCAACCCAGTAGTGAAATGTAAAATTGGTTACTACCGGTTCTGTGGGTGTGGCTTGGTGGTGGTGGTGGGTAATGTGACTGGGTGGGCGTGGCCAACTTTTAAAAAAAACTTTTTTTCAAAGCATTTTTTCTACAACCTCTTCGGCCGAAGGGGTTGTAGAAAAAAATGCTTTTTAAAGCCTCTGACGATCCCAGCTGAGCCGCGCGATCATCAGAGGCTTTTTTTTTTCTTTTAAAAGCATTTTTTTCGGCCTAAGAAAAAAGAGAAAAAAAGAGGGGAAAAAAAGAGAAAAAAAGAGAAAAAAAGAAAAAAGAGAAACATAGATTGTTTCCTATGACTATCATTAAGTGTTGTACCTTATGATTCTTGAGGAACATATCTTTTCTTTTATGTACACTGAGAGCCTATGCACCAAAGACAAATTCCTTGTGTGTCCAATCACACTTGGCCAATAAAGAATTCTATTCTATTCTATTCTATTCTATTCTATTCTATTCTATTCTATTCTATTCTATTCTATTCTATTCTATTCTATTCTATTCTATTCTATTCATTTCATTTTGGTGGGAACGGGTGCTACCAGACTCCATTTGGTTTCAGGGCACAGCAAGTTAACACCACTCTCCTTCTACAACAGGGATCAGCAACCTGTGGCTCTGGAGCCATATGTGGCTCTTTCATCCCTCTGCTGCGGCTCCCTGTTGCCGCCACAATTTTGAGAGGAGCTTCCGGTTATGGGGAGAAAAAGCACGGCGCACCAGGAAGAGACTCTATGGCAAGGGGCGGGTTTTCTGGTCAGCTCCACAATTGATAGGGCTTTCAGTTAGGACAGGTAGAGGAAAAAGGATGCCGCGCTAGAGGGAGACTCTATGGTGGGCGAACCGGACTTCCAGTCAGCAGAGGAAAAAGGATGCAATGCTAGGAGGAGACTCTATGGTGGGGGAACTGGACTTCCGGTCAGCTCCAGAATTGAATGGAGGGATTCCGGTTAGGACCTTTGTGGCTCTTTGAGTGTTTAAGGTTGCCGACCCCTGTTCTACAGATTTGGAGGTTAGTTGTTAAGCAGGAACCAAGATGGTGATCTTACCGGGGTCGTGCTACTCCCTCCGTAGAAGGTAACTTCATCCCAGGTAGCGATAAAAACCGACAGGGCAGTGAAGGAAGGCAGATTCTTGAAATATTTCCTGATATCTTTAGAGACTTTCTTGAGCAGCACCGGGTCAGTGGTCTCCCTGTAGTAGATTTCTCCCCGGATGCCATTGTGGACATCTGCCCAAAAAGGGGCGATGAAAGCTCGCCCGTCAGCTAAAGGGAAGGATTCTGGGGTGAACTGGCTGACCAGCACATTAAAGGAAACCACTCCATTGTTGTTGACCTGTTGAAGGCAGGAGGAAGGTTTGACGTACGTTAGCAGGGAGCAACAATGTCAGCTGAAAAATCATGCTGAGGAAAGGCGAGCCGAATGTAGAGGCTCTTTAATTATTCAATGGAAATAGGGTTATATCAGGGGTGAAATCCAGCAGGTTCTGACAGGTTCTGCAGAACCGGTAGCAGAAATTTTGAGCAGTTCAGAGAACCGGCAGATACTACCTCTGGCTGGCCCCAGAGTGGGGTGGGAATGGAGATTTTGCAATATCCTTCCCCCTGGAGTGAGGAGGGAATGGGGATTTTTCAGTATCCTTCCCCTGCCATGCCTACCAAGCCATGCCCACCAAGCCACACCAGACCCTCCAAGCCACGCCCACAGAATCGGTAGTAAAAAAATTTGGATTTAACCACTGAGCTATATATTTATGTTCCCATGCGTTTGGAGGTTGGGACGGAGTGAAGACTCCTTGACAGAGGAATTAAACACAGAATTCCCGTAACATCCATCCAGTGGTGGAATTCAAATTTTTTAATATTGGTTCTGTGGGAGTGGCTTGGTGGGTGTGGCAGGGGAAGGATACTGCAAAATCTCCATTCCCACCCCACTCCAGGGGAAAGATATTGCAAAATCCCCATTCCCACCCCACTTCAGGGGAAGGATATTGCAAAATCTCCATTCCTTCCCCACTCCTGGGGGAAGGATATTGCAAAATCCCCATTCCCACCCCACTCCAGGGGGAAGGATATTGCAAAATCTCCATTCCCTCCCCACTCCAGGGGAAGGATACTTCAAAATCCCCACCCCACTCCAGGGGAAGGATACTGCAAAATCCCCATTCCCTCCCCACTCTGGGGCCAGCCAGAGGTGGTATTTGCCGGTTCTCCGAACTACTCAAAATTTCCGCTGCCGGTTTTCCAGAACCTGTCAGAACCTGCTGAATAGCACCCCTGCATCCATCCTGTTGTGCCCACATTGAAGACAACGGAAAAGGCTCGTTTGCACGAAAATCCTTGGGACCTATTGAAGAAAACTTGATTTAAGTGAAAGTTGCCCTGCTTGTCTTCTACCAAAACAAAAACCCGGGGCCCATTGCCATTGTTAAGCGCAAAAGAACCCCAAACCCCACTTTTCCCACGTCCATGATACAATTCCACCCACGCTTAGCCCCGTTTCGACTCCGACCCACAAATTCAGAAGTCTCCCAACTGCACAAACGGTGGCCTTGGTGGCATGGACCAATGTCTGGTTAGAAACCAGATTCCAAATTTGGAATTTATTCTTTGTGTGTGTCTGTGTGTATGTGTTTGTATCTGTGTGTCTTGTGTGCATGAAAGAGTTTGGTCCTCTCCTCTCAATCCTGCCTTGGAAAATTATGCCCTCTTTTGAAGCAGCAATTTAGGAGGCAGAGTAAATGATGCAGCTCCTAAGGAAAAAACAACAATCCCCAAAGCAGAAACATTTCATATATATATATATATGTGTGTGTGTGTGTGTGTATTTTTCTGCACCTCCTTGACATATTCTGGTTTTCCTGCCACCGGCTCAATGCTTAACATGCCAAAGCCTGCACGTCGTTTGAATGTTTAATCAACTGCACAAGGCAGTGACTAGGCTTTTATAATCTTGCCCCTCGCACGCTCGCCTCCTAAGCGCACCCTTGATTTTTCTTAATAATAGACCCTCTCGTTCATAACGTGCCAGAACTTGGCAGGGAGGACACCATTAATCTTCCTCTTCTCCCGAGGAAGGCTGGAAGCGGAAAGCGGCGTTTAAAATGCAGATGTTAATGGCGGGGAAAACGGCCCGCTTGCCTTTACCAAGTGGTGCTTTACTTACAAAAATGGTCCTGTACGGCGCGCCAAAGAAAAGGAAGGGGAAGGAGAGCTTGATTTCTGGAGAGCTGCCATCATCCACTTTGGGGGTTTTGGTGTCATTGGGCCAAAAAGGGTATAAGATGCCCATAGTCCGGGCTGCAACAAAGAGACACGGAGAGAGAAATAATTATAGTACCAACCACATTTCACGCCCTACCTCTTGTTATTTCCTCCAAACCCGCTCCATTTTTTTTCACCCTGGTCAGATGGTTGCAAAAAAATGCAGTCCAGGGTCACCTTTATTTATTTACCTATAATTTCATTTTAGTCTTAGTTAAGGGATAATACTCTAGTAATCAGCTGGAGTATTAGCAGTTAACTAAGACTAAAATGAAATTTTAATCAGTAATCAGCTGGAGTGGTGCAGTGGCCTAGAGGTGGAGCTCTCGCCTCACAGTCATGAGGCTGTGAGTTCGATCCTAGGTAGAGGCAGATATTTCTCTCTCTCTCTGCGCACACTGAGAATATATCTGCTGAACAAAACTTCACATTGACAACAGGGAGGGCAGTTGGCCATTAAAACACTCTGCTAGCTCCATTCAGTTGCCCAGACTCCATCCCATAAGGGATGATGGGGTCATTAAAAGAAGATGATGATATCATTCTGCCTTTGAGTGGTGTGGTGGCCTAGGGGTGGAGCTCTCGCCTCACAGTCAGGAGGCTGTGAGTTCGATCCTAGGTAGAGGCAGCTATTTCTCTCTCTGCGCACACTGAGAATATATCTGCCGAACAAAACTCCGCATTGGCAATCAGGGAGGGCAGTTGGCCATTAAAACACTCTGCTAGCTCCATTCAGTTGCCCAGACTCCACCCCACAAAGGATGATGGGGTTGTTAAAAAATGATGACTCTAGTAATCAGCTGGACCTATTTGAGGATGGAGAGAGGACTTACATTGCTGGTCTTTTAATAGGCTATCTGTCAAGTTTCGATGTCATCTCAAATAAATTGCACCCCCAGACAATTAATCTTTGCTGAAATATTCCATTTATTGAGAACAACAATCTGCTACCGACTCTGTGTAGCCGATACTAAGCCTTTGACCCCCCAAAACCTTCCCTTTCCATTCCCCAATTCTCATCTTCTTATTGGCCATCTTCCAAATCAATCTTCCCAGATCCAGCCTCCAACCCCAGGAATGTCCCCCTCCCATCCCATCTCCTCGGAGACATTATCTACAGAGAAAATAACTAGGTGAGAAGTCAAGCCTCTTCTCCATCTCTTTATGGCAGCATTTGAATGCTGACATCAGTCTCATGGAGACTTGAGACAGGCGGAATGGGTGTTGAAGGAAGGTGAGGACTTCGCAGAAGAGTGGCATCAATTGTCTATAAATACCATTTCACTGTTGCTGAATTTTTGCAAACTTAACAGTAGAACATGGATGTTTGTTTTCTTTGACAAGCAGCAGAAGCTGCAGCGGGTTTTACTCTAAAGCAAGGCCCCCGTTAGGCTGTGCGCTTCCAAAGAGTTGCCCTAAATGCCCTCGCGCAAACTTTCGACGAGGGCGTCATAAAACTGGAGAACCTGGCAGATGGCGCATCTTTCTTGCAGATGGACACGGACCGCGTTCGCAAGTTGCAGCGGAGATTATTTTGCCAGACAACGGATAACGAAAAAGCATTTGACTGCGGTGAAAATAGCTGCACGGATATATATCCCAACTCACAGCTGTTAAATGGGGGATTTTTTTTAAAGGTTTGTTTCCCCCCACCCTCCTTTCTAGGTATGGAATTCGGTCTGATTTTCAATACTTGTTTTAAGCATTAGTAATGGGCTGTTGAACCAGTTTGGAATAGTGGTGAAGGCACCAGGATAGAAACTGGGAGTTCTAGTCCCACTTTAAGCATGCAAGCCGGCTGGGTGACTTTGGCCCAATCACTAGGAGATGATGAGTTCTAGTCTTGCTTTAGGCATGAAAGGTGGTTGGATGATTTAGGGCCAATCACCGAGAGACTGTGAGTTTTAGTCCTTCCTTAGGCCTAAAAGCTGGTTGGGTGACTTAGGGCCAATCACCAGGAGATGGTGAGTTCTAGTCCTGCCTTAGGCGTGAAAGCTGACTGGGTGACTTAGGGACAATCACCAGGAGATGGTGAGTTCTAGTCCTGCCTTAGGCCTGAAAGCTGACTGGGTGACTTAGGGCCAATCACCAGGAGATGGTGAGTTCTAGTCCTGCCTTAGGCCTGAAAGCTGACTGGGTGACTTAGGGCCAATCACCAGGAGATGGTGAGTTCTAGTCCTGCCTTAGGCCTAAAAGCTGAATGGGTGAATTAGGGCCAATCACCAGGAGATGATGAGTTCTAGTCCTGCCTTAGGCCTGAAAGCTGACTGGGTGACTTAGGGCCAATCACCAGGAGATGGTGAGTTCTAGTCCTGCCTTAGGCCTGAAAACTGACTGGGTGACTTAGGGCCAATCACCAGGAGATGGTGAGTTCTAGTCCTGCCTTAGGCCTAAAAGCTGAATGGGTGAATTAGGGCCAATCACCAGGAGATGATGATTCTAGTCCTGCCTTAGGCCTGAAAGCTGACTGGGTGACTTAGGGCCAATCACCAGGAGATGGTGAGTTCTAGTCCTGCCTTAGGCCTAAAAGCTGAATGGGTGAATTAGGGCCAATCACCAGGAGATGATGAGTTCTAGTCCTGCCTTAGGCCTGAAAGCTGAATGGGTGACTTAGGGCCAATCACCAGGAGATGGTGAGTTCTAGTCCTGCCTTAGGCCTGAAAACTGACTGGGTGACTTAGGGCCAATCACCAGGAGATGGTGAGTTCTAGTCCTGCCTTAGGCCTAAAAGCTGAATGGGTGAATTAGGGCCAATCACCAGGAGATGATGAGTTCTAGTCCTGCCTTAGGCCTGAAAGCTGACTGGGTGACTTAGGGCCAATCACCAGGAGATGGTGAGTTCTAGTCCTGCCTTAGGCCTAAAAGCTGAATGGGTGACTTAGGGCCAATCACCAGGAGATGATGAGTTCTAGTCCTGCCTTAGGCCTGAAAGCTGACTGGGTGACTTAGGGCCAATCACCAGGAGATGGTGAGTTCTAGTCCTGCCTTAGGCCTGAAAGCTGACTGGGTGATTTAGGGCCAATCACCAGGAGATGGTGAGTTCTAGTCCTGCCTTAGGCCTGAAAGCTGAATGGGTGACTTAGGGCCAATCACCAGGAGATGATGAGTTCTAGTCCTGCTTTAGGCATGAAAACTGGCTGAATGATTTTGGGCCAATCATCAAGAGACTGTGAGTTCTAGTCCTGCCTTAGGCCTGAAAGCTGGCTGGGTGACTTTGGGCCAATCACTCTTTCTCAGCCAAAGGAAGGGAGCAATGAAAACCACTTCTGAAAAACTTTGCCGAGAAAATGGCAGGGACCTTTCCAGGCAGTCTCTGAGGATTTGACACAATTATTGAATGGAAGGAGAAATCAAGACTGTAGTTAGAGGTGCATCCCGTTTTAAAAGTTGCATTACCCACCCCCCCACCCCCTACAAATGAACTTTCTACGATGTAAAACATTGAGCCCATTTCTCTCTTTCCCTCCCGGGGGTGGTGGTGGTGCAAACAGATAATGCGGTAAAATGGAGTCTTATAAAAAAAATCAGAATTGGGATTAGCAGCCACTTGGGGAAGCAATTTTCCCAGGCAAGTTCCTTTAAACTGCTGCAAAATCATGGGAATTTTTTTAAAAAAAAATTTTTTTTTTATTTATATGCCGCCCTTCTCCGGAGACTCAGGGTGGCTTACAATGTGCTCAGCAATAGCCTTCATCCTTTTGTATATTTATACAAAGTCAGTTTATTGCCCCCACAAACTGGGTCCTCAATTTACCTACCTTAGAAAGGATGGAAGGCTGAGTCAACCTTGAGCCTAGTAAGATTCGAACCTGCAGTAATTGCAGGCAGCTGTGTTAATAACAGGGTGCTTTAAACCACTGTACTACAAATTGAGATGGTGATTGTTTTTTTCCGTAAAGGAAACTACTCAACACCTACCCTTTTTAACTTACAAAGTTATGCAGAGTTGCTTACAAGGGAGCCAATATGGAAACAAAAGGTTCAAGCAAGGAAACAGATCAGTTGAGCCAGATATATCACAAGCAACTGGAGTGGGATAGAGTTTAAATTTAAAATCTCATTAAATTGCCACATGAAACAAAATTAAAAATAAAGGAAAATGTGGAGGAAGGGGAAACACTTTTGATGGTTAAACACTTTTTTTAAAAAAAAAATGGCTCAGAGCTCCCTGGGGACAGAATTACATAATCCTTTAATAGGAAAAGACTCAAGGTTTTGCTTTTGATGTATGAGAAATGGGGAAGGAGTAAAGTTTAAGACAAAATCCAAAGATTTAGTCGGGCTCCTATACCTGACCTCATCTCTTTTTATTTTTTTTAAGCTGAAACCAACAAATCTTGGCTTCTCTCACCTGTTACAAGTGCTATACAGGTTAAGAAGCCTCGCAAGAATCTACCTGCATGATTATAAAATGATTGCTTTGAAATTTAATTCTAGGTTTTTGCCCGGAGTAGAATTTCCACGACGGTGTGGGAATTGGGTCCCGTCATATGTAACCATGTTTCTTTCTAGGATGGACACTGATTCCAGAACCACGAAAACAGAATCAGCCGCATTTCCTGTTCAAACACTTTCCCATCCTAGTTGGGTGATGGGCTGGAGAATCCCCAATGCTAACCAGATGGTAATGTTCACATGTATTTGTAGCAGGGTAAGGTCAACACCAGAATGAAGCAATCTTAAGAGGCGTCTGAAGAAGATATTCTCGGTAGAATCGTAGAGACAAAGCAGAGAACGTGCGGTAAGGGATTTTTTGGTTCTCAGGTAACCTGCTTAATGCTTTCCACGTCAGTGGATTGTCAGAATCACCATTTCAGTTGATTCCCACGTTGAAAACCTGAAATACTAACCTGGTTGTAGAAGCAGAAAAGTAAAGGCCACACAGCTTCTAAAGAACGATGGGTAATTCATCCTAGGAAAGGAAGAAACCGAAAAGCAGAGCAGTGTAACCAGTAGCAATTCACAGGGAACAGCTCATCAATTCTCCATTAAAGATATGTCAGTCGAGCGACGTCCAAATTGACTGATGAGCCTAGAAATTTGGGGAATGTTATGTTTAAAAAAAAAAAAAATCTGCAAATCTTAGACCTTCTCAATTAGCCAGAAGCTGTCAACATCCTTGTTAACTGGGAAGGGGAAGGAGAAGTAAATTACTTGTTTTATAGGACGGGTTCAAATGAAAAGTGCAGCCTTAATGATGGGTTAGGACTGAAGTTTCCAAGGCCAGCGGTAAATAGGATTTAACGGGAACATCACTCGGAGGAAATGTTCAATCCTTTAATAACCTCAGTTTCTCCGTGATCTCTCCAGTACAAAGCTTTTGGCTGATTAGCTTTTCATTGTATACTAAAATGAGAGCCAATTATTGAGCATGGAGTGCTCTTGCTGCAGAGACTTTAAACCTCGATTAAACTAATCCTCTCTTCTCCCCCTTCCCTGCCCCTTTGCAAAACCAGCTGAAGAATACTTAAACATTTCTTGACTGGGAATTTGAAAATACAAACAAGGTCGCAGAGGCTAATCTTTTGTGTTGCGAGCATGCCCCTCTTGCAACAAATTTGTGGGTTAGGTGAGGAGAAGGGGCAAGGGAAGAGGAGCTAAAAGCAAAATTACATAAATATTACATGCATCCTAGGTGATGTTTTAATTATTGGGGGGGCTCAGTGGAAGTTTCTCATACATTATTGAGTACATAAAGAGACTTTAAGGTAAAGTACACAGTTTCATCTCTATTTGCCAACCTTCCTCATTTGAAAGTTACATTACCGTAGAGGCAAAATTTGTTCTGCTGAAAAATGCAGAACTAAAGAACTGTAGAGCCCTTAACAAGCTTCTACTTAATTTTTTTTTCAGGGAGGGAGGAAAGTCTCTGTGCATAAATAGAATAGAGCTTACATTTTATCTATGGCAAAATTTTTATTTTATTTTATTTATTTATGGAAGCCGGTTTGTGTTTCAAATCTGAATTAGGAGAAGCATGGAATTGTGGTTATATGCAGCCATAAAAATGTCTGTTTTCCCACAGAGTTTCCAAGTCAAGTTCTACTTCTACCCAAAACTGATTTGAAAATCAGCACACGTACACATATTAGTGAGACGCAACTTCAACAGGTTATCTTGCTAGCAACCTCTACCACCATTCAGGAAGCTGGCAAAATTTCATTTGTGCAGAATCTGTACCCAATATTCATACCACCCCAACGACCGTTGAACAAAATGGGATTTCATTCGGAATAACTGTGGCGTTATTCATGTGAAAGAAAATAGCTTTATCCCAAAGGTGCTGCTTTTCCAGTTCGCTTCTTTAGTTCTGAAGAACGGAAGAAGCTTCTTGGATAAGAAGCAAAATGTTTTCAAGGGGAAAAAACAAAAAAAACAAAAAAAAAAAACAAGCAAATCCTTTTGGAAAAACCAGGATTTGGGTGATTGACAATTTCCATAGACAGGTAACCCATCTTTATTACTGTAGGATTTGGCTGCAGCTGCTTATTTTTATCATGCATCTGTCCTGGGAGGCTGGCAAGAGAGAGGAATCAGCCTAATGTCAGTGCTCAAAACTATCTTTTTCTGTCTTTCTGACTCTACGCATTTACACACAATCTCCTTGGCACCTGCACCACTATCTCTTACCTTGGCGGAGTCTTTAAAAGATGCTTCAATCACGTTGCATAAAACCTGTCTATGTAATGTGTGTGTAAATGCCCAGAGATGCGCTGCCTCATTAGGTATGCAGCTTAATTTTCTTGAACTGTATGACAGCAGCGTATTAATTACAAAATGTAGAAATTATATGTGAAGGACTGATATCTCATCTCGCAGAAGCATTTAAGTGGGATGATAAGGGAACAAGGGAGCTGAACGCTTTGCCTTTTCCTCTACGTAATTGGGAACAGAAGCCGATATTAGTAGACTTATCACATCCAATTCGCAATCAGCTACATTCAGTGTTCCCATTGCAGAAAATGTGTTGCTTTTTATGTGGCTTCTGAGATATCAAACGAAATAAAAACAAACTAGATGGCTGGTCTACAAAAAAACAAACAAAAAGCAAACAACAACAACATCAAACCGCTATCACAAACACATATTCGTATCCCCAACAGACAAAGAGTTTACAATGCAGAATTAAAAAAAAAAAAACCTCTTTGAAAACAAGAAATAGAGATTCTAAACAGAGGCATATAAATATACGGAAGAACAAAATCACCAACCTGATTTGTGGTCGAGTGAAGCAAAATTATATCTGAAATCTGAAACCACGTTTTGATCAACTCTGGGAAAACTTAGGTCAGCGAAGGATGCATGTCAACGGGGAATGATTGGTGGTTCCAAAAAATCCCCCCTTTTTAAAAAAACTGAAGACAGAACTAAATAAATACTTAACGAATAACAGGTCCGTTTTGCGTCTCAAATCTATAATGGTTATATTTGCTGATCGAAAGATGAAATCAGAAATGGGCTATAAATCTGGAAAAAAATAAATCTCTTTCTGAAAACTTTAAAAAACTTTCCAGGAGATGTCAAGGTTGAAAGAACTAGGAATGAGGCTGTTTTGATCAGAATCACTTTCACTTAGGGACAAAAAAAAAAAAAAAGTAAGAGAAAAAGCAAGCATCCCTTCCTTTGTCCTACTGAGGGAGGGTCTATATAGTGTTACCAAATTAGCATTAAAGAGCGTAAGAACTGAACTTGCGCAGGAACGAAGGAGCCAAAGTAACATTTTCCAAGCTTATAGAACACCCCAAATCGATGTGTAGGAAGGGATTTGTGTGGATTTAACTGTTTCCATAGATTTCTTTTTTCGGGCTTTCGGTTTCGAAGAAAATCAAAAGAAAATCGTTTCAGGTCTCTGAACGTTTCAGGAAACAAGACCACCTGACTTCAACAGCTCGAGGTTGAGAGACCTTCCGGACAGTTCCGAAGTTTTCCCAGAGCACAGCAACAAAGCCGAGATGAGAAATTAAAACTTAATCCAGCAAGATCCATGCGTATCGGAACGTATGGCTTAGAAATGAAATATGTAAATAAAGCAGTTTCACACTTTTTTTTTTTTATACAAAACTTAAAAGTTTATTGATATCATTCAATTGACTGCCTTATATTTGGAGCAAGTTCTTTAAACACTGGAATACAATGCTTGGTTCTTGGAAAAGGGATATTATCTTTCTTCCACAAAAGTACATGAATCGGAGTACAAACAAAAGGGAAACTGTAGTGGATTTTTTTTAATTTTAACCATCCTGTCAGATAGGTTTCTAGGTAAATAGATCCAGAAAAATCTTCAGGTCCTGTGTATCTCGAGTAAGGGATTGCTGCATGTTGTTATGCCTTACTAGCTGTATTGCCCTTTCAAATAACTAAAGCCAAGGATCCTGGCCAGATGTTAGATTTGGAAGTGACCTAAGCGGTGAACGTGGGCCTCCTCTTCCTCACGGTTTGCTCTGTGCCAGCAGGAGAGTAAAACGGGAGTAGGTTTTTCAGAAGCAGGTACTCCCTAATGGTAATCCTACATAGATGTCACACTATTACTTACGTTCAATTGCCTTGCTCCATTGGTGTAACCCCGCAGTTTTCTACCAAAAGCCAGCTCTAGAATTCAATGACACTTTTTTCCAAGTTGCAGCCGACGTGTCTACTCCCAAATCTTTACAACTAGGGTAGCGAACAGGGTGCAGCCAGGTGCTCCTCCGTGTTCTGGAGAGTAGCTGCAGCTCCCTCTAGAAAATACGCTCTACCTAGACATTAGTACAAATTAGGGCTCCTTAGGAAACAACCCCTTAATCGGATCCAGGCTCACTGGCTCTCCACAACCTCAAGCACAGCCGGCTGGGGAATTCTGGGAGCTGAAGTCCACAGGTCTTTAAAGCGGGCAATGGTTGAGAAACACTGGTTTATGGAATTCAGCAGAGCGAAGACTGCCTGCTTTGATAACCAGTTTCAACTCAAAGATGTAGTGGGGAGGGGGAAAAAAGGCTCAGAATATGAAAATGGGGATGCAATCCATGTAATCTTTTCAGAACCAAAATCACTGAAACGGACAGCTGCGCTATAGTCTGAGAAGCTGGAGATTGCTAATGAGTAAATACGCTACGGGTCTATTGCAAATGCCTTTAACTTCAATGGATCTATATATATATACACGGCTCTCTCTGGGACTCCCGACAGAAAGTTCGAAAGCCAAAGCAAGGGGAGAGATTTCAGAGTCTAGGCCTGTGATGGCGAACCGGTGGCACATGGAGCCATATCGGTGGGCACGTGAGTGTTGCCCTAGCTGAGCTCCAGCGCGCATGTACGTGCCAGCCATCTGATTTTGGGGCCTTCCGAGCCCACAGGAAGTCAGGAAACAGGCTGTTTCCGGCCTCCGGAGGGGTGGGGAAGGCCGTTTTCCGCCCTCCCCAGGCTCCTAGAAAACCTCTGGAGCCCAGGGAGGGTGAAAAACGGGCCTTCCGGTCCCACCGTGTACCAAAAGCGGGGAGAGTGCGGGGGGGGGGGTGTTGCGTGCGCATGGGGGTGGGGAGCATTGAATTATGGGTGTGGGCATGCGCTCCACCCCCCCCCATGCTCTTGGCACACCATGGCAAAACGGTTATCCATCACTGGTCTAAGCCTATGTCATTTTGCTTGGTTGTTCTTTTCATTTCTCCAATCACGCTTTAATTTCTCCAAATCTCCAATCGTGCTGGGGTCTCCCCAGAACACCACACTCCCCTGCCCAGTCTTCACCCCACCATTCCATGTCGGAAAGGTGGGAGGGGAAATCACACGTTTCTCGCTCAACTTAATCACGGAAGCAGAATTAGCTATGAATTTCATATTTTGCATAATGTGAAGGCTAAATTGAGGTTTAACATGCACGGAACTTACTCACCTCGCAGTAATGCCAACCAAGGTCCTTCCTTTTTTTGCTCAATACTACATGCGACTGCCAGGCCCAGATATGAGCCGGGAATCACTTGCTATGGCTTGCTACCCAGCGATAACAGCCCCCTGAGTTCCAAAGCTAATACTTCCCAGTTCCCCAGGTTTTGTTTTCAGTACAAGGCCATTAAAAATGGCAGATAATTACACTATTTTTCTAATGCAATGAAATGTACAGATTAACCTGACTGTGGAAAGGAGGACTTTCTGACATCACCCCACTTATCTTTAAAAAGGGGCACCTTTCGTAAATAGGGGTCTTTGGGGGAAATATAAACTCCTTCCAGTGACCAGAACGTTGCTCCCACCACCCCAAAAATCTCAAGAGATTTTGCAGTTTTATACAAATGGGGTTCACCGCCCAACTGTGAACTTGATAGTGCTGTTCAAAAGATAACTTCAGACGAAGTCAATCTTCTTGTTCTTTTTATCCAGAAGAAGTCAATCTTTTTGCTTTTTATCCAGATTTTTGGACATGGATGAGTTTAGGGCCCATTCAGTCTGGCAATACAAATGATCTCTACAGTATTTAGTCTCCTGGCTTCTTAACTATCTGTGGAGGAAGCCTCTAGCACAAGGGTGTCCAACCTTAGCAACTTTTAAGATCCATGGACTTCAACCCCCAGAATTCCCTAGCCAACATGGCTGGCTGGGGAATTCTGGGAGTTAAAGTCCACAAGTTTTAAAACTCGCTAAGGTTGGGCACCTCTGCTCTAGCATAAAGAGGAGTTCACATGTTCAACAGCAAACAGCTGTGACATCTGGCTTATGACAGTTCTCATCAGATGACTAGCCAAACATGAACTGAATGTTAATATTAACATTTTAAGCAAAACGCCAATTGGTCAAACTCAGTTTTCGGTCAGAAACAATCTCGTGTGACATTAGCACTGGATGAAAGCAGAGTTGAAAACTGGCAAAGTCTGATAAAACCCATCTCCTTTCTTTATACACAGCATTTAAAAAAAGCACACAGAGGGAACCAATCAGCGCTATGGACCGAACACAGAACATTGGAGAACGTGGTGAATTTGATGCTATTGGCAAACCAGGATGATTTCACAGATTTTGCAGCTGAATCCAATGCAAAAATGTAGCCGAACGGGACATTTGTACAGAATGCCATTACATTACTCTCCCTTTCCTGCTGCTTTTATCCTCCTATAATGTACCTAATTAAAAGATTAAATATTTGATGTAGCTTGGCTGCTCCCAATGCTGACAGTTTTGGCCCATAGTTATGTGCCAATTCGGTATAATTGCAGAAAGCTGACAGAATGTATTAGATGCAGACCTCAGCTTCCAAAGCATTTGTTTTTTGGATTTTTTTTAAAAAACAAAAACAAAAATGGGAATGGTTGAAGAAAACTCGAGGGATAGGCCCGAAGACTCTGTCTAGCTGTAGCCTTTTCTCTATGATACCTAGTAGAATGTCAACTTAAGCAAACACTCTTGAATTGGCTAAGTTATGTAACCTGCAGATTTAAATAAGTTAAATACAGCTTTTTTCCCTAACTTACTGCTCTCCAGAAGTCTATAATAGTTACAATACAGGAGACATGAGGTTAAGGAAGTAGGTTTAGGATTTATGACTAACTCTCTTTCAATAATACGCATAAAAATATGAATCTTCGGTGGAATTCCTTTGCTGTCTCCCTTCCCGACCTATTTAATGCTTCTTTCTAAGATACCAACTACATGGACAATACTACGATGGCATCAACATTGGAGTTGGGAGGAAGCTAAGAAATACTGTTCCAATGGATGTTCCATAAATTTCAATGGCTGGCCCTTTGCATCCAGCCAGTCTGTCAATCCCATACTAGGGTATTTGATACAGTAGGACCACCGATAAAATAATAGTATATTATTACACAATTCTATCTTTCCATAAATCTTTATAATAAAATATCTTATTGACATGAACATTCCCCATTACAGCATGTGTAAACACACACACACACGAACGCATCGATCATAAATAAAATGCTGATTTGGGTTGGCATTACACGGTTACCATAAGGGCCTTTTGCTAAGTAAACGGAGAGGAAAGAACCTCAGCTTGCTATAGTTCTAAAATCCAGAATATTATTATTATTCTGGAACGATGTCCAATAGTCATAATTTGAAGGAGAACTGTGGCTTAACAAGAGATGGGGGTCAGAATGCTATTCCATCTAAGCCATGCCCTACGGAGAGTGGTAAATGCTTCCTTTCCAATGAGAAAACAAAAGAACTTTCTTTTGCTTTCCAACAGTACAGATACCAGAAAGGAGAGGGGGTGAAATCCCCCACACTCTGTAATTTATATAAAAAGGAAGCCCCAAGAGGGAATCGTAGAATCGGGGGCTGAAAAAAAATCTTGCTTTCGGAGCATAAAAGCTACCAACTCAGGTCAAAAGTGCACAGGTAATAAGAATCAGCCAGCTTCACGGACCTTTAAATGTACATGTGTAAAATGGATGGATTGAACTGCTTCCAGCTTGTCAAACTGACACGAGGAAGGAAGGGCAGCCCCTGCCTGATTGACAAAGTAAAGAAGTTTAATGCATTTCCAAGCAGAACCGTACAAGGAAAACAGTGGGAAGCATTTCATATGGTCTTCACTGCAGTCGCTGGAATCAGAAGCGCACTGCAGATCCCGAGTTAAAATAGAAGAATTGTTCTGAAGTTAGAGAACAGAAACTCATCCTACTGGAGCTGCACAAATTATAGACCGTATAAAGGGACAAGTAACAGAATAAGAACTCGTGCATAAAATTGGCCAACCTGGGAGGACCAGGAATGGTTTTGCATGCTCCTTGTTGGCTTAAAAATGTACTAAAAATGAACTTAAACTGTATTGGATTTTGGTTTCCATCCAGGTTATCATGATACGAAATTTGGAATTCAGGTTAAAATTAGCTATGAAATGTTTCTGGTTGGTAGGAACCAGTGTCTATCCCTCAGCTAATCCTGCCACAAAAGTTGATTCTAAGGATGAATTTACGGATGCAGGGAATGAGAGGGAGGAGCATTCAAGCCACCCGAAGGGCATATTCATAATAATAACGAACCAAACGTATAGCAGCACTACAAGGGATTCGTGATCTTTTAGTGAACTGTCGAATGAAAGGAATTTCCTTCAGCAGCCAATCAGGCAATGACTTTTATCAAACAGATCCATCCGTTGTTCTGCTTAGCTGCCCTGCTTTGGCTGTATGTCAAAATGCCACCCATTTCACTTCCGATGTGCCCTGTGCAGAAATAAGTTTATCTATGCTACCTTGGAGAACTGGCAAACCAGAAGGGTTAACTAAAACAGGGGTCTCCTTAAAGTTGCCAAGGTTGGAGACCCCTGATCTAAATGAATGCAGTTTTGTAGTGTGTCTTTATTACTGTGCTTTGGAAGCTGAAGGTGTATGTTTGTGTCTCTCTGTGTGTGTTATCTCCTTCAGCTATCTGAAATCCAGAATGCTGCCGGACAGTCCTCCAGGCCCATATCCTGAAGAACCCTTTTCTTCCAAAAAAAAAAAAAGCCCCCCCAGGAAGAAAGAAATGACAGACTAACCCAGGTGAAGGGAGAGCAGTGCAGCTGTTTGTAATTGGAGTCCAAGTGCCACGGGAACAAGAGCTGCACAGAATCTTTTTTTTTCACACGTACCTTACACTTATGCGTGCCGGAAAGCTGAATTCACCCTGGCTGAGTGGCTTGTTAATAACCTCCGAGTTTTGAAGCCGGCCTGTGGTGCTACGTTCACAAGTATACTGAAGCAGCTGGGAGAGACCAAAGGGAAACAGCACACCTGCTCGATAGTCTTGTCATCCTCTAAGCGCTGAATCCTGGTGCTTTTATCTCACAGATCTGACACCTGCTTAACCTGGGCTAGAGAAGTGATCGGGCGCACTTCTAAAACACCAAATCTCAACCAAAGGAACCCAAATTAAACACCTCCCGTCAGAAAAGTCCCTTGATGGCCGTTATGTGGGGGCAGGCGGGTGCGCACTCTGGAGCAGGCCTTCTGGAAGCAAGAGAGGCTACTTGGCTTTGGAGTCCACGTAGATCTTGTCTCCATCCCGGATGCCGTAGGAATGCAGGGCCCTCGAGTTGTACTTCAGCTCTTCGGGGCCAAATGGATCTTCGTTGTCGAAGTAAGTGACCAGCATGCTGCTGATGGGCAGCTGGACCACCGTTTTCAGTTCTTTCTTTAGCTCCGCCACCGTCTGATCTAAGCGGATGGTCATCTCCTTCACTTGGTCTTTGAAGTGGACTTCGACTTTGGCCTTGCTCTGAGGCCTCAGGTCGACCACCGCCAGCTTTTCCAGCTTCCCGTATTTAGTCACTAGTTCCTGGTACCTACGGAAATGGGGCAGAGACAACATGCAAAGGTTGATTTATTAAAATATACATATATTTTCTGGCGTTTTGTGCCAACCTTTTAAAGCCAACTAGCAATATCTTACATATCTGGAAAAAAAAAACAACCCAGAGAAGCTCAACTTTTTTAAGACATTTTAGCAACGGGAAGATCAATTCTGTTCTTTGCGAGCTGGACAAGCTAAGACCTAAAACATTCCTTAAAGCAAACTATGTTCTTGCAGCCAGAAAATTAAGAGCCAAGGGGCTAAATGCACTACTTAGTTTCAGGACCCAGGTACGATGTAGAAAATGCAACGGTCAGCTATTATAAACTAAAAAGGGCCTCACTGGAGATTAAAGAATGGAAAGGTGGTTTATTTTTAAGGATCCAGGTGTCAGACTTCGATGCTATCTCAAAATAAATGAATTTCCAAACTGCCAATCTTTAAGGAAATCTTTTCTTTAATTGAGCACAGCCACCGGATCATGACTCGATGCGGACAAGACTGACCTTTTGCCCCCCAATCCCTCCCTTTCCGATCCCCAAATCTCTGCTTCTCATTGGCTATCTTCCAAGTCATTCTTCAGATTTCTTGTCTCGTCATTTCCCAGGAATGTCTCCCCCCCTTCATTTCCACGACAACCCGACTTCAAAGGGATTTAGCAGGCAAAAGTTCAGAGCTTATCTCTCTCTCTCTCCTCTGCTCTCTATGCCAGCATCGAAGCGCTGACACCAGGATCCACACCATTTTGAGTTTTTGAAGAAGTCAATATTGGACATCATAATCAGCTGAAGGTCAGTGGCCTGTGCTATCTCTAATTCTGGCCCCTAATGGTTTGACGGCATCACTGAATTTCCCCAAACTTGGCAAAGGTGTCAGGTTGCAGCTCACATCAGCGAGTATTCTCAACCCCCAATGAAGAGAAAGTCGGATGTGTAGACCAACATACATTTAGGGGCAGGGCAGCTGCAATTCCGAAGTCTCACAATGTGCATGAACGACAGGCAGCCGTCAACCTACGACCACAATTGAGGCCAAAGTTTAGGTTGTTAAGTGAGAAGTTCGTTAAGTGAGCTTGCTCCGTTTTACGACTTGTCTCACCTCAAGCGAATCACTGCAGTTCTTAAAATTAGTAACCCGGTTGTTAAGTGAATCTGGCTTTTCCCCATTGACTTTGCTCGTCAGGTCACAAGAGATCACACGACTCTGAGACACTGGCACTGTCATAAATGTGAGTCAGCTGTCAATCATCTGAATGAAAATCACGGGGAAGCGGCAATGGTCGTACGTGTGAAAAATGGTCGTCCCTTTTTTCAGTGCTGCTGTAACTCTGAACGGTCACTAAATGAACTGTTGTTAAGTCGAGGACTATCTGTATTCTGGTAGCCCTGTGATAAACTTCCGCAGATACAGTGCTTTCAACATGGCCCTGCCAATCCATCCTGCTGAATGCTGCAGAGATCAATGTTCCACATCCTCAGGGGGCTAAGGGGGAAAAAAAAACACCTATGACATGCCACCCCTCCTCTCCCCCAATTTTTCTTCTGCTCTCTTGGTAGTATTCATTCACTGGCAGAGTGAATCCCCGCTGTCGTAGCTTGTGGGAACGAAGTCAAGCTGAAATTTTTACAGCTATTAATTGCATAACTTTGGTTCAGCTTCTGCCTTTCTGTAGGTCTGAATTCCGTCCCTTTTGGCATTTGCAAACGGAGGACGAGGCTGAATGGGAGGGGGGGAAAAAATAAAGTGGGGCAGCACCGTCTGGATGGCCACGAACCCGTTCCACAAGTTTCTTCTCCCTCCCAGAGATCAACACCCCTCTCCTGGTTAGAGATTTCTGTCTTTGCTCCTTGTCTCTGCCATTCCCCCCATTCCCCACCCCCACGGCATTTTTCAGATATCTCTCATTAATAATGAGGAAGGAGCATCTCTTCTGCTGGGCTGGGAAAGTGGCAAAAAGTCAACCCAAAGTCCAAGGTAGCTGAAAAGATAAAAAACAAAGAGTGGTTAAGATTGGGGGGGGGGGGAGATAACATTTCAGAGTCTCTAAGGGATGCCCTTAGACTGAAAGCCCCTTTTGTTTCCTTCTTGGCTCAGGCCGAAAACCGTGATCGCTGCTGTGTCATTGCTCCTGTCAGGGGATGATGGGGCCTGGCAACCAGGTAGGGAGCCTTCCCCCCATCCCCCTCAGGGGACTCGTGTTAAAGGTAAGGATATTCCACCAACAGCAGAGCCTCTGTCTGTCTGCAATGGGGGGGTGGGGTGGGGTGGCTGATGAAGTGCTCCCTCAGTTTCGCCGAGCGTCTTGGGACAAAAACCAGCTTTTGCAGAGGCCAGGTGTTTGGAGAACGGACTGCTGCGCTTGGCTTTGCAATTAACACGGAGAGAAAACTTGGGTCCGTTTTGGCTAACCACGATTTGGGAAGATGAGGAAGACGAGTTCTCTGAAACCCCCCGTGATGGCTGACAGCAGTTAAATCAACAGTGGAAAGTGAGCTTTTCAGGGCGGGTTTCAACACCTCCATTCATTCCGTCACTTCTTGTCTAATGGGATCCACGGCTTGTTCCGCAGAGCTCTGAAAAGGGCTTGTTTTCCCATTGAGGCGACCGCAGTCTCTTGCTTCCAGAGAGGTAGACATGCCATTGTCATCGAAACAAAAGGGGATCCAAAGGTGTTGGGAGATTCCGCAACTCTTTTCTCTCCCACTCCCACCTAAGGCCAAAATTTCTCACCAGATGGTAACAGATAACAAGAGTCGGAAGGGATTTTGGAGGTCTTCTTAGTCCAATCCCCTGCTCAAAAGCAGGAGACCCATTTCCATTCCAGACAAAAATGGTTGTCCGATCTCTTCTTATGAAACAAAAATAGGAACAATGCAGAAATATTGGGGACAGCAAAACTGTTTTCCTCAAGTGGGTTGAAAACTGCTGGAACCTGTTCTTTAAAAGCTAGCTTGTATTCCAAAGTGAGGAAGTTTCCATTTATCAAATCCATATCCCGCCTTCTTCCTGGAAACAAAAGCTGGTATGCACAAGGCCACTCATTTCACCCCCAAAGGCACAATTCTGTTAAACAATGTTGGGTTGAAATGAGTAATTGGTCCGAGGCTGCTGTATAAATTTTGTGGTCCCTTGGCTCAGCATCTTAACTATGACTGTATTCAAGCTCCCAAACTGTAGGACTTTTAAGCTCATCTTTACTCTAGTTGTGTCTGCGAAGTGCATCTTTTTGTCTCCGGATCTAACAAGAGTACCTAAGCAGTCAGAAACGACACAAAAGATCTTTTCATTTGTAACCTCTCTCTTAGGCAATTCTATCGCAAATGAAATCCGTGTGGACGTTTTAAACAAGCTGTAAAGATCTGGTGAATTAATACTTTGGATACCAGGATGGCAGCTCATCAGTTTGCAAAAATAAGGGGGTGGGTGGGTGAATAACTCCTTTTTGGACGATTATGATGTTATTATTAATATCATGATTGTCAAAGGATAATTGTTTTGAGGATGTGGTCCTAAAAAAAATTACATATCAATCTTGGAGGGATTGAGGAAAGAGAAAGAACCTAAAGGGGAAAAGAAAAGAGGATTGTAATCAAGCCTGGAGAAGGAAAAGGGGAAAGAAACGGAGTTATTGGGGGCAGAGAAAAGTCACGAGAATGAACTTCAGGCATGAACTTTTAAAGATGCAGGATGTGGAACCTGAATCTCGATTCTCTGGGGACGCCGTCTCGGCTATTCACGGCCCCCAAAGGGCCCTGAAATGGCACGCTGGTTTGGTGGACTGGAAAGCCAAGTCTCTGTTGAGGGCGCAGGTCTCTTCAAGACCCCACACAGATGAGGGCATCTGGACAAAGGGGCCATTGAACAATCAGGCTGGGGGGGAGGGAAGCCCAGGTTTATTCAAAGGCTATGAACTGGGGGGGGGGGGAGGAAATAGGGGAGACAAAAGGCAATTTTGCTGTTTGCATTAACCTGCTGGGAACCGATAGCAAAAAAAGGAAAAAAAAAAAAACCCACTGAGGCAAAACCAAACCAAAAATCATGGGAAACTCAATGGTGTCAAGGGTTCAAGATACCACACGTTTTAAGATTCCTCTGCATCAATTTTTAAAAATATCCTTTTCTTTTTCTGGGATTGCCTGAATATCTGTCTTGTCTCAATATCTGGTTTAGGAAGGGCAAGTGAGGGTCAAAGAGCTGAAAATGCAATCAATGTGGCCTGTGTCCGTGCATCCCAAGCCTTCCGTTATGATGACTCTTTCACTACTGGCTTTAGCTGCCCCTTTTGAGAGTTAACTAAGCCCTACCTGTGCGTCATATCATTCTAGTCCGTTTTCTCTTTCTACCCTTTGCTTCCCCCAATATCTGCTCCAGATTGCAACCTTCCCGACAAGGCAAAGCTTCACTGTACTTAATTATTCATTAACAATGCGCTACAAATATCGGTAATAAAGCATTCAGCCGTCGCCTGTTATTTACTGTCTTTCCTCAGAAGTGCTTACCGATATCTGTAGCTGTTCAAATGGTAATTTACTCATTTGCACTGCAGCGCCTTGCCAGATAAGTCGGTAATATATATGAGACGCCATAGTGAAGATAAATGAGGTACAGTGAGGCTCTGCAGCTTGCCTAAGTTTATCAGGTGAGTGACTTCGCGCACAATTCTCAACTGGGGACACAACTCAATTTATATTTTGTGTCTTCAAAACCATGGTGAACAGCCGAAGTTTTTTCATTCGTTCTGCAAACTTCTGGGTAATCCCTCACCTGAAAGGAGCTTCTTCCTGTGGAAAGTCAATGTAATAGCGGATGAAAAACCTCTCAGAGTCTTCTCGTTCTCCTTCCATTATGACACTTCCGTTCAGCTTGGTGATGGATGGTAGCCTGCCAAAGACAAGAAGAGAAAATGTGAACAGCTGCGCAAAGGGGGTGGGGGGAGAGGGGGAGAAAAAAAATTTCCCCAAATAGTCAGCAGCAAATATTGTCTTCTCATGAGATTCCTGCAGAACCTGACACACAAAAATATAGCTGTCAGGGAAATTGCATTCTTATAGGGCTCCATTCAGAGAGGAATTGATTTAAAATTGTGCATTACAACTTGATTATAAATATATCTGACGATTTCCTAAACGCCTTCCTTCTTGTGGACTTTCCAAGGCATGTTATAAAATGTTGGTAACTTAAGAAAAAGGCTGTAGAGATTTGCTATTTACTGCTTCTCCATTCTGCAGTATTGGTGTGTGTGTGTGTGTGTGTGTGTGTGTGTGTGTGTGTGGGAGAGAGAGAGAGAGAGAGAGAGAGAGGGAGAGAAAGTGTGAGAGAAAGAAAGAAAAAGAGAAAGACAAAAAGAGAGATAAAGACAAAGAGAAAGAGAGAAAGAAAGAGACGAAAAGAGTCATATATATCTATATATATGACCAAAATCCAAGTTCAGGTGCACCCACTTTAGGCATTTTAAACACTGAAGAAAACAATGAATGTGGAACTGCAGAATATGGGATCAAAAATTTTCTCTTTTAAATCGGCACAACTAGTACCCATCAGAGCACAGTTCAAGCAACTGTCTCTAAACTTTTCAACAGTTAATTTAACATCAGTCATCAGTGGCTTTTGAGATTTCAGTGACCGGCATATATGCAATGGACGTATTCTCATTGCAAAACACAAAACGTACACCAAAGGGGGAGACTGTGAGGTGGGCCCATCGATAGGGTCCTCTCCCTTTACCATTGATTGACAAAGGCCTCTCTCAGTTCCTGTCCTTAGCCACGATGAGCCATCTCCCTGCCTGCAAAGCTGTAAAATGGGACACTGGAGTGCAAGTTAAATGACTCATCTGAGATTAGGGCCTTGCCTTGATTCTCCCTGATGCCCCAGGCTGGACGTGAAGATGGAAGGGATCAATTTTAGTCCAAACCACTGAGATTTTTTAAAAAAAATAGGAAACAGTAGATAATGGTTTTAAATAAGTAAATAAGTCTGCAGTATAGCAAACATTAAAAATACCAATTGGGAATCAAGCAAAAAATGGGCCCAAAGACTCAACAGTCTCCAAATACAAGAGATTTATAATTTTTTTTCCCCCAAGGTTATTATTGTAGTCCTTTAAAACAGGGCTACTTAAGGTGGTTTGCAAGTCCAATGCCACTTCATGGAACAATTTTAATTCACAATGTAGGTTCCCCCTTCCGCCCCCTTATTTTCTGATTCACTCACAAAACTGTGAAGTTACAGGAGCCAATTCCAATGCCCTCTTTGAGACTGAGCGTCTTAGACTTAAGTCACACACAATTTTTAATCGTATTAAGGCTGGATCTACTACAAAATCTCCAGACCTGGCTATTACCAGCTTCCTCCGCTCCTCATTGGTGTACGACTGAAGGAGAGGGATTCCCAGCAACCTCACTTCCTCAAGCTTGGGGAAAGAATTCAGTTTGTCAACATCTTCCCAGGAATGCAGACCTGCTTTAAAGAAAAGGAAAAGCTCAGGCAAGGAAAACAGACAAGTGAAGAGGCCTGCGGTATTCTAGGTCGAAAAGCTGGGCTTGTGTGAAAATTATTTGCCAGCCGAAACTAGATGAGGAACAGAACAGAAAAACAAATGGCTCAGGTTGAAGGCAGCAGGGGTGGGTTCGGGAGAACCTCTAGCTAAGATTCTGTGCAGTTTGGAGAACCCCCAAATCCCACTCCTGGCTGGCCCCGCCCACCCCGTCCCTCCCCGGAGTCTCCACGCGGCCTGTTTTGTATGCAGGTAAGTGCAGGCCACGCACGGAAGCTCGGAGAGGGAGGAAAACAGGCCTACCGGAAGTTCAGGAAGGCCAGTAACGGGCCCATTTCCAGCCTTTGGAGGGCCTCCGGAGCCTGGGGAGGCTGTTTTCGCCCTCCCGGAGCCTCAAGGAAAACCTCCGGAGCCTGGGGAGGGCAAAAAACACTCCCCCCGCCATGGTGCAGACCACCGACTAGGCCACAACCATGCCCACCCAGCAACAGGGCAGAGAAAAAGTTTTGCTAAAATTTTTGAAGCCCACCCCTGGAAGGCAGGCACACCTTTTTCAAACGTTTCTCTATTAAGCATTTCTCAAATGCAGTAGAAAATTACTGTTACCAGGGAATGATATCTGAACACAGATTTCTCCCGGCTGATCTTATACTTACATGAATTATATTTTGTTATTTTTTTAAAATGTCAGCCTTGAAAAGTCAGATTATTCTGGGGAGTTGCTCAATTACTTTCCCCCTCTGAAAATAACATTTCATTTCCACCTTTGCTGCTCCAATGAAGCTGGTGATTAATTATTGAAAGAAACTGATATATTTTGGTAAAAACACAGCTAACTGGATTAGATTTCCTGGGAAGTTAAGGCTTTGGCTTATGGTATACTCTTGTATTCCCAGCGGTACGAATGTAGTATGTTAAATAAATCAGTAAAAAGCCTGTTATTATCATCCAATGGAATCGCAATTCAAACAAATGGAAGCAATTGGATGGAGTTATTCTTAAGGAATCATGATACTTTTCTTTCTAGAGAGCACTGCATTCTTGAGCGATGGAGTGTGGAGCTTCAGATGCTGAAGATGGTCCACCTCATTTTGCTAAAAGGTTATACCTGGCCAATGTTCTTTCTCATCTCTAAGTCTATGACCATAAACCATCGCGAGCCAGTTGACATAGCTACTGTTATCAATCGTTAATTTGATTAAACACAGAAGAGTAACATGCTTTAAGAAAGTGTAAATGATCAAAAATATTTGCCTGCGCAAATAAAGGGTGATGAGATTTAATTTAGCACAAAAAGAAGTGTAAATCTTCAAGAGGGCCAACTCCTTGCCAATTGGCTTGGCATTAGGTGCTCATTCACTGCATGCACACACACTGATGAGGGAACTTATGCGAAAGATTTTAAAGCCTCACTAGATATTAATGCCACTGTAACAACATTGCCAAAAAGGCATTAAGAGTTGTTAACCTAATCTTGCGTAGCTTCTTCTCTAGTAATGTACTACTAACTACAGCATACAAAACATTTGCTAGACTAATTCTTGAATACAGTCTGGAACCCGCACTGCGTATCGGACATAAATACAACTGAGAGAGTTCAGAGATATTTTACGAGAAGAGTCCTCCATATGCCACCAGACTCCAAATTTTGGGGTTAGACAACTTAGAACTACGCCGACTTCAGTCTGACCTAAGCGTAGTACATAAAATTATATGCTACAATGTCCTACCTGCCAATGACTACTTCAGCTTTACCCACAACAATACACGAGCAAATAATAGATACAAGCTCAAGGTAAACCGCTCCAAACTCGATTGCAGAAAATATGACTTCAGTAACAGAGTGGTCAATGCCTGGAATGCACTACCTGACTCTGTAGTTTCTTCCCCATAAGTGCATAAGAGCACCAGTGTGCCTACAGTCCCTATCCTAATATTCCTTTTTACTTACTGTTTTCATGTATTCAAATTATGTTTATACTTTTACCTGTTATCTTATATATGCTTGACAAATAAATAAATAAATAAATAAATAATAAAAAAAATAAAAATAAAAAAAATAAAAATAAAAAGAAGAAGAAGAAGAAGAAGAAGAAGAAGAAGAAGAAGAAGAAGAAGAAGAAGAAGAAGAAGAAGAAGAAGAAGAAGAAGAAGAAGAAGAAGAAGAAGAAGAAGAAGAAGAAGAAGAAGAAGAAGAAGAAGAAGAAGAAGAAGAAGAAGAAGAAGAAGAAGAAGAAGAAGAAGAAGAAGAAGAAGAAGAAGAAGAAGAAGAAGAAGAAGCCTGGATAAGCTGGGCCTTTGTTCCGATCCAACAGGCCTTGTATATCCTTCCATTACATTTCATCCAAGGTCTCACCTGACTTGTGCAGACTGATGGATCGCAAGTTTGGGAATAGCCTTGCCAGGGAATCATCGGAGTCTTCAATGGTTGACAGACTGTTATTGGCCAGAACCAAAGTATCTAGTGATGGAAACATGATCCCCAGCTTCCGGATCTCAGTCCAGTCTTTGAGATTATTGTCAGTTATGTGGAGCAATTTGAGGGAATTACAACAAGCTGGAGAACAAGACACTGTATTATAGTCGTTAAGGCACAGGAAAAGTTCCTCCAAGCTGCAGGGAGAAAATTCCAATTAAAATATGCAGCAACATCTCTATGCAATCCAGTTAATGTTGGTTTTAAGGAAAAGACACATTGATGAGCTTTAAAAGATGGGTTTGTATCACTATTACTTGCAGCAGCAGAAAAAGCATTCCCAGATATTTCCTCCTAGGGAAAAACTGCTGGGGGAAAAAATCTGTTGCCCTTGTAATCCCATCTCTGGATTTCTGAAGGAATCTGCATTTGGTTAGTTACTGTGAGAGCAGAAGCTTGGATTCAATAAGCTTTGGTCCCACATGAAGGAAAACAGAGTTGGCCAAGCTGAAGGGAGCCTCTGCCAGGCCTCATAAAATATGTAAGGGAACGTTTAACTGGAAGTTGTCCTGCACTATCTCTACACCCCCATTTAGTCTCAATCAAAAGCCAGCATGTCCATTAGAGGAGCTATTTGATCTGATAACCGAAGAGCAGAAAGGCAGAACGTGGACTGTCCTACTGGCGGTATATCTGTTAATTTGATAAATTTACCGATAAATGCCCCAAGCAGCTTAGCAGTAGTTTGGAAATGTTGTCCAAATGTAGTCTAAAAACTTTGAAAGTGGATAGATCTGCACAAACCACAAGTGGCTTTGTGATGCACTCTGCCTATGGATATACTATTGAATGCTTCTCGATGGGGCCTGGTGGCTCAGCAGACTGATAGCATTATGATAAACACCAGCTGTCTGCAATTACTGTAAGTTCGAATCTCACCAGGCTCAAGGTTGACTCAGCCTTCCATCCTTTCTAAGGTAGGTAAATTGAGGACCCAGTTTGTGGGGGCAATAAGCTGACTTTGTATAAATATACAAAAAAGGATGAAGGCTATTGCTTAACGCATTGTAAGCCGCCCTGAGTCTCCGGAGAAGGGCGGCATATAAATCAAAATAATAATAATAAAAAAAGAGCTATGCAAATAGAAAACGGGTCTATTTCAGAACCCAGGTTTTTTTGCCTGATCTACTGCACTGCCAGGAGTTTAAGATATACCAAAGCTTTCAGTTTACACACATAAACATACACACACACACTGAAGCTATAATCTTAAATCAGCATCTCATACTATAAGGGAGTATAACTAAATAAGGGAGACTGAACCTCTTGGAACACCATTCAGTAACATGTAAATACAATTACAATATGACAAGAAGCTGCCATAATAATTGTCTAACAGATTTGAAAATCACGGCTTTTTGTTAAAATCATGTTCAGGCAATCAGGCAGGAAAGCTCCTTCGCCTTCCTTCCTTTAGCCTAAAGTAACAATTTGTGGTAGCCAAATGGGCTAGTAAAACTTTCCACTACCTTTTGTGGAGTGCCTTAAACTCCTCCATTAATTTGTAGAGTAACAAATTGATGGGAATATAGCCACTAGTGTAAAATTAAAAATAGCAAGACTGACATGCATGGAAACCAAACAAGACAAGAGACCAAATTGGGTCAACCAGAATACAGACAGGGAAATCTAAACTACAGATTTTGTAATGAACTCTAGGTTCAGTTCTCAAATCTACAGTTCTTGGATGGATTTCCTTTGGAGAGAATTTGAATCTGTCAGCTGGTGCAAAAGGTAGCCATTTGATAAGATTCAAAAAGTCAAACAGATAACGTGCCTTTGAGGGCCCTGTCCACTACTAGTAAAAAAATAAATTCCAGTTTATTTTTTGGAATTTGTGTTTTGAGTTTAACTGTTGTAGTCCTTCTCCTTCCTTAATAGATCTTGTCAGTTAACTAACCCTCAAAACCCTACTTCCTTTAGGCTTACTCAGGCAATTCTTGCAGTATAGTGTGGACTGTTTCCCAGGAAGCTTTGCTGTTGTTGAGCACAAGTTTGCGAACACCAGAGAAAGATCCAGCACATTTCCTTTCTAAAACTGACAAATTCAGAGGATTGGAACTCAGGTTCAGAAACGCCAAGTGAGGGACATTGGACACAATTTTACTGACCTGGGAGAGAAGGAAAGAAGGGGAAAAAAAACAGAACAAACCTGTAATCAGATCTCAATTAATATTAAAACCTCCCAGCAACCTTTCTAGTCCACTTCACTGAGTTGAAGAATGATAAGGATTCTAACAGCATTCAAGATAGTTATTTGTAACTCATACCGTGGCCATTTGATGATTTCGATTGATTGGTTAATTGCTTGTTCCCCTCAATGGTTCAGTTAATTACACTCTTAGAAAGACTTGATAAGGGGAAAAAAACAGATACCTGGCAGGCTTCTAAAGAAAAGAACAGCAACTATAGAAAAGAAATAACTTACAAGTGCCAACATTTTTCAAAGGACTATTTTATCCAGGGCTACGCATCTTTTCTGCGGTCTTGTATGCGCCAAATACCATTTTAGTAAAGAATTTTGATTCCTGCAATTGATTAATGTTTGGGTCCCCCCTCCCCCCTTCCCTCTCTGCAAACAACTTTCTAATTCTTTTTAACATTTGAGCATGAAAAACTGATGGCCAAAAGGCAATAAAACCACCTTCCCTGTTTTGGCTTATTATAATCCAAAGCTTTGCCGCAAGGAAACATGGGAGGAAAACACATATGCAAACTGCTGGAGAGCATTTAGAACAATTATTGCAACATTTAGGCCAAACCCAAATTCATTTATTTTGAAGACACATGGGCTAAAAGAAGGATAACAATAACGAGAGTCAGTGGGATCCGTTCGAATTCTTAGCTGCAAAAGCCTTACTGTACAGCTCTTCCTGATCCTATAACCCGTTTTACCTCCTGCTGTAAAAATTAAGACGACTCAAGGAGTTTCATTAACAATTAAAACTTTCCATTTTTAAAATCACATTCTGCCTTCCCTCCAATGAGTTACAGGGGGATCTCATTTCATTTTGTCCTCTCCAAGAAGCCATGGGTAAGGTCGGCTGGGCTGAGAGAGTAGATCCAGGGTCATCCAGCAAGATTTTATGTGCTTCAAACTGCATCTCCCCTGGCCCAGGCCAAACCTCATTGTAACGCAGGCATTAACAGGCCCCAAAGGAAGAAAAATGGCAGAGAAACAGAGAACATCTTCTTCCCTCTTGGATGGTAGCTGAGATTATGAAACTGTAAAAGCCGTGGCTAAAGGCAACAAGCTGATGATGGGAGCTCGGAAGAGAATCTTCAGAGGAGAGATGAGCAAGAAAGAAGAGGTGGCCTGCTTGAGAAAGCTTGAGGTTTGGGAGAAGAAATGGAAGGTAAAGGTTCCCCTCGCACATGTGCTAGTCGTTCCCGACTCTAGGGGGAAGTGCTCATCTCCGTTTCTAAGCTGAAGAGTCAGCGCTGTCCGAAAAAGTCTCCGTGGTCATGTGGCCGGCATGACTCAACGCCAAAGGCGCATGGAACACTGTTACCTTCCCACCAAAGGTGGTGCCTATTTTTCTACTTGCATTTTTTTACCTGCTTTTGAACTGCTAGGTTGGCAGACGCTGGGACAAGTAACGGGAGCTCACCCCGTTACACGGCACTAGGGATTTGAACCGCTGAACTGCCGACCTTTCGATCGACAAGCTCAGCGTCTTAGCCACTGCATCCCCTTGAAATGGAAGGAGAAAGTACTAAACTAATCAAGTACTTGGATTACCCTGGGCAAGGACATTTGCTTGAATAATTCGAATCCATCCGGAACAGACATCTCTACCTGCAGTCAAAGACAGCTGTTCTTGTTACTACTCAGAATGAAGTTCGCATAAGGTGCTTTACCTCGTGCCAGTCTTCTAATTTGTTGTCAGAAAGATCCAGTTCAGATACGTGAGCACAGAAGGCAGCTATCTCTCTCTCGTCGCCTGCACAGGTGATCCCACAGCTGTTCAACACCAGCACGCTTGGCAGGTTGAGGCGGTCTGAAAAAGCAGAACGGACAGGAGGCCCTTATAAGGAGCCTCTCGTTTTTGCAGAGCAATATTATCATCTGTACATCCAAGCAAACCTGATCCAGAATACGCTTTTTTAAAAAAATGCAGTATAAAAATGAGATTCCATGTCTGATGAACTGTACCTGATGTGGCTGTTTTTAAAAGATACTGTTTTATTATTATGCAATCCATGGTGCTCTTTGATGGCTGAAAGTGAAAAGTGACTCTTAAATGCATGAAACTGTAAATTAGAATGTCCTAAGGGTTAATTAATGCCATTATTTAGTTTAGAACAGGGGTGTCAAACTCAAGGCCCGGGGGCCTGGATCCGACCCTTAGATCTGGCCTGCAGGGCCGCCCTGGAAACAGTGAAGGAGCAGCCCGCTGTGCTTCTGCCTGTGAAAACGGAGCTCGGGAAGGCCGCATGCAACCCCACAAGCTCTGTTTTCACTGGCAGAAGGTTGCAAGAGGCCGTCGCAGCAGAAAATGGAGCTCGAGAGCCCGTTTTTGCTGGCAAAGCACTTGGGCCACCACAGGCTCCCCCGACACAAGTGACGTTGAACTGGCCCCTCGATGCGACCCCCCAATGAAATCGAGTTTGACACCCCTGGTTTAGGATGAGTATGTCAAAAGGTAAAACACGATACATTTCTCCTATACATCCTTCTCTAGATTCCACATTTGCACTTGATGAACCCCAACTAATATCTTTTGAACCATTTTCACAGGGTTTTTTTTATTGGTTTTACCACAACACAACACAACACAACATACAAAACACAAACACATGTTATGTGTTTCTTTTTACATATCAGTTTTGTTCCTCTTACTTTCTACATTCCCAATTTTTCCCATCCTTTATTATCATTATCTTTATCGTCCCTTTATTTTTAATTTTCTTCATTTACATTATTTTGCACATGTCACCTTCTTCTCTCCATCGTTTATTCACATTTTCTTTCCCTAATCTCAAGATTCACAGTTTCTTATCATCTACCCTAATAATATTTTCAATAGAAGCAGTATTGTTTCAGAAATCGGTGCAACCAAATTACTCTGGAAAAGAAATCTAACAAAATAATAGTAACTTTGGAGACCATATGAAAGATGCAAGCATCTAGAGAGATCTTTTTTCTTCATATAAAAGATGCTTTCCTGGGACAATTGCAGTGATTACTGTCATAAGGGGAAACTTTAATTTTGCCTTTTTCATTAGGGAAGTTGCTAATAAGAAAAGGGTGATGAGGGTATGGACATTGAACAAGGGAGCAGTATGCTGCAGCATACACTGTGATATTTTGCTGGATAGAAGCATTTTAATAATAAAAATAACCTTGTCTCAGGGCCAAGATAGCTTTGCCATCTTTTTGAAGTACATGAATGAAGAAATCAGAAGAATAACCAGGAAAGCTTTTTTTTTCTTAAGGTGTCTCTGGAAAGGTTAACTCTGAGTGACATACAATACATTTTGTCCCCAACTGACTCAACTTATTTTTGTTCTTTTCTGTCAAATTCAGTTACTCTCAATTCCACCCAAATAACCTGGTTTGTATTTTTTCTTTGGGAATGTCTGTGATAGAAATCAACCTCACAGGAATTCAAAATCAGAATTGAGGGTGGGGGTCAGGGAGGAAGGAGTGAATGCACAGTCAGTGCACCCAAAAATTCTCTGCAGTCCAGAAAGAAACTCCGTTTCCCTTCCATCCCTCTCATAGAAGAGGGAGAACAAAGAGTAAACATAATAATTTTTTAATCCAAGCCCTGCTCTAGGGATGTTGAAAGAAAAATGCAGCCAAAACCTGTACCTTTCATAGGTGAACCCTTAGGTGTAGCTGGGACATGCACGCCCATTCCAGGACCACGACGATAAGGGAAGTTTTCCGGGCTGTATTTTTCACAAAGAACTTGCATGAAACTTCTCCCACTGGGCTGATCCATTGTCCCTTCCAGAAATGCTGTGGTTCAAAAGATAGGAAATAATAATTTTATTGTCATTGTATGTTTATACACATTATACCCATACAACGAAATTCACTTAACACCCAAAGTCCAGGTCCAACACACATAACAATCCCCAAATACACACCCACCCACCACAAATTCCCCACCCCTAAACCGCCCAAACATCCAGACAACAGACCAAGTAATGCTGTCCAACAGCTCACTGATGGTGGCTCTTTAGTTCATTGTTGAGTGCAATTATAGCTCTGGGATAAAAGCTATTCAGAAAACGTGTGGTCCGAATTTTAATTGTTCTGTATCTTCTGCCAGAAGGCAACAATCCAAAAAGATTGTAAGCAGGATGGGAAGAGTCTCTGAGAATGTTATGCAATAATAAATAAATGCCTTCCTTCCAACTGGCAAACTTAAAATACATCATTAGACAAAGCACCTTCCATTTTAATTTGGGTGAGGGAATGTGTTAGATTCACTAAACGTTTGGAAAGCTTCATACAGTAAGGATGCTATTAAAAAAGCAAGTTTACTCCAAGATCACATGTGAAGGAACTTTTTCAGAGTGACCCTTCTTGAGATGAAGGCTTAGATCAGTATGTCCAACTTTGGCAACTTTTAAGGCCTCTGGAGTTCAACTCCAAGAATTTCCTACCTAGGCATGCTGGGTAGGGAATTATGGGAGTTGAAGTCCACAAGTCTTAAAGTTGCCAAGGTTGGACACCCCTGGCCTAGATATTCAAGCTTGAAAGAAGACATCTGAGGAGCTTATATGAGGCTTTGAAGCATCCTATTGTGGCCACTCAGGAAGAGGTAAGTGGGATCCCAATGGGCAAAATGAAGCGTGTGCAATTTAGCTCCTTTAACCATTCAAACCACTATCAAAATATATGCTTGTGGAAAAAAGAGGAACGGAAGGTAAAACCTTTTGTAAATTTCTGAATTCAGTCACAAAATCTCTGGTGTGGAACATATGCAAAACTCAAATCAGCACAGAATATACTATTCTAGACCAATAAAATAACTTGACATAAAGGTAGTATTCGTAGGTCTTATAAACTTATACAAACATACCACTTTCTTCATTTTTCTAGAACAGATGCTGGGCATAAAACATTCAATCTGTAAGGTATATCTGTTCCAATTTGTTGCATATGTCAATATTTTGGAAATGGGAATAGAAATAACACACACATTAAGATACCAAAGAATTAATCAACACCAGAGATGGGCAGAAGGTAAATGTGTGAATGATGTACAGTAGATCGCCCAACTGTTCCTCAATTGTAGAAGCAACCAACCAAGTTATTTCCCTCCATTCCTGGAATTAAAGCAGATGAAGTGATGGAAACATGAGCTTTTAAACCCTGGACATTCACATGGGAGATTGAAGGGAAAAAGTGCCCAATTCTTTAAATCTTAGGAGGGCATTTTATGTAAGACGTTCCGATTGGTGGATTATTTTATCCCGCAAAAATAAATAGTGCAGAATGTCTCAGATGTTCCCCACTTACACAAGATGGTTATTTTTTAG
Source organism: Pituophis catenifer annectens (assembly GCF_029215685.1). Taxonomy (NCBI): domain Eukaryota; kingdom Metazoa; phylum Chordata; class Lepidosauria; order Squamata; family Colubridae; genus Pituophis; species Pituophis catenifer. The sequence goes on from NW_027256892.1 coordinate 23,422,829, forward strand.
TTTCAGCATTAGCTCTCTCAGGAGTTACATGTATGAGTTTCTGGGAATCTTCTTAGCCCTTCATTGTATTTTTCCGGGAGGGAAAAGATCACACTTCCATGTAATTCCCTGCACAGGAAAGGATAAGAGAATGGAAGAAAAGCAGGAACTTAAAACAGCATCAGTGAACTTAAGAAACAATGCTATCTAACTCGCACATTTTTTTTTCCAGGAATCTGACAGCACCTTTTCCAAGTAACAAATTTTATTACAAGCATAAGCTGCAACTCATGAAAGTTTATGCCTTTGAATAAAATCTGTGACTTGGAGCGAGTGCTGCCAGTTTTATAGACTATCACAGCTCTCCTCCTATAATCTCATTCTTTTGTGAATAGGAACTAGACAATTTATGCCAGGGAAGGCTGTCAACAAGTAGCAGCTTGATTCCCCCTAGTAGAATCTGCCCAGTTTACCCAGGCAACAATACACGGGCACACAATAGATACAAACTTAAGGTAAACCACTCCAAACTAGACTGCAGAAAATACGACTTCAGCAACAGAGTGGTCAATGCTGGAATGCTCTACCTGACTGTGGTTTCTTCCCCAAACCCCCAAAACTTTAACCTTAGACTGTCTACTGTTGACCTCACCCCATTCCTAAGAGGTCTTTAAGGGGCGTGCATAAACGCACCAACTTGCCTACCTATTGATAATCATGTTTATACTTATATCTGTTATCTAATACATGCTTGACAAATAAATAAAATAAAATAAATAAAACAAAACATTTGGAAGCTAAGGGTTCCTTCCTGCTTCCCAGCAGAAGTATATGGACATCAAGGTCATCTATCACTGCAGTGGCCTCATTTTGTCCTCCAGAGCTACATCTTCTGTTCTGAGTATTTAGCAAGGCACTTGAGGATATATTCTTTAATTGGGCATTTGGTACATAATTTGTATGGATTTTGTTGACATTATTGATGGGCTAACATTTTCTTTTTGTTTTTTATTACTGCAGAGTTTGGGCTTGGAGGGATTGATTTCTATAGTTTTAATCTTTTTTTTAAAATGTGTCAACTTGTTCACCTTGGTGATGTATAAGCACTGTACAACTAAGTGGTAATGATGGATGGCTACCTTTCTGATTGAACAGGATACTGAAAATTATTTGATCAAAAGAGGGGCAAAGAAGAAAGTAAAGTATGGAGAAAATTTGTTTTAAGGGATTAATCTGGCAGGGAGAGTATTTGTTACTCACAGAATTTACAGAAAGTAAGTCGTTCTAGTGATTTACATCCTTCACAGGGTACCATTATACTAATTACATCATTTAAGTGATGCCACTACACAAACTGTCCATGGAAATTTGCTCCACTGTATGAAAGGTTAGTTGTATCAAGGTTTAATGAATGAAGGTTTCACTGTACAACTGTACCATTATGCTCCCATCTAATTAGCCAACAAGGAAAAAAAGATTACAATATTAAAACTCTGGCAAATCATGCCAGTTTGCAAAATAGTAATACAGCCCACTGCCTTAAAATAAAAATCCAAAGTGCAATAAGAACATTAAAAAAAAATATTAGTTGGATGGCTTGGGAAAGCCAACATAAAAGAATGCAAATCTAATTGGGACTTCCCTAAACTAGAATATAAACTTAAAGGGCAAATCCTTTCCCAGTTTTAAAACGGAATCCACAATTCGAATGCCCCAAGGTTGTTGAGAACCACACACTAAGGTTTATGAAATAATTCCATGGGATCTAAAACTTGGATTTTGGATGCCTTTCTGAAGAAAGATAAGCTGCTGGTATATATTGAGGTGCGGGTAGTGGTTATGCTATTCCAGAGCTGCACAACTCATTGAGGGGAAAAAACTGCACTGGTAATATCGAAAATTCTTATGTGCTGCACAGAAATACCGATCAGCTGCTCCATGGCAGTGGAAGCACTAGAGTGGGCTGCAGTGACAGCTCCAAATTTATTATAGTACTTATTTTTTAAAGGCTGCTTGGTGGATCATATGTAGCCCCCAGGCTGTATACTATGCAGGCTTGCAGTATATAAGCTTGAAACAAAATGCTTTTAAAATCAAACCTTTTCAAAAAAAGGTGGACATTTAAGGGTTTTAGTCTAACAGTTAATTTCAGTCCATTCCAAAAATAAATCTCTGAAAGGTTCATAAAGTATCACTCATCATGGAAGTATTTCATAGACTGAACTTTAACAATAGCTTCTGAGCATTGCAAAGGCTTGTTCTATAGATCACTGGATTTATCAAAATAATCATACTTCAAAACATCAACAGAAAATAATTCTAAAATGTGGAAACAGAGTAACCTTTGTTCCTTCTGAAAAGGAGCATTTGTAACCAAAGTCAAAACCAAACTTTCCATTCTGGAAAGTGGAAGAAAAAACAAGGGAGGGCTTCGTCTTGGGGATGGGGAACAGAAATATAAACATGAGCGGAAACATTCGTTGGCTTTTCCCAAAAATCAGTACTATACCATTACCAAGGTTTTCTGAGTGTTAATAATCCACTTTCCTTCTCTGGAAAAATCAAGCTTCAACTAAGAAAACCAGATGGTTCCCAGAATGCAACTTAATTTTTTTAAAATATGTTATTAAATGCAGATGAGGCATCTGCTATCTATAAAACCAGTTAATTCTTAAATGCTTAAGATGAGACCCTTTGACAACACTTGCCACAAATATAGCAAAACAATTCTTCCATTTTTACTAAACTAAACTCTTTTGGATTTTTTTTAAAGTTATGCACTTTTCAAGATGGTTAAAAGCCAGTGAAAATATTTTCAAACATATTAGACAAGATATAGACAGTCAGCAGCATTTAGAAAATATTTTGTCTCTAACAATATTAATACTTGAATAAGGAAAGCTGTGATAATGAGGATAGGGATCTAGGTACATTAGCTACATATTTGTGCTTCTGTAAAATAACAATCTTATAATAGAACTCCATTTACTCTCAGGTGATGTTTTATCTTTCAATCTGCCTTTCTTCCATTATGAAACTAAGGAAGATCTTAAAATAGGTTTGAAACGGTTTCCCTGTCAAGCCCTGACCAGAGTTAAGCCTTCAATCTCGGCCTCAATTTGTAAGCCAGAAAACAGGAAGAATGTTATTGCTATTCAATAAGATGCTGCCACTTTGCCTTTAGTTTGGGAATAAATAAAAACTTTTACCAAAAAACAGGTAATATAATCTCACCAGGTACACCTATTTGCCAATAAATTAATACAACTAATCGTCAGAGGACAAGTATAACTATCCCTCTGCAAGTGTCATTTAAATCTATGTGCTACAAATGATGAAACTGCATATATAGGAAAACCTTAACAGCAAGTTCAAACCCTAACATGGAGCTACTATGAATTGTTTGAGATTGTTTATTTCCTGAATTAACCTGCTCTATATTATGAAATAAATAAGCTCATTTTTTGGCTATGACAATCTGAGATGTAAAGGCACATTAAATATCATGATCCTATTTACCAGAACCTATACAGGAAATAGTACTTATTTGTCCAATTCCTGATAAAATACAAACTTTAGGGACTATTTCAAACCTTTCTTTAATCAATGGCCACTCTGAAGACTCCTATAACTGTCATGAAGTACAGATGTCATTGTCTTTTACAAAATTACCTCTTAAATTTTGTCTAATCGTTATTTATGAGAGGATTCAGTTTTTTTCTAGATTCTTTTGGACAATCTGATCCACCAGATTGTATGAATTACCTACTCTAACTGGTAGTGAATATACCAGTTTCCACTGAAAATTTCTCCCATCAACTCTTTTTTCTAAATAGAATATGGAAGGATTCAACATAAGACATTCTTCATGCAATGCAAAGAGCTGATCAATAAGCGCAGTTTTTATAAATGGCAACATGGAAAAATTATAGTTGACTCTTTTAAATGCTTAAAAGCCTGGTACCATTAAGGTACTGCCTTTCCCGAGAGCAGAGGTTGTATACTTCTGAAAGCCAGATGCGATTTTCAACACACGGAAATAGATCGACCAGATGGTCCTTGGATGACACAACAGGACTCGTGCTCCCCCCCACCCCAGACTTCTGCAACTCCTCTCACATTGCTGAAGGCAACATACTAATAACTCACCAAATTATTCAAGTACATGCTATCATAGTTATGCCCTTAATATTTATTCAAGGACATTAACCATTTGAATGGCGGGGGATGGAAAGGAAACCAGAGCCATGTGGTTCATTATTATGAAACACAGAAGCATGTGCAGTTAAAGGATTAATGTCAAGGAAGGGATACTGCATGATACTTTGTATAAGATAAATTGTGTATTATGGTGTTTTTGAAAAACCTAGACGATCTTGAGGACAGAGATCTTGCCACCATCACCATGTAACAGTCTGTCCCCAAAGAAAACATTTTATCTGTACCAATGTATCAATGTTACTATTATCTGCACCAATGTATCAATGTTACTATTCTATCTGAAAGGCCTATGGAAAAGCATTCATTTACTAAGCTCCTCGACTCATAAAGGCCTTCAGAGGTTAACAAATCAAAAATGAAATTCAATGGCTGGGTACCTAAATGAGGACCCAGATTGTGGGGGCAATAAACTGACTTTGTATAAAAAAGAACACCGCTGGGGGGGCCCCCCCAAAAGCCCTACTAAGCAGGTATATACAAAAGTATGAAGGCTATTGCTTAACGCATTGTAAGCCACCCTGAGATTCTGGAGAAGGGCGACATATAAATTGAACCAATAATAAATAAAGTTATAAATCAGACTGTTGGGGTTTTTTTAAAAAAATAAATAAATATCTATGGGAGTTTTTTTTTGTTTTCCTCCAATAATCAACTATTGGAAGCTGTGGTATGTGTGGAAATGTAAATGAAGCAGGCATTTTGAGGCCACTGTTGTTTCTCACCTCTTTGACCAATGATTTTTTAATGATTTTTCCCCCGTTCCAGGCCTGTTTTTCTCCTACTGCTAATGATGCTGATGCTGACCTTCTCTTCTCACCAGCTACCCATCAACTGCCTCCAAGGAGACAGAAGCCTGCCTGGACTCAATTCTACCTCTTGTGCTTCAAAAGTATATCTGGGGATGGAGAGGCTGGCCGATCTCCTTTGCAGGCCTCCTGCTTCCCCCCTCAAGAATCCATTACTTTTTTCTTCTTCTTCTTCCCAGAAAGCCACCAGCATCTTTTGTTCCTTCCCCCCCTTCCCCATAATCTTGTCCCCAGGACTTTGGAGAAAGGCTACCTAGCAAAGCATCCTGATTGCCCCTCGCATAGGGATACATGGGGGGCGGGGGGGGGGGTCTGGCCTCCCCTTCCAGGGTTTACCCCCCCCCCCAGTGTTTTAGGAACTCAAGGTAGACTGCTGCTGGACAAGGAGGCTCCAGTGGACAACAGCCTCTCTCATCTCCCCTCCTCAGCCCACTGTTTCCAACCAAGGCCCCTTCCCCAAGAGGGGGAGGGGAAGTCTGGCCTCCCCTTCCAGGGGTTACCCACCCCCAATGTTTTAGGAGTTCAAGGTAGACTGCTGCTGAATAAGGAGGCTCCACTGGACCACAGCCTCTCTCATCTCCCTCCCCCCCCCGCCCCAGCCCACTGTTCCCAACCAGGCTCCCTTCCTCAAGAGGGGGGTGGTCAGTCCTCCTCTTCCTCCAGGGATCGCCCCCCCACAGTGCTTTAGGAGTTCAAGGTAGACTGTTGCTGGACAAGGAGGCTCCACTGGACTGCAGCCTTTCTCATTTCCCCCCCCCTGCACCCCCCAGCCCACTGTTTCCAACCAGGCCCCCTTCCCCAAGAAGGAAAGGGGTTGGGCCTCCCCTTCCTCCAGCGCTTTAGCTCAAGGTAGACTGCTGCTGGAGGAGGCTCCATTGGACCGCAGCCTCTCTCATCCCCCCCTCAAGCCCACTGTTTCCAACCAGGACCCCTTCCCCAAGAAAGAAAGGGGTTGGGCCTCCCCTTCCTCCAGGGATCGCCCCCCCCAGCGCTTTAGGAGCTCAAGGTAGACTGCTGCTGGAGAAGGAGGCTCCACTGGACCACAGCCTCTCTCATCTCCCCTCCCCTTCAGCCCACTGTTTCCAACCAGGGCCTCTTCCCCAAGAGGGGGGTGGTCAATCCTCCCCTTCCTCCAGGGATCGCCCCCCCCCCCCCCCAGCGCTTTAGAAGTCCACGTTTGACTGCTGCTGGGCAAGGAGGCTCCACTGGACCGCAACCTCTCTCGTCTCCCCCCCCTCAGCCCACTGTTTTCAACCAGGGCCCCTTCCCCAAGAAGGCGGGGGCGGGGGTGTCCGGCCTCCCCTTCCTCCAGCGCTTTAGGAGCTCAAGGTAGACTGCTGCTGGAGAAGGAGGCTCCACTGGACCACAGCCTCTCTCATCTCCCCCCCTTCAGCCCACTGTTTCCAACCAGGGCCTCTTCCCCAAGAGGGGGATGGTCAATCCTCCCCTTCCTCCAGGGATCGCCCCCCCCCAGCGCTTTAGAAGTCCACGTTTGACTGCTGCTGGACAAGGAGGCTCCACTGGACCGCAACCTCTCTCGTCTCCCCTCCCCTCAGCGCACTGTTTCCAACCAGGGCCCCTTCCCCAATTAAGGAGTGGGGGTCGGGCCTCCCCTTCCTCCAGCGCTTTAGGAGCTCAAGGTAGACTGCTGCTGGACGAGGAGGCTCCACTGGAGCGTAGTCTCTCTCTCTCTCTCTCTCTCGCCTCCCCCCGCTTCGTTAACCCAACCCTTCCCTTCCCCTCCAGGCCGGGCGGCGGGTGATGGCGGCGGGCCTTTTTCCTTTCTTTCGCCTTCCCGACCTCCAGCCCCGTCCCCTCCTCTCTCCTCACCGGGCCCCACCGCTTTTTAGGCTCCCCGTCCGGCGGCCGCGTCCTGCATTGACCCGGAAACAGCTCGCTCGCTCGCCCGGGATGGGAAGGAAGGAGCGAGGCAGCGCGCACGACCGGAGGGGAGGAGGGAGCCGGAGAAATGAAAACCAAACATCACGTGACTTCCCTCACGTGAGAGGCGGGAGCCACGCGCCGTTGCCCGGGAGACGCGGCGGCGCCGGGAAGGGCCGCGGGAGACGCGCATGCGCCCCGCGGCCTCTCTCTCTCTCTCTCTCTCTCTCTCTCTCTCTCCCCGTAACGGCCGCCGCGCGGCCCAACGGTTTTTCCCGCCTCTTTCCGTTTAAAAGTCTCCCCCCCCCCCCGCTCCGCGCGACGCCCTTAAAGGGGGGGGGGAATAACGGTCGTTTCCATTGCGCTTTCTGAGGCGATTCTCAGTCATATAAAGGGGGAAAGCTCTATCATGGAAGGGCATATTTTATTTCACACATTTTTTTTTTTAATTTGATTTATATGCCGCCCTTCTCCGGAGATTCAGGGCGGCTTACAATGAGCTAAGCAATAGCCTTCATTCTTTTGTATATTTATACAAAGTCAGCTCATTGCCCCCACAACTGGGTCCTCAATTTATCTACCTTAGAAAGGATGGAAGGCTGAGTCAACCTTGAGCCTTGGCGAGATTCGAACCTGCAGTAATTGCAGGCATCTGGTCTTAATAACAGGGTGCCTTAGACCACTGTACTACCAAGGCTCTTTGTCACCTTGATTTTTTTCCCCCCCTTCTATAATTTTTGAACAGTTCAGAATTTGCATAGAATTGCCATTTAGAAAATAGAAAGTCATGTATGAAAAAAACCCACATCAACCAAGGGGTTTCTTGATTGCTGGCCAATGATCCTCATTTAACCTTAATGGTTGTCCCAAAGGTGCTTTTTTCTCTCCTCCCCCCCCCCCAAGACTTTCTGGTTTTTCTTTGAAGACGTTTCACTTCTCATATGAGAAGCTTCCTCACTTCTGACTGAATGGTGGGGAATGGATCAGTCAGCCAAGCACCTCAAGTCAGAACGGAAGAAGCTTCTTGGATGAGAAGCGAAATGTCTTCAAAAGAAAAAAAACCCAGAAAGTCCAAGTTGCCTCTTGGGGAGGAGAAAAAAAAAGCACCTTTGGGCGCCTCCTGGCTTGTTTAAACCCCGATTTGTTGGCAAAGACATGGTGCCTCCGTGGCTAAGACACCGAGCTTGTCGATCAGAAAGGTCGGCGGTTCGAATCCCTAGCTCAGGTCTCCTGCATGAGCAGGGGGGTTGGACTAGATGACCTCCAAGGTCCCTTTCCAACTCTTGTTACTGTTAACTTGATACCTTTGGTAAGCCACAAAACCTTAAACTAGGTTTAACCTTAAACCTAGTTTAAGGTAAAAAAAAAAGCATCTGCCGTAGCTGTCCCCACACCAGGTGCTGAAGCTGTTATAGTTTCTGAATGAAATGGGTGCTAAATAGGGGGGGTTACACAAGGTTGAAAAGTAAATTAATCTAAGAGTGTCCCTGAGAAGCACCACAGTTTTTCGTTTTTCTGCTGAGACAGGCAGGTCGAGAGTTTTAAATACAACCCTGAATGTTGGCCGGATGCTTTTTCACCTCTTAAAATTCTTCTTTCTTAGGAGTGGTAGGACCCCTGTTTGAGATGGGCAGCTGCCCAGAAAACTGGGGTGCCCCAGAGCCCGGGAACATGGCGATGGGACTTTCATGAGTCCCCTTCTTCAATTGTTCAGGGAGTGCCTATTTTCACACCAAAATTGCCACCACCGCCACTGCTGCTGCTGTTGTCAAGGCTTTATTGATGCTCCCTAAATATTCTGCAATGTGACCCTGATCGGTGGCTTTTGTATAACTAAATGGGAGAGAGATGAATTAAACTGCAGCTTTCAATACATCTGAGGGGTCTTAAACCTCTGTTTCTCAATATTGGAAACATTAAATTGGGTGGACTTCAACTCACAGAATTCTCCACCCAGTATCTACGTACCTACCCACCTTCCATTTTCTTTTCCTCCCTCCTTCCCTCCCAATCTTTCCTCCCTCCCTCCCAATTTTTCTTTCCTTCCTTCCTTCCTTCCTTCCTTCCTTCCTTCCTTCCTTCCTTCCTTCCTTCCTCCCTCCCTCCCTCCCTCCCTCCCTATCCTTCCTTCCTATCCTTCCTCCCAATCTTTCCTCCCTCCCTCCCGCTCCTTCCTTCCTTCCAATCTTTCCTTCCTTCCCTCCCAATTTTTCCTTCCTTCCTTCCTCCCTCCCTCCCTCCCTATCCTTCCTCCCAATCTTTCCTCCCTCCCTCCCTCTCCTTCCTTCCTTCTAATCTTTCCTTCCTTCCCTCCCAATTTTTCCTTCCTTCCTTTCTCCCTCCCTCCCTCCCTTCTTTCCTCCCTCCCTCCCAAATTCCCAATCTTTCCTCCCTTCCATTTTCTTTTCCTCCCTCCCTCCCTCCCAAACTTTCCTCCCTCCCAATTTTTCTTTTCTTCCTTCCTTCCTTCCTTCCTTCCTTCCTTCCTTCCTTCCTTCCTTCCTTCCTTCCTTCCTTCCTTCCTCCCTCCCTCCCTATCCTTCCTTCCTTCCAATCTTTCCTTCCTTCCCTCCCAATTTTTCCTTCCTTCCTTTCTCCCTCCCTCCCTTCTTTCCTCCCTCCCTCCCAAATTCCCAATCTTTCCTGCCTCCCAATTTTTCTTTCTTTCCTCCCTCCCTCCCTCCCTCCCTCCCTCCCTCCTTCCCTATCCTTCCTTCCAATCTTTCCTTCCTTCCCTCTCAATTTTTCCTTCCTTCCTCCCTCCCTCCCTCCCTCCCTATCCTTCCTTCCTATCTTTCCTTCCTTCCCTCCCAATTTTTCCTTCCTTCCTCCTTTCCTCCCTATCCTTCCTTCCTTCCAATCTTTTCTTCCCTCCCAATTTTTCCTCCCTCCCTATCATTCCTCCCAATCTTTCTTTCTTTCCTTCCTCCCTCCCTCCCTCCCGGAGGGAGCAAGGGACTGTGTGAATGGCCAATGTTGAGAGGGACCGGACCTTTTCTCCATTGACTTTCTCACAGCATCCCACAAGCAAAGACTTTGTTAAGGGGAAGGTGGGAAAGGAGCATAGGAGCGTTGACAATCATTTCCTCCTGGATTCCCTCTTGATTTGTGGGAAACTGTCAGGGAACATTGAAAATGAGGCTTATGCAACAACACAGCACTGGCACTGAACAGCACGGTAGTGCTGAAGCAGCAAAACAATCCCAAAATTTCATTCTCTTGGGTCCCAGCATTCTATAAATTAACACATTTGAAGTAACTTCATTGAAAAAAGTTTTGCCCCATGATGCAGCATTTCACCCAATACCAAACAGACATGAGGATTTTATTCATACATAGATGAAGCTCTGCTAATTTAAGAATAGCTTAAGATATTCAGTATATATTCAAACACACCAAGATCCTCAAATTACATCTAACAACTGGTCTTGGGTTTTCGCCATCTTTCTTCAAATAATTGACCCAGATTTATAAATAATGGGATCAAAAGAGGAACAAGCCAAAATTCCTTCCTAGTTTTTCAATTTTTAAAAGGCATAGGAATAGAGGCCCACTTCCATTTTTTCTTTGAAAGGTGTAAATATTGACTAAGCAACCCAGGAAAGATTTGGGTCTTTTTGACCTTTTCCTGCAACCGAAAGTACATCAATCATATTTATAATGAGTAGTGGCTGGTTTTGATTTTTGAATGCTAAACCAAATTATCTGTTGCAGCAGAGAATAAAATATAGGGGAAAAAATTTAAAATATTACATGAGAGTATGTGAGGATGACAGTAGCTGGTGAGCAAACAATGTTACTAATATTTCTGGATGTCCCTTGTATGAGATTGTTGATGGGTCTGAATCCTAGTCAGTGTTGCTTTAATGAGTTTTTTTAAACTACCGAAGGCTATCAGTTTCAAATGCTAGAGTTTACATTACAAGGCCTTACTGGTTCAGACAGCTTAAAAATTAAACCTGTCAGAGCAAATAAACAGGCAAGGTATTCAGTTGAAGGTTTTGCATAAGTGTTAGTATCCCAGTTTATTCCTGCAAATGAGAACAGGAATTTTCTTTTTAAGGTCACTCATAAATGCAGTATGGGTATAGAATCTGGAACAACTTACGTTTTTTGATCAGACAAATCAGTCATTGTAGCTTTCCACTGCAAATCACAGAGGTCTTTCTGCACTCATTTGCATTCCCATTTGGCTGTGAATAAATTACCTTCAACCTTAGTTCATTCGGAGCTAAGCTTAGAAAAGCTGAAGTGCAAAACTCGTCAATGTTACCTGAGATCACAGACAAATTCTGACAGATTTTCTCTTTCAGAAGTAAAGCAACCTCAATTTGAAAAAACCAATTACATATTTGTGAAATATTTTTTTAAAAAAAAATAATTTAGTCATGTTAATTAAAAACTGTACTAACTTTAATATAGTACTTAGATCAGCTTGATTTACTGTCATGCATCATGGTACTTTGAAGATTGAATTATATTTTGCAATATAAAAAGAGAATTAGAACCCTTCTGGAGAACTGGCGGCTACCAGAAAGATTAGCAGATTGTTAAAATAAATTAAGCATATTTTAATAATTCCTCTTTCGTTATTTTTAGGTTCAAACGTGCATCATATTCATTAACTGGCATTACTTAAAACCATCCTGAAATATGTATTATTATCCCTGTGCTGAAAATGAGATGCCAAACCAGCATAGCTTTTCTAATGCAATTGTATAAATTACTTTGTATAAATATACAAAAGTATGAAGGCTATTGCTTAATGCATTGTAAGCTGCCCTGAGTCTCCGGAGAAGGGCGGCATATAAATCAAGTTTAAAAAAAAAAATTGTGAAAAATTTTTACCAGCCACCTTTCTCTCTTCTGCATTATAGCTAGAAACTATTCAGTGTTTTATATTAAGTGAAGCTAATGCTCATTTTTCCTATCCCTATGCCCACACCTGTCTTCTTCACTTTTCAGACCATTTATGATTATCCTATACACAAATATTTGGTCTATTACTATGGTCAGGGACTGAAGGAATGAATTAGTATTTTATAGCGTTCATGTATCAAAGTAAATTCTGTTATCCACTTGTATTTATTCTAACAGGAATTGTGGCCTTTCCTCCATTTTTAAAATATATCATTTTCCAAGGCTGATGTATATTTTAAATATGAACCACTTAATATGCAGGGTGCTTCCTAATCTTAATTTGTTATCTTAATAGTTCTACGAAACACACCATTGTCATTTTACCAAGGAATGAAAATGGGCTTATAGATTAGTGTGCTTAAATCCTAGGACCCAGTATTTCATTGCAGACTTAGATTGACTAGGATCTAGTCCAGGGGTGTCAAACTGGCGGCCTGCGGGCCGGTTGTGTCATGCGCAAGCCACGCCCACCCCAGCTCCGCGAAGGGAAAAACCATCACGTGATGGCAAAGTGACACCGCAAGTTTGACACCCGTGATCTAGTCAAAGAGCCATGGTGGTGCAGTGGTTAAAATGCAGTACTGCAGGCTAACTCACTGCTCACTCCAGGAGTTCGATTCTGAGCAGCTCAAGGTTGACTCAGCCTTCCATCCTTTTGAGGTGGGTAAAATGAGGACCCAGATTGTTGGGGGCAAGAGGCTGACTCTGTAAACTGCTTAGAGAGAGCTGTAAAACACTGTGAAGCGTATATAAATCTAAGTGCTATTGCTATCTTACAAAGCTAGTTCAAAAACTACAATTGCATCTTATGCAGAGGGTGGAAAGTAGAATGTATGTTCTTTGAGTAAAGTGTTGAAGCAAAGGAGGCTGATTCAGAAGATATGATGGATTTTGGAACTGAAGAAAGATTCCTTCAAAGTAATAAAATTTGAATCTGAAGCCTACAACATTTTGCTAGCAGTTTAAGATACCAATAGCGCACATGAATAAGAACCTGAATTGGAACAATAAAGATCAATTCAATAAAATAGCTATTTATCTGCAATGTTTGCTCTCAATGCTCTAGAAAAGAAAGCAAATAAACATTCTTCTCGAAGATAACCAGGTAGAGTAGAAAAATGAAAAAAAAAAACTCTGTTCTTTCACAGCGTGAAAAGGCCATTGTGTTTTTCTTTCTAAGAAACCAGTGAAGATAAAGTTGTCACTCCTAGTAGACACAGTGACCTAAATAAAAAAGATCGGTCCCACCTCCCTTGTTATCAATGCAAACGTTATCTCTTCACATGGACTGGGACCTGCAAAAGCATTCTGTTTTGATTTAACGGAACTTGAAATCTCAGTAATTGCATCCACGGAGATCAGAGATAACCCATCATTCTCATCAATATATTAATGCATCCAAAAGTCAAATCTCCAACTGGACACCCAGGGAAAAAAAATAAATCCCTTTAAGGTTGAATGTAAATGAACTCGTCTGGAAATCAAAACTCATCCAACATTCATTAAAGAAAGAGCTTCTAGTATTTTACTTATCGTAGGGGAGTTTCATATAACCTGTATAAGAGCCGGACTTGGCAAAAGCCCAAGGTGGCCATTTTAACATGGAACAGAGGAAGACTAAGTCTGCAACCCTCACTTACCTGCCTCTTGGGGCTATGAAGCTGAAGGCTTGTAATGGGTGGCCGGTATAGTAAAACAATTAAAAAAGGATAATAAAGGCATTCTATTTGAATTGATCTAATCTTCTCTTCCCACTGGGATCTAAAGAGAGATCTTTCTAGAATTACCACATTTTATCAATGGACTGGGAAAATTAACAAAAGCCTGAATTTCATTTACATGTGAGTAGGAAAAAGAAAGGTCAGTTGAAAACTGCTTTTACTTTGCGCTCGAGTGCCCAATAGCAGAATAAAACAGCTCTCTGTGTCTTACCTGTCTTGCAGCACTGAAAAAGTTACCCCTCAGCTAGAAGACACTTTATTAATCGGTCTACTAATTTCTTGGAAATTTCAGACTCAAAACTCTGGTTCGTGATTCACAGATACAAAAAGTGAGATACAGACACAAAGCATTAGATGCAAATTGTGTACATGTAAAGGAAATTCAATGACGTATTCAGAAACAGGTCCAGATTGTGAAGAGTTTGAACCACCTTTGAGTATGGTTTATACTGTAAAACAGCGTTGACTGGTTCCTCCATTGAAATAATTAATTTCCTCAATAGAAATGTAAAGACTGTATATATTTATATGTAAAGAAAGAAGCAGACATCCTGCGAGCTCTGGAACTTAAAATTTTAAAATAATTAAAATTTTATTTTACTAAGTTTTCGTCAGTCATCTGCTGACATCATCAGAGTATTAAACTACCATTACAGAGATCTCTGCCTTTATATGCCATTAATCAATTTAGCCCTTGCACGTGTAATAGGTCCTTCCAGCCGTCTCCTACTTGTAATCAGCTGTGTTGTTTTTGCTGGATGTGGAGGCTTAATTCCTACTGTTTCCTCCCTCCTAGCTTGCTTATCATTGGGGGATGATGTTAGCCTGTCAACCATTGCAATTTGCTGCCTTGTCCGTGACCTAGTGGTCGGCCAGGTTCGTTACTCATTAATCCTATCTGTTACAGTTTGAGACAGCCCTGCCAGGGTGATCTGTGTTTGGTCCAGGACTAACTACGCCTTCACAGGCTGAGTCTGTATGCTCAGAGGTGGAGGGTGGGTGCCTTTAGTCTCTACTCACTGATGGAAAGCCGTCTCTGCTCATCCTGCAGCGTCTTTCCTGGTGTCTCAAAGCCTGGTAGGCCGGTGGCAGTTCGATATGCCTGTTGATGGAATTATTATTGGAGAACCAGGCTTCTTTTAGTAGGCATCCTCCTTTAGTCCTATCATGGGCAATAACCTCAGCTTCTTGAAAATCAAATGTTTGTTTGTGCTCCTTCATATGCCTCCAGATCTGGGAGCGTTGTTCCTTATGTCGGACAGCCAGTTCGTGTTCATGTATAATTTATATTTGCTAATAAAGAAATAAAGAGAAGGTGAAAGGGAAGCCATATGCTCCCTCCCATATTGAGGTAGACCAGGTGCTTCAATAGAAAAACACTTATATATATACACTTATTTATAACACTTATATATCCTTGTGCATCAGACTGCTGCTGAAGTATTTTTGAACTGAAATGAGGGTTCGGAGTGAGTGAGAGAGAAAAGAGCAGGGGCAGCAACTGAGTTCTGCAAGTGTTGCAGTACTGCATATTTAGAATCATTGTGAAATTGGAAGGCTTTATACATTTACAAAGATAAATATCTAAATAAAATGCCGAGCCTCCTTCAGTGCTATAAACTGTGCATTCATAAACCAAAGTCTATGGATAGCTTATCCTCAAACCTGCTCGTATTACAGAAATAATAGCTTGCACCGAGCCTAAATCTACATTTTGATGATGGGATTAGTGCTTATTATCTCAGTTCTACCCCATACTTCCTTGCAAAATGGGACGGCTAACATTTTAAGCCTCAAGAGCATCAAACAGGAATAGAAGAAGAAGAAGAAGAACAGTCACAGCGAAGTTGTCAATAAAATCTACGTGCAGACATTATTGTAATAAAGTTACTATGTTTAGAAGAAGAAGGGAAAAAAAAAAAACCTTAGGATATGCAAAATCCACTGCCGGTGACGCAGTTTAAACAGGCATGTCCCATGGTGGCCATATATATAATCATTCTCGGAATGTTTAAGTGCTTTGGAGCTTGGGGGGGAAAAATGCAATGTCTTTCACTTTGTTCAACTCTTTAAAAGGAAGCTCGGATTCAATTATTCATGAGATTCTTTCTCCTCCCTTTGGGAAATCTGTAAATAAACATTAAAAGACCCGTGCTCGTTTGATGACTATTCCCTTCTGTCTGTGCAAGCATGTTGGTCTGTCAGGGAAGTGGATATGACAGCAGCCTTTGTTTGTAGAATCGAACAGTGAGTGTTGCTGGTACTTGGAAAACTTCTGAGAGGGAATTTTTTGGTTTAGCGTCCATATGTCATTCCTTCCCGCCTTGTTACCCAAATACGCCTGCTTGCTTTCATTGCCTGCCCCAAATGTCTAATGTGAGCTGATTTGTAAGGTATAGTCAAGAATTGACAATGGCCACAAAGATAGAGAAATGAATTTAAATAGTAGCTCTAACCAGCATGGCTTGTAGATAATTAAGCGTGGACTTGTAGGTAATTAAGACGTGGTGGCTCAGTGGCTAAGACGCTGAGCTTGTCGATCGAAAGGTCGACAATTCAGCGGTTTGAATCCCTAGTGCCGCGTAACGGGGTGAGCTCCCGTTACTTGTTCCAGCTTCTGCCAACCTAGCAATTCAAAAGCACATTAAAAAATGCAAGTAGAAAAATAGGGACCACCTTTGGTGGGAAGGGAACAGCGTTCCGTGCGCCTTTGGCGTTGAGTCATGCCGGCCACATGACCACGGAGACATCTTCGGACAGCGCTGGCTCTTCGGCTTTGAAACGGAGATGAGCATCGCCCCCTAGAGTCGGGAACGACTAGCACATATGTGTGAGGGGAAACTTTACCTGTACCTTTAAGGGTGGAAGTTGTAGCCCCAAAGCATCGTCAGAATGCACATCCATTCCTGGACTAGAACAATTGATGGGATTTGTATGGGGAATAACACTGATATAAGACTGTAGCTTTCATTTTTTTCTGCGTATGAACTTCTTATAGCTACTTATTGGGTATTATGCAAAGCAGAACCCTGGATGAGGTAGATATTGGATCTAATCCAACAGTGCTTTTCTTATTCAAAAAAATATTAGCTCACCTCATACTTGGGAAAAGTCATTTAAGATTCTATCCACATTTGCACCAACCATGTAGTGACTATAGCAAATGTTTCTAACATAGTTATATAAGCATGCTTAGCAAATTAATACTAAAATGGCAATTATTGGATTAATACTAGGGTCAAAATATGGCTATGGAGCTCACTAGTATATTTTCTTTCTCCACTAGCTACTTTAGTGGAGTTATCATGATGACATAGATAAAGGAAAGAAGAATAGTAGTTAATTGCTTTGAGTTCCTTAGTTGAAAGGTGGGATATAAATGTAATACATTCATATTTATACCAAGCAGAATAACTAAAATCCACATATTAAACTAATCAAGACCTCTTATTTTCATTATGATTTTGCTGCTTACTCTGCGGTTAAAACAGAATTTTCCCTCTGTATATACTGTAAATCACAAAAGTCTCTCTCTATTCTCATCCTAAAAGTTTCTCACTATTCATTCTCACACTAGTCACCAGTGTGTCAAGGGTTTGATATTTCCCTTGTTAAAATACAAGAACAGAAGGCACAATTTTCTGTATTTCACACTTACATGCCGGAAGAAATTATTTCAACATTTGCTATAATTCTTGGTATCCTATTTCTAGAGTTGAAAATTGATCATATCTATTGAAGTTCGATATATTATAAATTATTTAGAACTTAGCTGATTCTTTTCTTCCTCACTTCTCAGGGGAAATCATTAATAATGTACATATAAGCAGTACTGTAGCACAATCGGGGCATAGTTTTAACACAGATCTCGATTAATTTCAGTTTCTTGAACTCCGTGAGTGAAGACTGGATGGAGTTAAGATTGGGACCAAGGACAATATAATGTTAGCTTAATTGGCTGGCAGACAAATGACTGAAATATCAATAGCAAGAATGCCAAAAATTACTCCAGCTATAGGCAGCTAATGACCTTGTGTATTCAAATCCCTGCTCTTCTGAACAGCAGTGATATAAAGGGGAAAGCTCTATCATGGAAGGACATATTTTATTTCACACAATTAAAAAAAAAACCCCAACAATCACAGGCAGGATAATCTTTGATTTCAAATTGTTCATTGTCACCTTAATTTTTTCCTCCCTTCTATAATTTTTGAACAGTAAGAATTTGCATAGAATTGCCATTTAGAAAATAGAAAGTCATGTATGAAAAACCCACATCAACCAAGGGATTTCCTGATTGCTGCCCTTGATGATGATGAAGGTTAAATGATGACAATTATCCTCATTTAACCTTCCACGGAGGTAAATTCCTTTTGATCTTCACTCCAACCCAGTTTGCGACATTGAAGTCTGAGATCTGAGTTATTCTGTAGGTGTAAAATTATTATTCAAAGGTTTGGGGTTTGTTTTTTTCCAGGAAGTCTCATTACTGTTTATAAAATAATTTGTGGAGATGCGTCTTTTAATAAAAGACTTTCGGAAATTCACAGTCTGGCATGGTTATTCTATCATTCTACTGGGGAGAAAGGACACAAATCCCCTTTCCTTGCCTCTGTTTAACCCTTTGCTGTACTGGCTTGCTTTCTTAAAAAGCTATTAAGCAAAGCTTTTAAGAAAGAAGAAAGAAAAAGTCATCGTAAAAGTCTCTTGAGTTTAGTTTGTTGGATGCTTTTTCCTAGTTGTAATTCTTTGACTAGGCCTCCTTTTCATGAACTTGTAGGAAAGACACCAATTTTTCCTCTTTTTCCACTCTCCTCCTTTTTTTACTTACCTGCTGCAAAGCTAGGATCTCTCACCTCTGATGGGTTGATATAATCTCGATGCACCAAAACTAAAGTGGATTATTCTCCCTTTCTAAAAGTAAGTACCATGTTTCCCCAAAAATAAGCCCTGTTCGTATATTTTTTTGAAACCTGAAATAAGCACTTGGCCTTATTTTCGGGGAGATCTTATTATTTTGGGGCGCGTGGAGCAAGATGGGGCTCCTCTTGCTGTCTTACCTATTTTCCAGCTCTGTCTCCCTAACCCTAACCAGAGGAAATGGTGGAGATCGCCTGCGCATGCGGTTAAATATTTTCAGGGAGGGCTTATTTTTGGGGAGGGCTTATTTTTTTGGGGGGGCTTATTTTTTAGTGCATGCACTCAAAAGCTTGATTGGGCTTATTATCCAGGGAGGTCTTATTTTCGGGAAAACACGGTAGCTCTTTCATCAATTTAACAACGTCCATAGGGTGGTATAATTTTTTTCAACCTGGCGTAATACGTGTGAGTTTAATTACCTTCTTTTGGTAACGTTTTGCCTTTTTTTTTTTTCCACATCCCATACCTCAAATTCCATAGAAGCAATATTCTGAGGAAGCGGTTTTTCCCCAAATTAGCTGAGAGGGCTTTCACCCAGTACCCATTAGATGTTAGAGACGACAAGTAACAAGGCTGCCGTTGGGCTCGCTCCCAGCCTAAAGCTTTGATACGCTCTCAAGAAGCCGGGATGCCACTTTATTAATTTAAAAATAGTTCAACACTGTGTACAAGTCTCATGTTCTGTAAAATGGAACATTAGCTTCTGTTTCTGGCCATCTCCTCCTGCTTTATTCAGGCTCGCTGCTGTTCGTCACCTTCTCCCATTCCAAACTCTCGTCGCTTTGCACGAGGGAATCCGGTCCTGGCCGAACACGAAGACCTTGAAACCTCCGGCATTCGGGGCACACCCGGATGTGAGTGCAACCCCGAGCGACCAGGGCAGCTTCTTGTGCGAGTCTCTGTGCCAGCTGGTCAGGGTCCCCCCCACCACAGAGTTTGCCGTTACTGAGGGTGGGAGTGGTCGCCGTACGGGCTCTTCGGTCTTCTTGTATAATGGGGCGAGTCCGGAGAATAGCCCCTCGCCTTTGACGGGGGTGAAAACTGTCCCTGCAGAGAATGATGCTACGCAATTCGGATGCCATCTCCTGGCAGGCTGATATCTAAGACGGGGTAAAAAAAAAAATTAGAATACTAGTGGTTTTTTTTTTTTAAAAATATTTCAATGTCAGTGGGGAACCACTTAAGAATGGCAGTGTTTTTTGGGGTTAGATTGGGAACTCCTAGAACAACAACTCCAATAAGCCAGTGGTGGATCCGGGGTGAACCAGTAGCGGCAGTGGCGGGAGGCTCCGCCTACCTGACATGTGCATGGGAACGCTCGTATGCCCACAAGAGAACTGGTAGCGATAGGTTTTGAAACCTGCCCCTGCAATAACGCTACCAGAAAATTGTACGGATGCAGTGACTTGTAGTTAAGCCTGACTCACTCGAGAGCATTTTTACCTAATGATGCAATAGGAAAAAATAGGCTAAGCCATTGGAAAATAGTTTAATAAATTATAACTAAAATTGTTATAGTTATACTTTAACATATAGTATATTGTTTTAAACTAGAGTGTGAAAAACTATAAATTCCTTTGGGCATAAATACTCCATTTCCCCAACTTTCAATATATTTAGAAACTCTGTTCTCCGTTGTACTTTTTTTTTTTTTTTTTAATTTGATTTATATGCCGCCCTTCTCCGGAGACTCAGGGCGGCTTACAATGTGCTCAGCAATAGCCTTCATCCTTTTGTATATTTATACAAAGTCAGCTTATTGCCCCCACAACTGGGTCCTCAATTTACCTACCTTAGAAAGGATGGAAGGCTGAGTCAACTTTGAGCCTTGGCGAGATTCGAACCTGCAGTAATTGCAGGCAGCTGGTCTTAATAACCAGCTTAATAACAGGGTGCCTTAGACCACTGTACTACCAAGGCTCTTATGTTGTTCTGAGTGTTAAGCAGGCCTCTGAATATATTGACATATTTGTTCTTACTGTTGAACTCGGATAATTTCCAATCATCGTTTTGGTGAAAAAAGAAGAGTGTGTAATGAAAAAAAAATCTTAGAATTTTTTCAGGGCTACTCTTTCACTACGATTTAGTCCTGACTAACCTTAGTTTCAATTTGTCTGAAAAATAGCTGTTCAGCTGAGTAACATTGGCTTTACCATAAAGGCCATTGTCAGCGTTCCAGAAGAACCCAACTCCAATTAAAAACTCTGAGACAGGCATTTTCTCAAAGTTCCCATTTATCAAGAGTAGGTATACTGACACATCTAGGAAATCCTGAATCTGAGAATTCCGGGTTTTCCCTGAGTAAATCAAAACCCAAATCCAGCCCCCATCAATCCATCACATGATCCAATCACCGTCCGTCCCATCTCGAGACACCACTTCAACCACTCCTTCTCCAGATGCAGGAATGCATTTGACCTTGACTGAAAAAAAGAATGCTATTTTGTCTAACTACATTCCCTCTACTAAATCGTCCCCCCCCCCGCTAATTTCCCAAGCACAAGAAGGTGGCAGCGTGGAACCTTCCGGTGTTAATATGGCTTCCAAAGCTGATACCCATCACATTTGGTGGTGTGATGTTATCACCCAGGACAGACACACCCCAAAAAATTTAATTCAGAACAACAACAGAACTTCCCGAATAGATATTGTTCTTACTCTGATACAGCTTCGTATGACCTCAGGGCCATCAATCAATCACACCATTGTTAACAAGGATTTATTTATTTATTATTTATTTATTTATTATTCATATTTCTATGCCACCCACTCTCCGAGGACTCTGGGCGGCTTACACCAAAGACAGTATACTAAATAGCATATTGCCCTCCAACAATCTGGGTCCTCATTTTACCCACCTCGGAAGGATGGAAGGCTGAGTCAACCTTGAGCCGGTGGAGATTTGATCCGCTGATCTGCTGAACTAACAGTCAGCTGAAGTAGCTGCAGTACTGCACTCTAACCACTGCGCCACCTTGGCTCTATTCACCTCGGATGAAGGAGGACAACACTTCAAATCAGAGAATAGCCTCAACTTTCCATGATTAAAGGCGCTTAAGAGACCCATGGAGGTCAAAGCCTACATGACAGATCTACTAGTTATTTGATTTACACATTACCAAGGTTACCTAATATTTTCTTTATTAGATTAGATTAGATTAACAGAGTTGGAAGGGACCTTGTAGATCATCTAGTCCAACCCCCCTCCCAAGCAGGAGACTCTATACCACTTCTGACAAATGGCAGTCCAATCTCTTCTTGAAAGCCTCCAGTGATGAAGCTCCTACAACTTCCGAAGGCAAGCTGTAGTTTTTTTTTTACTATTGTAGTGTTATTATACAGACATTAGATGATCTTTTGATGTAGCACCTTTAATCAAATATTACAGCATGCACCTATAACAAAAACTTACTTCCGAATGTTCGGAGTGTCGGAGACTCCACAAGAACTCCAGCATTGCCATAAAAATCGCTACGATTAAACCGCATATCAGGACCACAAAGATTCCACCTATATTCTCCATTCCTAGACCTATCATAAAACACACACACACACACACACACACACACACACACACACACACACACAGGAGAGAGAGAGAAACAAAAACAGCATTAGCACGAGGGACTAACATCTAAGAAGCCACAAATCGCTGCTAGAATCCGCAAATGATTTGTGCGATCAACTGGAGTGCCTTACATTTTAGTACAAATAAAACAACATTCTTCATATTTAATGCAGTTGACAATCTTATATAGTTTTGGTAATAATACACATATTTTGTTGAATTGTAATCTTCCGTTATTTAATTATTCGATACTTCAGTATGTTATGTTGATGTCAATCTCCATATTCTAAACACTCCTTTTACTACAAATAAAATATTAATAATCGTCTTTGTTGTATTTAAAAGACTTACATAGTTCTAACAGTAATACACACATTTATATTAAATTATAATCTTTCGTTGTTTATCCCCTTTCTAATTTTTAATTATGCCACTGTTATGTTTAAAAATATTCCCTTTCTAATCACATTTTAATACAGATAAACAAACTCCGGTGCCACACTGTTCACACAATGATATGTTTGTTAAAAAAAATAAAAAAAACTTGGGGGAAAAAAACCTGTGTGGCAGCCTGTGAGAAAATCTCCCACCCATGATTAACACTAAATTAACCCTGGCATATTATGCAAATACGCAACATAATGTAATGGCAGAACAGGATCGTAGCTAGCCTCCTTTGCATGCAAAGTATGAATAAAAGCATTGCCCTTAATAACCCAGTGCATTAAACTAAAGAACAGAGAGTAGCTTGGTAATTTGAGTGCCCAGCAATAACATACTGCAAGATACTCATTTTCAGTACTGATGAGTTAATAATATCTGTTAGGAATTCAAACTGAATTCATGAAAACGGAATATTCTTCTGAAAAAAAAACATCGAAATATATGTATGTTGCAGTCTTGCTCTTCCTACTATCAGAAGAGTTCAAACAGTGAGGATGGCTATTTCTAAAGTAGCATTTCTCAACCTTGGCAACTCTAAGGCAGAGGTCACCAATCTTTTGGACCTCAGGGACCACTAAATTCATAATTTTAAATCCCGCAAACTATTAATATGATATGCCTAATGACCGGCTGGACGGGTGTGGTTAGGTGGTCATGTGGCTGGGTGGGTGTGGCCAACTCAATGTCACTCACATTGAGGGACACCTCACCGGCCTTTACACACCCCTCCCCTGGCAGCCACTCTTCGCTTCCCTGCCCGGGCTCTTTAGGGCTCCAACAGGAAGCAGTTGTTGGAGCTAAGCAGCCACCACGAGAAAGAGTTGGCAAATCAGCTCAGTTCAAATTGCATCTGACTGAGAAGGAGGCTCAGCAGAAGCACCTCACTGAGGACTACAAGCAGATGGAAGACCTGTGGGAGTGCAAGGACAGATACCGGCGCCTGGAGGCTCAGTGGGCTGAGATGGTCAGCCAGTTCCAGGCCATGATGTAGCCACTGGAACAAGGCCCTCTGGCTCTTTGCCACCAGAAGTGCTTCCCTCCAGCCTTCGCCCAAAGTCCCGCACCAGGAGGTTCTGTGGGTGTGGCTTCGTGGGCATGGCATGACTTCATAGGCGTGTCTTGGTGAGCATGGCAAGGGAAGGATATTGTAAAATCTCCATTCCCACCCCAATCCAGGGAAGGTTACTGCAAAATCCCCATTTCTTCCCGATCAGCTGGGACATGGGAGGCAGAGAATAGATAGGGGCGGGGCCAGTCAGAATTTTTACTACCGGTTCTCCGAACTACTCAAAATTTCTGCTACCGGTTCTCCAGGACTGGTCAGAACCTGCTGAAAACCCACCTCTGAAGTCCTGCCTTAGCACTTGGCGACCACAGATGCTCCCCAGGACACGAGTCCCATGTCACACCCACCCCAGGCCACGCCCCTACCCCCAGCCCTCCGAGGTCAAACACAACCCTGATGCGGCCCTCAATGCAATCGAGTTTGACACCCCTGGTCTAGATGCAGCTCCTTCTGCATTGATCCTTCGATTTCTGCAGCTAAGGACCTCCTTGGAAAACAGCTTTAAATGAATGGCAATGGCGTGATATAGCACTTGGCATTGTCTTGTTCTTAAGGTTCTACAGTTCTTGTACCTCATTGAGCATTTTCATACACTGCCTATTACTTCCAACTCTCATAATTCAGCTATGAGTTGCTTTGGGGTATCTTTAGCTCCCGCATGTCGGATTAAGTTCTTTATTTTCCACAGCACAAGATTTTGCCTTTCTCTGTAGATCCTCACTACCTGAGAGAGAAGATGGGTGATTTCATCCTGTTGTCGGGACGGCTTCCTCAGTCATTTTAAGCAATTGCTTCAGAAATCCCAACAATCAGAATATTGGCATCTTTGAGCTCTGTACCGTCGCACAACCATTTGCGAGTTGTTGCTCTTTCTCTCCATAAGCAACGGCTTGTCTTCAGCTGGCAGTCCTCCGATCTAAGGACAACGTTTTCCTCTCCAAATACCTCTTCAATTTCTCTTGAAGAGAATGAAAATGGAAATAATTCTGGACAGACGAGAATGATTCATTCCTCTTCAATGGAGTCGAACAGATGGATTCTGACTCACTCTCTCTTCAGCAGGCCTGTTAGAGAACCGAAACAGCTCCTATTTTGTAGTCAGCTCATGATGCAGTTGAGGAAGCTTTTCCCTGATACGGTATATTCTACCTCTTCTTCAAGAAGTTCATTTCTCTCAAAGGAGTTCTTACTCCTCCTTTGCAAAACGACCGACCAATTCGGACAGATCATTCTAAATCCTGCTCTTTCTCTTCAAGAAGAGGTATATTCTACCTCTTCTTCAAGAAGTTCACTTCTCTCAGAGTTCTTACTCCTCCTTTGCAAAACGACCAACCAATTTGGACAGATCATTCTAAATCCCGCTCTTTCTCTTCAAGAAGAGGTATATTCTACTACGTCTTCAAGGAGTTCATTTCTCTCAGAGTTCTTACTCCTCCTTTGCAAAACGACCAACCAATTCGGACAGATCATTCTAAATCCCGCTCTTTCTCTTCAAGAAGATGTATATTCTACTACGTCTTCAAGGAGTTCATTTCTCTCAGAGTTCTTATTCCTCCTTTGCAAAACGACCGACCAATTCGGACAGATCATTCTAAATCCCGCTCTTTCTCTTCAAGAAGAGGTATATTCTACTACATCTTCAAGAAGTTCACTTCTCTCAGAGTTCTTATTCCTCCTTTGCAAAACGACCAACCAATTCGGACAGATCATTCTAAATCCCGCTCTTTCTCTTCAAGAAGAGGTATATTCTACTACATCTTCAAGAAGTTCACTTCTCTCAGAGTTCTTATTCCTCCTTTGCAAAACGACCAACCAATTCGGACAGATCATTCTAAATCCCGCTCTTTCTCTTCAAGAAGAGGTATATTCTACTACGTCTTCAAGGAGTTCACTTCTCTTAGAGTTCTTACTCCTCCTTTGCAAAACGACCAACCAATTCGGACAGATCATTCTAAATCCTGCTCTTTCTCTTCAAGAAGAGGTATATTCTACTACATCTTCAAGGAGTTCATTTCTCTCAGAGTTCTTACTCCTCCTTTGCAAAACGACCAATCAATTCGGACAGATCATTCTAAATCCCGCTCTTTCTCTTCAAGAAGGCACGTAACAGCATGAGCATCATTCTATGCTTTAGTCAGAGGTGGGCGGCACATGAATTAACAACCGGTTCGCCCTAGCACCGAAAATGTGAGCGCGAGCGCGTGCACATATGTGCGGCCTTCTGTGCATGTGCTTTGCTTGCACACACCCTTGCACGCATGCACACGGTTTAAAAAAACGCAGCTAAATAGGACAGCTTATAAGGCGCTGGGGGTCACAACTTTTTTTTTTAGAAAAGTTTTTCAGTTTTATTTCTTATACACATAATATAAAATGTACATTTTCTCATACATAATTAATCATACATATACATGTTTTCCTTAAAGAAAACATTAAAATAAGGCATTTTAATTACATTCGGAGTTGCTTTCTTCCCTCATTTCGCAACAACCCTTCTTCTTCTTCTCCTCTTTCTTTTCCCTCCCTCCTCTCCTACTTTCTCCTTCCTCCTCTCCTACCTACTTCCCCTTTCTTTCCCCCATTCCTCTCTTCTTTCCCCCTACCCTTCCTTCCTCTCCTTTTCCCTTTCTTCCATTCCTCTCCCTCCCTCTCCTCTTCCTACCCTCTCCTCTCTCTTTTCTATCTTCTTTGCTGTGGAATATTCTCCTTGTTTGGTATCTGAGCAACTCCTATATTCTAATAATATATACTTTTCTTTTAATTTCTTTTCAGATTTATTCTATCTGTCAGTATTATCATCATAATTGTACATTTATTCTTATTATCTTCTTTCTTTTACCCCACTCCCATCCCCCTTTTTCATTTACTCTGGTGTCATCTGGGTTTCTATTTCTTTTTTATCCTCTCCCTCCTTTAACTTTCTATTATCTAAATCATTTATCTATCCTCTTATCTCCAGTGGTTAAGTCAATATTAGCACCAGGACTATTAAGCCAATCGTTGTGATCATAACCATAGATTGTATCTGCTCGTCGCTTGTAATGGGAGAGCTACTCTTCTAGCTTCCTGATAATTTCAACTTCAAGAAGATCACTACTATTGCACACTTTGCTAACGGCGCCAGCATCTCTGTATTCCCTGACACATCATTGTCCACAGCTTCACTTACATAATGCTCTTGATGAATGTCTCTACCGTAGAGACAGGATTAGTTGTCTCAGACAACTAGTAGTTGCTCAAAAGTGGCATCCAGCTTGGCAAGCAGTGGCAACTGCTATTGGATGGTCAATGCAAGAGACTGGGTCTGAGGACTAACAGATTAACAGAACTGGAAGGGACTTTGTAAATCATCTAGTCCAAACTTCTCCCCAAGCAGGAGACCCTACACCATTTCTGACAAATGGCAATCCAATCTCTTCTTGAAATCCTCCGGTGATGAGGCTCCCACAACTTCCAAAGGCAACTTCTGTTCCGTGGGTTGATTGTTCTGTCAGAAAATTTCTCCTTATTTCTAGATGGAATGTCTCCTTGACCAGTTTCCATCCATTATTCCTTTTCTAAAGCACCTTCAGGTGCTTTAGAAAATAGCTTGACCCCCTCCTCTCTGTGGCAGCCCTTCAAATATTGGAAGACTGCTATCATGTCTCCCCTGGTCCTTCTCTTCTCTTCACTAGACTAGCCAGGCCCAGTTCCTGCAACCGTTCATCGTATTTTTTAGCCTCCAGTCCCCTAATCATGCTTGTTGCTCTTCTCTGCACTCTTTCTAGAGTCTCAACATCTTTTTTATAGTGTGGTGACCAAAACTGGATGCAGTATTCTAGGTGTGGTCTTTACTGGGAGTGGCAGTGGTTGACAGTGCAACCTTTCTCTCTGCTGGTTGACAAGTGAGATACAGGCTTTTCATGATATCATACAGCCACCATGGCAACAGGTCAACCTCAATAGGTAACTATGGTGGTGGCATATTTGCTAGCAGCCCTTCCT
Organism: Pituophis catenifer annectens; assembly: GCF_029215685.1. Taxonomy (NCBI): domain Eukaryota; kingdom Metazoa; phylum Chordata; class Lepidosauria; order Squamata; family Colubridae; genus Pituophis; species Pituophis catenifer. The sequence goes on from NW_027256892.1 coordinate 23,450,339, forward strand.
TGGGGTTTCCTGAACTGTAACAGTTGCATGATTTAAATCAGGGGTCTCCAACCTTGGCAACTTTAAGACTTGTGGACTTCAACTCCCAGAATTCTACATTTAAATCATTTGGCAAATCATTTCTCTCTACAGATATATATACCTAAAGAAATAACAGATGGAACAGAGATGGTCAAATAAACAACTAAGTCAAATATCTTGCCTAGGGCAACATTAGAAATTTAGCAAACAGGAGAGCAAATATTTCAACATGATGATAACACGTTAAATAAAATGACAAAACCAGAACAATAGGCAAGAATAATAATGGAAAAGAGCCCATATTTTGATCCCTGTTAACATGATGCCGCAAATAAGAAGCTTGCTCCTGGGGAGGAAAGCTATTGCAAATCTAGACAGCATACTAAAAAGCAGACATCACCCTGCCAACAAAAGTGTATATAATCAAGGCTATGGTCTTCCCAGATGCAATGTATGACTGTGAAAGTTGGACTCTAAGAAAGGCTGAGTGCCAAAGAATTGAGGCCTTTGAACTCTGGTGTTGGAGAAGACTCCTGCAAGTTCCTTGGACTACAAGGAGATCCAACCCGTCAGTCCTAGAGGAGATCAACCCTGACTGCTCTTTAGAAGGCCAGATCCTGAAGATGAAACTCAAATACTTTGGCCACCTAATGAGAAGGAAGGACTCACTGGAGAAGAGCCGAATGCTGGGGACAATTGAGGGCAAAAGAAGAAGGGGATGAGAGAGAACGAGGTGGCTTGATGGAGTCACTGAAGCAGTCAGTGTGAGCTTAAATGGACTCCAGAAGATGGTAGAGGACAAGAAGGCCTGGAGGAACGTTGTCCATGGGGTCACGATGGGTCGGACACGACTTCGCAACTAACAACAACAACAACAAAAATGGAAAACTGAAATTCTACTTGATACAAGAAGTAAAGGCTTGAATCAATGAGAGAGTGAAGGAAAAACTTTGGAATTTCTGTTACACTTTTGAGTGAGGCTTCATATGGTTTATTTATTATTATTTATTTATTTTATTAGTCATATTTCTATGCTGCCCACTCTCTGAGGACTCTGGGCGGCTTACACCAAAGACAGTATACTAAATAGCATATTGCCCCCTTACAATCTGGGTCCTCATTTTACCCGCCTCGGAAGGATGGAAGGCTGAGTCAACCTTGAGCCAGTGAGATTTGATCCGCTGATCTGCTGAACTAACAGTCAGCTGAAGTAGCTGCAGTACTGCACCCTAACCACTGCGCCACCTTGGCTCTTAAATGTGGTTGCTTCACATATATCTGGATAGATGGATTCATAGGTATTTCGTCCCTCTCGATGAACATCAGAAATGACTTTTGAGATTTTAGGCAACAGAAGACTTTTTCTATACAGTTAATCAGTGTAATTTTTTGTGTGCCAAGGATGCCTTTGGTAAATGGGCATCCATGTAAATAGATAAAATAAACAAATGCCATTACATCTACCAAGGTCAAGCCCGCACAAAGAATTGGAGATGTTCTGTGTGCTTTGTATGACTTCACAGTCATTCTTGAGTTCATCCGATAAAATAATGATTTCCTTTCTCGAATAAAATGCGTTGAATTATACGCAACTCGTATCTCATGCCCTTTATTAGCCCGCTCTGGTTTAAAACCAAAGTCTAGATTAACCTTGCTGAGACCAAAGCAAGCATATATCTGTATCTATAATTCTTACTGGAGGCAACGGATCTTTGGCTGCAAATGTTTATTACTGGGACTTGGATAGACTTCACTTGATTGAGCAGGAGACTGACTCACAAATGATGTGTTAGCTTGTATCAGAGCTGCCAGAGTACAATTCTTAATCAATTCAGACACCTATAAAAGTTGCCTCGCTCCTCCTGAGCAGTAAATCAAAATGTGAGAATCAAAAGATTTATTGATAGTCCCGCAGGCTTTTTTTAAAAGAAAGCCTCACCACTCCTCCTTGTAAATCATTGTCCGGTTGTTTTATTTGCCAAGGTTGACGGTCATATCTCTTGGTGTCTGCCCAAGGTGCTTTCAGGTGTCCAAATCAGAATTTCCTCCAATCACGTAGCAAATCACAGTGGCAGAAGCAGCGATTCTTCTGCAAAGGTGCCCATTAAACGTCTGTGCCCTCCAAGAAGGGAATTTGGCACTCGTAGAATAAGTCATTAAGGTAAAGTAAAGGTTCCCTTCGCACATATGTGCTAGTCCAGGAGTCAGCAACCTGCGGCTCCGGAGCCAAATGCGGCTCTTTGGGCCCTCTGCTGTGGCTCCCTGTCAGGTGATCCCACCACTGGCTGGCCCCGCCCCTCACCCTCCCCTCCCAGTTACTCCTCACCTGGCCTGAGAAGATAAGGGTGACGGCGGGGGATGGAGAAGCAGGGCAGAGACAGTGAGATACAGAGAGAGAGGGGAGAGAGAGATACATAGAGAGATACATAGAGAAAGTGGGAGGGAGGGGTGGGAGAGAGGGAGGGAGGGAGGGAAGAGAGATATGTCAAAAGGATTTTGTGGTTCCCGGTGTTTTTTAACAACTGGTTCTCTGCCCTAATGACCAGCTGGGTAGGCGTGGCTTGAGGGGGTCATGTGACTGGTGGAAGTGAGTGACATCAAGTTGGCCACGCCCACCCAGGTTTTGTGGCTCCCGGTGTTTTTTTTTTTTCTGTGGGAAACGGGTCCAAATGGCTCTTTGAGTATTTAAGGTTGTAGACCCCTATGCTAGTTGCTCCGGACTCTAGGGGGCGGTGCTCATCTCTATTTCAAAGCCGAAGAGCCAGCGCTGTCCGGTCATGTGACCGGCATGACTAAACGCCAAAGGCGCACAGAACGCTGTTACCTTCCCACCAAAGGTGGTCCCTATTTTTCTACTTGCATTTTTTACATTCTTTTGAACTGCTAGCTGGGACAAGTAACGGGAGCTCACCCTGTTACACGGTACTAGGGATTTGAACCGCTGAACTGCCGACCTTTCCATCGACAAGCTCAGTGTCTTAGCCACTGAGCCACCGTCCCCCTCCGAATAAGTCATTACAACTTCTGAAAGTTTAGGTAGAATCTCCCATCAGTCGCCTCTAAGTGGATATTTGAAACGTCGTACCCCCCCCCCAAATCGAAAAGGCTTTTCCATTTTTCATCCCTAAACAATGCTATTTTAACAATTTTTTTTGCACTTAAAAGCAAAATGCGTGGTTTCTAATTCTCCCATGGGGTAACACACAGCAACTCTGAAGGTTTTTTTTGTCTCCTGCCAGAATTTCTCTATTCCAGGCTGGGGGGGTTTGTGGGTTTCATAACACACCACTTGTACTGTGGTACACTAAAATGACAATTGCCCCGAGACCCCTTGCTCACACAAGAATGAGCCCCTAACCACTTTTGCTGATTGACTGAGCTTGTTCTTGTTTGCAGAGGGTGGGGGGGTTGTTTCTATTTATTGACGGGTCCCTCCTCTCCTCCTCCTCCTCCTCTCCTCCCTCACAGGAGTCTATTTCATAATTTACCGGCTTATTTTTGATCTTTTGAAGTTTAGTTATGTGTTTCAGATGTCAAGATAAAGCAATTAGCGCCCTCCCTGGTCTCTGGATGTCTGAGGCTGAGAAACAGTTAAAAATGCTCTTGGAACATAATCTTGTCTCTGCAGAATTGGCCTGGAATTTCCACGGGAGAGTAAGAATTTTAAAAGCAAGGCGCTGAACTTTCATGAAGAAATAACATGTATTTGAATAAAAATCAAATCAACGTAAAGACACACACAGAGGCAATCAGAGGTTTACACACACAGAGGGAGGGAGAGATTATAAACCATGGATGTAAAGAACCAATTTCCTCTCAGAATTGGTTCTAAGATGCCTTCCTTCCTTCCCACTCCCCCCCACCCCCCGGGTAAAACATAGATTTGAAGCAAAAATGGTTTGCAAACATCTACTTTCCTTTATGAACTGTCCAACATGCAGAACACAAATTCTTTGCCAGGTGAAAAATACCGACTGTTATTCTGTTTGCTTCTGCTCCATGCTTATTTTTTTTTTCTCTAAACCAGCATAAATGCATCAGTGGTGGGATTCAATTTTTTTTTTTACTACTGGTTCTGTGGGCGTGGTTTGTTGGGCGTGGCTTGTTGGGCATGGCAGGGGAAGGATACTGTAAAATCTCCATTCCCTCCCCACTCCAGGGGAAGGATACTGCAAAATCCCCATTTCCTCTCGATCAGCTGGGACTCGGGAGGCAGAGAATAGATGGGGGCGGAGCCAGTCAGAGGTGGTATTTACTGCTCTCTGAACTACTCAAAATTTCCGCTACCGGTTCTCCAGAACTGGTCAGAACCTGCTGAATACCGCCTCTGAAATGCATGCTATGCAAACCTAGGAGTCTAAGGGCCTTATGGCTTATTTGGTTTTATCGTGCGCACTGACGACGTCTCCTCGAATGGTGATGAAACGTTTGCAACCAAACTGCCAAGTTCGGAGCTCAGCCCAACAGCCCAACTACCAACCCGAGCTCCTTATATTCAAATACATTTCGGAGAAGGTTTTGGTTACTTACCCTTGGCTCGGTGGTCTTCTTCTTTAGGACACTGTCCGCCCTCCCACCATTTTCGTTTCAGGATTTCCAGACGGTTAGTCTCCTGCAGCTGGAGAATGGCCAAGTCAAACTCATCACGGAAAAGAGAACCTGTAAAGCCAAGGGGGCAAATCAAAAACCGAAAGAATAAGCAGCTATTCTATTTATTCTGTCTCGGGGTTTTTTTCCATTTATGTCCGTTTCTTTTTTGTGAAACATCGCAAGAAATATTGAATGTCAGGTAAAATAAAATCTTTTAAAATGTATTCTTGCCTGAGTCTTTAAAGTTACAACGGGAGAAGCTGTTCTAAAACTCTCTTGATGTACCCTCCGAAGCTGTAGCAGCGTTCCAGAAGAATAAAGGTATTTTCTACATTTCCCAAAAGTCTTAATTTATTCATTGCTGAAAGTTAGAAATCTTTCGTATTATGGAAAATGTATTTTCCACAATACATTCTCATAGTTACATTGCTCTGAATGTATTCCTACCTTGTTTCCCTGAAAATAAGACCTCCCCGGATAATAAGCCCAATCGGGCTTTTGAGTGCATGCGCTAAAATAAGCCCCCCCAAAAAAATAAGCCCTTCCCAAAAATATTTAAACGCATGTGCAGCCAATCCCCGCCATTTCCTCTGGTTAGGGTTGGGGAAACAGAGTTGGAAATCAGGTAAGATAGCAAGAGGAGCCCCGTCTTGCTCCATGCGCCCCAAAATAATAAGACCTCCCCAAAAACAAAGCCAAGCGCTTATTTCACAGTTCCAAAAAAATATAAAACAGAGTCTTATTTTTGGGGAAACACGGTATTTCTCCCTCTTCCTACAATAAAACCAGTGCATACAAGACTAGGTAGGTTCAGTTTCTCATATGGGTTATTTCTTATCTTAGAGGTTCTTAGAGGTTCCTGACTATTGGGGGCGAGTTGCTGGCCCCCACGGAGAGGGCTCGCAACTAGGGCGTCCTCCTGGATTCATGGCTGTCTTTAGAAGAGCATTTGACAACCGTGACCGGGAGGATTCTTCATCAGGTCCGCCTGATTCATCAGTTGCGTCTCTTTCTAGATCAGGACTCCTTACGCACAGTCACTCATGCCCTCGTCATCTCCCGCCTGGACTATTGCAACGCTCTCTACATGGGGCTCTCCTTGAGGAGCACTCAGAGGCTTCAACTGGCGCAGAGTGCGGCCACGCGGATGGTTATGGGAGCGATGTGGCATTCCCATGTAACACCTCTCCTGCGCGAGCTGCACTGGCTCCTGGTGGTCTTCCGGGTGCGCTTCAAGGTTTTGGTTATCACCTTTAGAGCGCTCCATGGCTTAGGACCTGGTTATTTACGGGACCGCCTGCTACCACCAATAGCCTCCCACCGACCAGTACGCTCCCATAGAGAGGGGCTCCTCCGGGTGCCGTCGGCCAAACAATGTTGACTGGCGGCCCCCAGGGTGAGAGTCTTCTCTGTGGGGGCACCTATTATCTGGAATGAGCTCCCCCCAGAGATACGGAGGATCCCGGATCTGCGCACCTTCCGTCGCGCTCTCAAGACTTTTTTATTCCATCAAGCTGGCCTGGCCTAAATCTCTCCCCTTTAAAATGTAAATTTTAATTTGTTTTTAAAATTATTGGGTGTTTTAAATTTGTCTCGGCCGAATTGGTTTTATTCTGTTTTTAAATGTTGCATTTATGTGTTTTATTCTGTGGCTGTTCACTGCCCTGAGTCCTTCGGGAGTAGGGCGGTATACAAATCCAATAAATGATTAAATGAATGAAATGAATGAAAGAGATTTGTTCTCTTCAAGCAAAGCCATCAGACAATTCAGTGTGGGTTAGGAATAACTTGACCAAATTCTTTTCAGGGCCGAGGTCCCTGCGTGAAACGGCTTCTGATGTTTTATGAATCTGTAGGATCTATTCATGCCCTGAACCTCTGCAGACAGCTCAGAATAACTAGAATTTCACTTCGCTGCCTACCGACTGGCATGCCAATCCCGTAGCCCTTGGTGTCCAGAAGACCCCCGACCTGGGTGAGGTTGCAATTGCGCTGGCGGTAATACTCGTTCATGGTGGACTCCAGCAGGAAAGCATAGTTAGAATTGAGCACGCGTGCGATGCCTTCTTCCGTGCTTTTAACAAAGACGCTCGGCTGCTTAGAATACATGTAGTTCCACATTCTCTGATACGTCTGGTACCGTGAGTTCTTAACAAAACAAAAGAATAAAGGTAAGTCTAACCCAGCGATCGATTGGATAGAACTTTCTACAGAGCCAGAGATGGGCTTTATTATTTATTTATCTCAGATCCCTCACATCCTGGACATAAATTGTTTCGACTTCTACCCTCAAAACGTCACTAAGGGCACTGCACACCAGAACAACTAGACACAAGGACAGTAGTTTCCTGCATGCCATCACTCCGCTAAACAACTAATTTACTAAGACTGTATTACTATTATTATTCTCACCCTTCCTGTTACCTATCTCCTCCTGCTTATGACTCTAACCTTGTTGCTTGTATCTTTACGATTGATATTGTTTTATTCAGTTTCCTAGTATGATTTGATTGCTTATTTAGTATCCTATGGCTATCACTAAGTGTTGTATCTTATGATTCTTGATGAATGTATTTTTTTTTATGTACACTAAGAGCATATGCACCAAAGACAAATTCCAAAGACACACAAAGTGTGTCCAATCACACTTGGCCAATAAAGAATTCTATTCTATTCTATTCTATTCTATTCTATTCTATTCTATTCTATTCTATTCTATTCTATTCTATTCTATTCTATTCTACTCTACTCTACTCTACTCTAGTCTAGTCTAGTCTAGTCTAGTCTACTCTAGTCTAGTCTAGTGTCTAGTCTAGTCTAGTCTAGTCTAGTCTAGTCTAGTCTAGTCTAGTCTAGTCTAGTCTTATTATTTTTGTCATCTATTCTATTCTACTCTATTCTATTCTATTCTATTCTATTCTATTCTATTCTATTCTATTCTACTCTACTCTACTCTACTCTACTCTACTCTACTCTACTCTAGTGTCTAGTCTAGTCTAGTCTTATTATTTTTGTCATCTATTCTATTCTATTCTATTCTATTCTATTCTATTCTATTCTAGTTGTCAACTTGCAAAGCTTCACACTAGTCTTATTATTTTTGTCATTATTCTATTCTATTCTATTCTATTCTATTCTATTCTATTCTATTCTATTCTATTCTATTCTATTCTATTCTATTCTAAATGGAGATTTTGCAGTATCCTTCCCCTGCCACGCCCACCAAGCCATGCCCACCAAGCCACGCCCACAGAACCGGTAGTAAAAAAAAATTTGAATTCCACCACTGGCTTACTTGGAAAAATGTCATGCTGGAGCCGCCGTGGATTGTGCCGTACTCAATAGCTGTCTGGTCAGCCAGATCGTCGACGGATTCAATGGGCACTTCCATGCGCTGCACGGTGAGAAAAGCCGCCAGGTTAGCCGTATAGGAGGAGATGATGATCAAGGTAAAAGCCCACCTTGAGTGGAAGAAAAGGAAGCAAGAGACAGAATGGAAACGATCTGGGCTTTGCAACTTAAGAGTGATCCTTTCCCTTCTGAATGGCGCTAAACGTCCATGACTACCTAAGAAGTCAATATATCAAGAACTGGCTGGATTAAGTGGAAAAAAGCCTTAATCTGTGCAAAATAAGGGCACATGTTCTAGATGTCAGCATTCCAAGTAATGCACCCATAGAAAGCAGAACTCTGGGGCAGGTAGATTCATCAAAGAACAATTTATTGGGTACATCACATTGGCACAACTGGTGAAAAACCATCTCTGAAAATTCCTGCGGTTTTCACCTACTTAAAATAATGAAAATTCCCCCTTTCCCTCAAGTCATCAATAGAGGTGCTGGCCAGTTGCTTGGTTACTCTACTCCTCCTCTTTCCAGCCACCTCTTGAAATGTCCTTGGTTCCCACAGGAAAACTTCCTTTTTTGACTATAAAACCCCAGCTATCTATTCCCCCCCACCCTACTCCCTGTCTTGTGGCAACCCTGAAGCTGTAAAGATGGCCTCAGCCAAGTTCGCTTCCAGGTTGACGCTAGAATCAACGGACATCTTATAAAGCAGCCTTTTGGGACTGGGTTTGTTCCAGATGTGCAGAAAGAGCAACCCAGAATTCTCACCATTCTGGCTGAAAGCCAGGAATTGAGATGCAATCTTCAAACATCTGGAAGAGGAATTAATTTTGCTCATCTAATGCTACTTCCTCTGCACATCAGAAGCTGATAAGGGCAGGGGTGGGGTGCTGGGGGCTCGCAGGGGTTCGGGAGAACCTCTAGCTAAGATTCTGTGCAGTTCAGAGAACCCCCCAAATCCCACTCTTGGCTGGCCCCACCAATCCCGCCTATCCTAGGAGTCCCCACTCCAGGGGTGGGTTCTAATTTTTTTTACTACCGGTTCTGTGGGCGTGGCTTATTTTGTCGGTGTGGCTTGGAGGTCATGTGACTAGGTGGGCGTGGCTAGCTGGTCAGAGTCATTTCTGGAAGGTCCTCGCACTTATGACCGGTCCTCGCACTTACGACCCGGCTCATTTGTTTGCTTTTAACACTGATCAGCTGTAGGATGGCCCTTTGAAGCCCCGCGGCAAGAGTTTAAACAGGTTTTTTCCCTCTAGTCATCAGCTGGGACTCAGGAGGCAGCAATAGATTGGGGGTGGGACCAAATAAAAGGTAAGAATAACGGGGGTGGGGGGGGGAGAACTGGTTCGGTGACGTCATATCGTCACTGCTACCGGCTTGACCGAACCGGACCGAACCGGGAGGAACCCACCACTGCCCCACGCGGCCTGTTTTGGATGCAGGTAAGTACAGGGCACGCACGGAGGCTCAGGGAGGGCAAAAAATGGGCCTACCAGAAGTTCGGGGCCTGTTTCTGGCCTTCAGAGAGCCTCTGGAGCCAGGGGAGGCCATTTTTCCCCTCCCAGAGGCTCGAGGAAAGCCTCCGGAGCCCGGGGAGGGCAAAAACGCCCCCTTGCCATGGTGCAGGAGGCTGACTAGGCCACGCCCACCATGGCCACGCCCACCCAGCAACCAGGCAGAGAACCCCTTGCTAAAATTTTTGAAGCCCACCCCGGATAAGGATAGGGTTGGATACAGAAGGCAGATTGCAAGATTTGTTTCTTCTACCAGTGGGATCGTTGGATCCCAAATTATTATTGCGCATAAACTATTTTGTTATTAAAGTTTCAAGATGTTTCTGACTTTTTTTTTTTTTTTAATCAACGAAACCCAAGGGCATTACAGAACAAACGGTTGTGGAGATTAAGTTTTACATAGCTACTGGAATAGAGAGATATTGTATACTACCTAAGAGCTAGAAAGCCATGTCATAGAGAAATTTCGTATTTTCTTTCTTACAAGGAAAGCCTGTTTATATCTATCTCCTTTTTTTACCCTCGGCTGCTCAGAGATTCCCGAGATTCAATCTGCAACTAAGAGCAAAAACATTAATGCCAACAAACTCCGGAGGGGAATACCAAATTTATCATCAGATTTCATGCTAGCATGGGGAACTAATAGCTTTGTTTAGAATTTAATTCAAACAAATCTTGAAGGATTATGGAAAATGGGTTCACTTAATCTTTGGGAAATATGAGTATATAAAGCTTCTCCAAATGTATTAACATGGGAATATCTGGACCTAGAGTGCCATTAAGTTTCTCAGTTGCTATTGCATCGGATGGCTTCTCTATTATTTGGGGTTGGCTAGTCTAGAGAGAAGAAGGACTAGGGGGGACATAACAGCAGTATTCCGGTATTTGAGAGGCTGCCACAAAAGAAGAGGGGGTCAAGCTATTCTCTAAAGAACCTGAGGACAGGACAAGAAACAATCAGGGGTGGGATTCAAAACTTTTAGCAACTTGTTCTCCGCCCGTTTGCTGGGTGGGCGTGGCCATGGTGGGTGTGGCCTACTCAGCCTCGTGAGCCATGGCGGGGAGGGGGGCATTTTCACCCTCCCCTAGCTCCAGAGGCTTTTCTTGAGCCTCTGGGACGGCAAAAATGGCCTCCCACCTCCGGAGGCCGGAAACCGGCCCAATTCCGGACTTCTGGAACTTCCGGGAGGCCCGTTTTTCGCCCTCCCAGAGCCTCCACACAGGTGCTGCACTTACCTGGCATCCAAAACAGGCCGTGTGGAGACTCCTGGGAGGGGCGGGGCAGGGTGGGAGGGGCCAGCCAGTCCTTGCAACTACCAGTTTGGAGAATCAGATGTAAAATTAATATCTGATTTGCCCGAACTGGTCTGAACCGGCTGAATCCCACTCCTGGAAACAATGGACGGAAACTAATCAAGGAGAGAAGCAACCTGGAATTAAGCAGAAACTTCCTAACTGTGAGAACAATTAACCAGGGGAACTGCTTGCCACCAGAGGTTGTGGATGCTTCATCACTGGTGGTTTTAAAGAAAACAGTGGACAGTCACTTCTCTGAAATGGTACAAGGCAGAGGTGGGTTTCAGCAGGTTCTGACCAGTTCTGGAGAACCGGTAGCGGAAATTTTGAGTAGTTTGGCGAACCGGTAGTAAAAATTCTGACTGGCCCCACCCCCATCTATTCTCTGCTTCCCAAGTCCCAGCTGATCAGGAGGAAATGGGGATTTTACAGTAATCTTCCCCTGGGTTGGGGTGGGAATGGAGATTTTACAATATCCTTCCCCTGCCACGCCCACCAAGCCACGCCCATGAAGCCATGCCACACCCACCAAGCCATACCCATATTTTTTAAATGTTATCTAATTCTGGGTTTTATTTAATTGACCAAACTAAGTAATAATTTTAATTAGCAATTTTATGATGTTTGTGTGTCTATATTTTTCTTGACTGTACACCGCCTTGAGTCCTACGGGAGAAAGGCGGTATAGAAATATAATAAATAAATAAATAAATAAATAAATAAATAAATACCCACAGAACCAGTAGTAAAAATTTTTGAAACCCACCACTGCTACAGGGTCTTCTGCTTGAGCAGGTGGTTGGACTAGAAGATCTCCAAGGTCCCTTCCCGCTCTATTCTGATGGTCTCTCACCCCCCAATAATCCATGTCCATAACATTCTATGGAACCACCTCAAGAAGAAACGTGATTTTTTAAAATTTTTCATTTTCTTACCAAACTCCACTGACGCAGCGGGTAGACAAAGCTCGGGGAGCGATCGTGGATCCCTGTTGCATGAATCCGCCGACCGGAAACCACAGGCTGTTGCCCAGAGAATACTGATTTACCAGAAGATTGCATCGGCCTTGGGAACAGGGATGGGGGCTGTACCACTCGTAGGGTGTCAATCTGCGGCATCAAAACACAACACATCCGGTTACACTGGCATGCAAACACAGGGCGCCATAGAAGCAGGGACACCGAGAGTGCTGGAACAAGACTAATACGGACCCTCTCCGCATGTGTGGCAGAGACCCGAAGACCATTTCTGTCAGGGTTCCAGAAAACCCACCCCAGCTCCAAGTAAAGACTCTGAAGCAAGCATTTTCCAAGTTCTATTTACTAGAATAGGTAAACTGGCACATCTGGGAAAACCCGAATCTGAGAGGTCCGGGTTTTCCCTCAGTAAATCAAAACCCCCAAAACCATCCCCTCACTCCTCAGTCGATCACATGCTCCAATCAACCGCCGTCCCATCTTGAGACATCACTCCGACCACTCCTTCTCCAGATGCCGGATCGCCCTGGCCTTGACCGACAGGAAGAATGCTATTATGTCTACACACAACCCCTCTACTAAATCTCCCCCGCCTACTTTCTCACACATGAGAAGGGGGCAGCATGGAAGCTTCCGGCCTAATATGGCTTCCAACGCTGACAATTTCCACACAAATTAAGTGTGTTCTTAATTAACATTAAGAATAAAAGATAAAGGGGAATCAGTGTATTTCAAGACATGGGGACGATTTTATGCTTGGTTAGGGAAAAAAAATATGAATGAATGAATGAAAGAGTAGAGATGAATAAATCAGAATAGAAAAAAAAAAAGAAAAGGAGAGAAAAGACAAAGTAGGAATAGAAATCCAGACGACATCTGAGTAAATGAAAAAGGGGAAGGAGGGGGAAAGGGGAAAAAACCGGTTCGGTGACGTCATATCGTCACCACTACCGGCTCGGGAGAACCAGGCTGAACCGGGAGGAATCCACCACTGGTAATGTTGATAGTTGATAGTTGTGTAAGCAGCAAAATGGAAAAGAAACTGAAAGTGTCCCAACAGACAATTGGGACTGCTCGTATACCACACTGAATATATACTGGAATGGAAAATAAACACAACAACAGAGAGGGAATGAAGAGAGGAGTAGAGGGGTAGAGAAGAAAGAGGGGAAAAGAGAGGGAAGGAGAGGGAAGGATAGAGGAAAGGGAAGAGGAGAGGAAGGAAAAGAGGGGGAAGGAGAGCAGGAGAGAAGGTTAGGAAGGGAGGAAGAAGAGAGGAGTGGGGGAAGGAAGGGGAAGGAGAGGAGGAAGAGGAAAGTTGAAAAGGATAGGAGTAGAGAAGGAAAAAAGAAAAGAAGGAGAAGGGTTGCTGTTTAAAGAAGAGATGGAAGGGTAGAAGAGCAGTCCAAGAGTATATCTTATTTCAATTATTTAAGGCAGAAAAATGAATTAATATGGAATCCAAAGATAATACGTGTGATTGATACTGGTTAAGAGTTCATATATGTATGTTTATGAGAAATAAAAATTTTTAAAAAATGAAAAAAGAAAAACCAAATTAAGTGTGTGACATCCACCTGGACATCCAAGTTCAATAAATTACATAAATAACTGTTCACTGAGTTTCAGGTTAATGAAGGTTATGTCAAACAAGGCCGCAAGGCAGTTTTGCTATACACACAAAGTATAGAGTATGAAGTATATATCCAATATTTTTCTTGTTTAAAATTTGGTTTTGTAAAAATATAAAAAATAAAAATTCTCCTTCATGGGCCCCGGGAACAATGTACTGGCTGAACCCCCCCTTCCTCAGGCCTGCATAGAAGCATAGAGCGATAGAATTTCCCTGGATGCATCATTTCTCAAGAGGAGGTCTTGCCGTGGGAGGGCATATCGTACGATTGTGATCCATTTGATACCAGGACAGAATATATCACCTTTGCCTGCATCTTGGTAGCAGTAACAGAGTCAGACGGGACCTTGCAGGTCATCTAGTCCAACCCTCTGCTCATGCAGGAGACCTATACTAGGGATTCGAACCACCAAACGGCCAACCTTTCTGATCGATAAGCTCAGTGCCTTAGTCACGGAGCCACCTGAACATCCCCCCCCCCAGGTTCCACTCGGCTAAACCATTATGAAGCCTGGGAGGATGTCAGGAACTCAGATAAGCACCAGATGAACTCAGTGTTTGTTCCCGACAACCGGCCCTCTCATTTGCCTCTCCTTTTAAACTCCATCAGCAGCTGTGCCTTGTAAAGAGGATCAGGTCCCGTTGCTCTCTTCTCCGTTCCTCCCTGCACTGCCTCGGATGAGGAGGGGGTGGGCCTTGGTCTTCATCGGAACCCCCTCTCCCTTGTTCTACCTCTCCCCTGCTCTGCCCAGGCTGACTTTGCTCTTCCCCAGTTTCCTCCGCAGCCAACGGATCCACTTTCTTGCTCTCTGTCGGCCGTTCCTCTTCCCCTTCGGATTCAGACTCTGACAGGGGCATGACACCAAGCCTGGTAACCAAACATTTGGAAACCAACCCACAAGCTCAGAGAACGAACCTGCACCCTCATCCTACACCCGAGCTATGGTTATTCACCTCTATTGCAAACGGATGCTTTTCTGTGGACTGGAGGGGACGTGGTTTTGTGTGCATCCCGTGGATGGGACTTCGCTTGTTTGCTCGGATCGCATTCTGGCATGCCGTGGCCTGCTGCCAATCCACGGACTGGGGATTGTTGTGGCCCGTACGCGGCCTGTGCAGCTAGTAGCTGATTCAGACAGCGAGGAGGCTGGTGTGGTGCTGCGCCAGCAGCCTGTGCAGCTGGCACTTGAGTCGGACACTGAGGAGGCTGGAAAAGATGTGGTGCCAGAGGCGGGGATTTAGCCAGGGCCTTCAGAACCTCCAGAAGCTCCCATAAGTGAAGAGGAAGAAGAGGAGGAGCCTCTTCTTGATGCACGGGCGTGCAGAGCTGCCAAAAGGCAGGAGTGGCTCCTCAGGAGGAGGTCTCCTCGAGAGTAAGGCTTGGGGCTAATTGGCCACTCCCTTAGCCTATTTAAGGAGGAACGCCAACTGAAGCAATTTGCAGGGAACAACTTCGTTCACATACCTTTTGTCTTGCTTATCTTATCAGCTTCCTGCAAATTGCTTCTGGGCATTCTGCCAACCACAGTAAGCTTTCCGTTATTATCCTTTGAATTCTTGGCGGCTGTTAATGCAATTAATTAACAGCCATTGTTGTAAAAGACTGGTTTATTCAGTAAACTAAGGTTTGAACGGACTTTGTGTGTGCTGCGTTCTTTGGGGTCCATAGCTGGGGCAGAACAGGGATTTAAAAGCATGTTCATATACACAACTCTCGTCTTTCTCACTCTACAAGAGTAGTTACTACTCAGTGGTATTGTTTGGCAGAAGTAAGATTTTTTTTCCCCCTCTTGGTCAGCCACCTGATGCTGGGTGTCTGTTATCCGAAGCCCCGTGTCATTGGTGCAGACGCGTTTAGAAAACATATCCGGAGCAGCCGTATCTTTGTGCCGACAGGCTCCAACTGTGTTATAAGTATACACAAAATCCTGTGTGTTGCTGAAAACCTTTATGAGCTCATGAATCTGACAGTTTCAGTTGCACTAAGAGACTCCCGAAGGGGACCAGTATTAAAGCTTTGTAGCCTTCATATGCATCTACAAAGAGTGAACATCTGTGGTGTCTCTTGCGGAAACCGAAGAGATGCGATCCTGTTTTGACTGAAAAGAATTGCAATGGTGGGGGTCAGAAAATTCTATTTCTACCCAAAATAGGTGATTGTTGCAGGGAAGAGTTACAATCCAGTACAACTACATACAGTATATCGCAACATAGAGCTATGGTCTGCCTTTCCAAAAACTTCAGATTTAACCTTCTTAGATTTCCCCCCATCCCTAATTTACAGAAATTCTGGACATTTGTCAAATTAGAAAAATTATACTACAGTAATCTGGACTCATCTTTAGAACGAGACTATATATTTACTAATATTTCTAATTCATTTTGAAGAAAATGTGGGACATCTGTTTTAATCGATCAAAGGTTAAGCTTTCTATTTGCATTGTTTTTAGAAATAATGTGATATTGGAAATAACAAATCATTTATGATCTTATGATTCTTGACGAATGTATCTTGTCTTTTTATTTCCACTGAGAGCATATACACCAAAGGCAAATTCCTTGTGTGTCCAATCACACTTGGCCAATAAAGAATTCTATCTATCTACCCTGTTTCCCCCAAAATAAGACATCCCCTGATAATAAGCCCAATCGGGCTTTTGAGTGCATGGCAATAAGGCCAAGCACTTATTTCAGGGTTCAAAAAAATATAAGACAGGGTCTTATTTTCGGGGAAACACAGTATCTATCTATCTATCTATCTATCTATCTATCTATCTATCTATCTATCTATCTATCTATCTATCATCTATCTATCATCATCTATCTATCTATCTATCTATCTATCTATCTATCTATCTATCTATCTATCTATCTATCTATCTATCTATTGATCTATCTATCTTATCCTTAGATGAACCTCATGTCATTCAGGTTGCTCTATTGATTGACTGATTGATTGCACAATTCTACGCATATTTATTTGAAACCCTTTCTATCCAATTCAGCAGGATAACTGTTTTTTTCTCCACTAATTATTATTATTATTATTTTTTTAGGAATGCAACCAAAATCTCCTCGCCAACATCGGATCTATTCCTGTGGGAACGCACGAGTTCAATCGTGAGCACCAAATGCAAACAAACCTCACTCAAAGTACACCTGCAGCTTCAAAGCTGCCTTGAAGCACCTTTATAAGTACACCTCACATGGGACTCGAGATCAAATCGATACAGAGGCTCCCCAGTTTTTGTTCTTGTTGTTGTTGTGTATCTGAGGAAGCCTAGGTTATAATCAGACAAGGCAGAAAGCTTGTTTGTTTATGCAACGTTTTTCCCAGACAGGATGATGAGCCTGGTTTGATCATTTCACTCTGAAGCTACCAAAAGATAATTGTTGCTAATAAAAAGTATAATCATTTTTTTTATTATTATTATTCTGGAAATTCCTTGCTTTATGTCTCATCCCATACAACTGGATTTGTATTGAGTCTGCAATCTAGATTTCTTTTTTTATTTTATTTTATTGGCTTAAACACCCAGTTCTGATTTTCCGCAGAGGAATTCATACCCAAACACCACAGTGTGCCATCTGGTTCTGCCGAAGCTCAGTGGCAGTGTTCAGCCGGTTTGGACAAGTTTGGGCGAACCGGTAATGACGACATGAAGGTGGGCCCGTCTGCCCCGCCCACTTGTCCTGGCGCTCTGCCGTTCTATTTAGCCAGTTTTCTAAGCCGCGCAAGCTTCACGCTCTCACATTTTTGATGCGTGGCGAACCGGTGGTAAAATTATGCGAAACTCATCTCTGCTGAAGCTAATGTCTAACGTCCCTTTCTAGGCATCTCAAGGCCTTTGATTGGGGCACTGTCCGTCCAGCTTAACTTCAAATCAACCCTAATAAGACCTTAAAAGAGCACCCCTGGTGACCTCGTGCAAGAACTGTGATGTTTCCTGGAGCTGATTGGAAAGTCAATAGGCGTAAGCATCCTTTCCATCCATCCCTCCCTCCCTCCCTCATCAACCATGGACAAAGCAACCCACATTAGATTTCTCCATGTAGTAATTAGAAGCTGCCAGTAAGTGTCACTGTGAGGACAGGGAATAGACATAGAATGAAAAGTTAACTGTACCGGGCTACCAGGAAGAGGACGCAGCTCACGGCAAGGTAGGCAAGTAACATGAAGAGCCAAACCCCGGGAGAGAACGGATCCAGAAAAGAGAAATAGCCAGGTTTGCGCCCCTAAGACAGAGATAATGATAATAATAATCACCGCAATTCAGTACTTATGACTTTCATACATATTTAAAAACAAACCTTCGTTGTACAGAATAACAAACGACAAGACAGAGATTGACTGCAGAACATTGCTAGGCTAAAATGGACAGGATAGAGTTAGCTCAGGAAAGTTTGTTTGGGATTCACTATCTGGGGGTAACACGTCCACCGTGCAAATTGTCTGAGCTAAAAAGGTAAAGGTTCCCCTCGCACATGTGTGCTAGTCGTTCCTGACTCTAGGGGGCGGTGCTCATCTCCGTTTCAAAGCCGAAGAGCCAGCGCTGTCCGAAGAGCCTTGGTAGTACAAGGGTTTAAGGCACCCTGTTATTAAGCTGCTTAAGACCAGCTGCCTGCAATTACTGCAGGGTTCAAATCTCGCCAAGGCTCAAGGTTGACTCAGCCTTCCATCCTTTCTAAGGTAGGTAAATTGAGGACCCAGTTGTGGGGGCAATAAGCTGACTTTGTATAAATATACAAAAGGATGAAGGCTATTGCTGAGCACATTGTAAGCCGCCCTGAGTCTTCGGAGAAGGGTGGCATATAAATCAAATAAAAAAAAAAGATGTCTCAGTGGTCATGTGGCCAGCATGACTCAACGCCAAAGGCGCACGGAACGCTGTTGCCTTCCCACCAAAGGTGGTCCCGATTTTTCTACTTGCATTTTTTACGTGCTTTCAAACTGCTCGGTTGGCAGAAGCTGGGACAAGGAACGGGAGCTCACCCCATTAGGCAGCACTAGGGATTCGAACCACTGAACTGCCGACCTCTCGATTAACAAGCTCAGCGTCTTAGCCACTGAGCCACCACATCCGTATTTGTCTGAGCTAGGCTATCACAAATACTTCATTGTGTTTCCTAATCAAGCTATGGGAACAAGTCCAGCTTAGATGGACACCCAATCAAGACTATTCTCCATTTTGGAGAATACATACATGGTTAGAGAAAATGATAAAGTAACATATAGATTTAAAGCCAGAAATATTTTTGTTCGTTATATTGCCAGAAAAATATGACACAGGGAAATTATATTTAAGATTACATGTTTTGACAGCAGCGAGAATTGCATATGCACGATATTGGGAAAAGGAGGAAATTCCTACAGATGAAAATATAATTAAAAAAAATATTAGACTGTGAGGAAATGGGTGGGTTAACATTAAAGATAAAGGATAAAGAAGATTCAGATTTTTTTTAAACTTGGGATTTGTTTTACAAATGGTTAGATAATAAAGGTAGGAATTAGAAGTTGGAAGAATATCATTATATACAAGTAAAGAAAATAACAATAACAATAACAATAATAATTAAATTGACTCAGACAGTACATCTGAGAGTACACTGTTTATTAAGCACTCATATATGTTAAAGGAATATATATATATATATACATACATACATACATACATACATACATACATACATACATACATACATATATATATATATATATATATATATATATATATATATATATATATATATAAAAAGAGACTATTTCCCAATTTTCATGACTGTCTACAAAGATTCTCAATCATCCAGGCCATGGTTGTCCCAAAGGCATTTTTTCAAAAAGCTTCTTTGCTTTTCCTTGAAGACGTTTCATTTCTCATCCAAGAAGCTTCTTCAGTTCTGTATCCTCAGGGTCACCTGAATGGTGCAAATGAGTGTGGAGCTTTCTTGGAACTGTTGACCGTCAGGACACAGATAAACCTCCAAGTGGCCTCAATGACTCTCTAAAAGGATGCAAATGACCAGCTGTTTGCAAGGAGTATAAATCCTTCCATTCCCCACCATCCAGTCAGAAGAAGGAAATGTCTTCAAAGAAGGAAAAAAAACCAGAAAGTCCAGTTTCCTCTTGTAAAAGCACCTTTGGGCTCTAAAAGGAGGCAACGAGTTTGTTGAACGGAGGTATCCATTCAAGAAGCAACAGTGAGAACTGGACATGAAACCAATGATTAGTTCAAAATTGGGAAAGGAATCCGGAAAGATTGTATACTGTCGCCCTGCCTATTTAACTTATATGCAGAGCACATCATGAGAAAGGCGGGGTTGAAAAGTTGGAGTTAAGATTGCTGAGAGAAATATCAACAACCTCAGATATGCCGATGATACCACTCTAATGGCAGAAAGCGAAGAGGAACTAAAGAGTCTCTTGATTCAGGTGAAGAAGGAGAGTGCAAAAGTTGGCTTGAAACTCAACATTAAGAAAACTAAGATCATGGCATCCAGGCCCTCTCAATTCCTGGCAAATAGATGGGGAAAAAATGGAGGTAGTGACAGATTTTATTTTCCTGGGCTCCAAGATCACTGCAGATGGGGACTGCAGCCAAGAAATTAAAAGACGCTTGCTCCTGGGGAGGAAAGCTATGGCAAATCTAGACAGCGTACTAAAAAGCAGAGACATCACCCTGCCAACAAAAGTGCATATAGTCAAGGCTATGGTTTTCCCAGTTGCAATGGATGGCTGTGAAAGTTGACCATAAGAAAGGCTGAGCGCCAAAGAATGGAGGCCTTTGAACTCTGGTGCTGGAGAAGACTCCTGCGAGTCCCTAGGACTGCAAGGCGATCCAACCCGTCAGTCCTAGAGGAGATCAACCCTGACTGCTCTTTAGAAGGCCAGATCCTGAAGAGGAAACTCAAATCCTTTGGCCACCTAATGAGAAGGAAGGACTCACTGGAGAAGAGCCTAATGCTGGGAGCAATTGAGGGCAAAAGAAGAAGGGGACAGCAGAGAATGAGGTGGCTGGATGGAGTCACTGAAGCAGTTGGTGTGAGATTAAATGGATTCCAGAGGATGGAAGAGGACAGGAAGGCCTGGAGGAACGTTGTCCATGGGGTCACGATGGGTCGGACACGACTTTGCAACTAATAACAAAAACAATCTATTCATGTGAACATCTAGAAAAGATTTGTGGAAAGATTCACCGTTTGGAAAATACAGCAGCCGTCTCATCTGCCCTATCCTCTCCCTGCTGACAGTATGCACCAAACCCCTGAGTCCCAAGGCCTTTTCTAATGACCCCCCCTCCACAATATTCCATTAGTTTGAACGGAAGGGGAGAGGAAGAAGGCAGTGTTTTTAACAGCAGGTCAAACGCCAGCCCTCCTATTAGAGTCCCCGTGTCAGAAAGCCACACTTGATTAAATTGCAACACATGAAATTGAGACAAATGGCAGGCCCATTTGAACCTGCCATTTGTAGTTATTTGTGATGAAGCCTCTGTGTGTGTGTTTGTGTGTGTCACGGGGTACAGGCAAGCCGGGTCTGAGGACTGAAAAAAAATGTGATAGAAGACGGAATGCAACAAGCTATAAGGAGAATCAGTATAAGATGCTATATAGATGGCACTTAGCACCATTTAGAATTGCTAAGATTTACCCAAATGCAAGCCCCAAGTGTTGGAAATGTGGTCACCACCAAGGTACCTTCTATCACATGTGGTGGACGTGTCCGGAAGCGAGGAAGTTTTGGAAAAAAATACAAAAATGGATCCAAGAAATATTAAAGGAGGATCTTAACTTCCTCCCGGAAATTTATCTCCTGGGAGTGCTAAAACGAACATTTGGGAAGGACAAGAAATATCTGATTATTCATATTGTCACAGCTGCTAGACTCTCCTATGCCAGAGGAGGAACAGATAGTCAATAAGATACTTGACTGCGCAGAAATGTGCAGATTAACATATGTGTTAAACGGAAAGGAGGATTCAGAATTTTATACGATCTGGGATCTGTGGTATAGGTGGTTAGAAATTAAATGCAAAAGTTAATACTCATGTGGAACAATGCACAACGATTAGTTAACCCTATATATTATTGTACTCTAACAGTAATTAATTTTATACACAAGAATTTTTGTACAAACTGTATAATAATTAGATAATTGATTAGATACCGCACCTGTAAATATACAATATGACTACACGTTGCCGAACCGTATAGTTTGAATTGTAATATGTTCTTAACTCAATAAAATTTCATTAAAAAAAAAAAGAGAAGAAGACTGAATGCCATCTGGAAATGCTTCTGCAGTTATTTCTTAGGAAGCTTCTGATGGAAACCGTAGATTAAACTCGACGTCAGCTGCAGTTTTCCATGCTGGAATATGAAGGGAAGAAGAAGACGCGCAGATGGGTTTTGAGAGCTGTTTCCATCTGCTGCGCAAAGCAGCTCTTGACTATTGTAATGAGTTTTCAAGCCTTCTCGTGTTAAATTAATATTTACCCTTTTAATTACCCAATGCATTACAAAAAAAAGATGTTGAGGCATTTGGAAAAAGCGCAAAGAAGAGCCGCTAGGAGGATCAAATGCCTGGAGACAAAAAGATACGAAGAACAATCGCAGGAATTGGGTATGGCCAGTTTAGAGAAAAGAAGGACTAGAGATGACAGGATAGCAGTGTTCCAGTATTTGAGGGGCTGCCACAAAGAAGAGGGGAGTCAACTTATTTTCCAAAGCACCAGAAGGCAGGACAAGAAGAAATGGAGGGAAACTAATCAAGGAGAGAAGCAACCTAGAACTAAGGAGAAAGTTCCTAACAGCGAGAACAATTAATCAGTGGAACAACTTGCCACCAGAAGTTGTGGGTGCTTCATCAGTGGAGGTTTTTAAGAAGAGACTGGACAGTCACTTGTCTGAAATGGTATATGGTATCCTTCTTGAGCAGGGGGTTGGACTGGAAGACCTCCAAGGTCCCTTCCACCTCTATTCTGATTTTTTTTTTAAAAAAAATTGATTGATATGCTGCCCTTCTCCGGAGACTCAGGACGGCTTACAATGAGTTAAGCAATAGCCTTCATACTTTTGTATATTTATACAAAGTCAGCTTATTGCCCCCACAAACTGGGTCCTCATTTCACCTACCTTAGAAAGGATGGAAGGCTGAGTCAACCTTGAGCCTTGGAGAGATTCGAACCTGCAGTAATTGCAGGCAGCTGTGTTAATAACAGGGTGCATTAAACCACTGTACTACCAAGGCTCCTAACTGATATATCCTGATTGATATTGATTGATTGCTTTTATACAGTGTATGCTAAGGAATAGGTTTCTTCTCCATAACCCATGGAACTCTATGACACAAGAGCTGACCTTCGGACAGCTAATGTGAAGAACTGAAAAGGAAAGCAAAACGAAAGACTAATCTCTAAATTTGAGCTCTAAGGGGGTCCAGACAGAACCTATCGCTTCCTTTCTGTAACTCCTTCTTATTTTGAAGGACAGAAGGACAACTCCTGTTCTAAACTCGATTTAGCAATCCTTTGCGTTCTTTTGAGAGACTGGCTTTTCAAAATGGCTTTTCAAAAACCATGGATGTAGCGTTCTGTTACAAAACCGCAGTTTGAAGGGAAAGAATTCAGTGGTAGTTATGCCACGAGAACCGGTAGATCATATGGGTTAATGGCAGTGGTGAAATCTTCCGTGGGTTGCCACTGGTTTACTGCACACGCATGCATGCCCTGCATGCCAAATGCGCACTCTGAGTGCGCATGCACAGTGCATGCCAAATGCATGCTGTGTGAACATGTGCAGTGCACACCAAACGCACCCTTCATGCGGAAAAAGGAGCCATTTGAAGGTAAGTAGAACAGCGAGGGGGGAGGAACAGCTGTGCCACAGGATTTAGCAGGATTTCCTGCTTTCTAACGAATGTCAATCGCGCGGCACAGCTGATCGTCGGAAATACCGGTTCAAATGAACCGGCAGCTTTTTTTTAAACTACCGGTTTACCCGAACTGGTAGCTTTTATTATTACCAGTTCTCCCGAACCGGTGCGAACCGGTAGCATTTCACCCCTGGTTAGGGGCAACCACCAAATGTTTCAGTGAATTTTCCATCACAATAGTGGAAAGCAACAATGGCTTTTCTGCCATTGGGATGATGGCATGTCTATCTATCTCAGCATCTACTTCTGTCCTACTATCGCAGCACCATTGAGAGTGTCCTGACATACGGCACTCTTGCATGGTATGGGAGCAGCTCTGTAGCAGACAAAAAAGTTCTACAGAGAATCATTAAAACTGCCCAGAATGTCATCGGGCTCCAGCTACCAGCCCTGGACGACATCTTTGAATCTCGCTGTTTGAGGAAGTTGCATAACATTCTCAGAGACTCTTCCCATCCTGCTTACAATCTTTTTGGACTGTTGCCTTCTGGCAGAAGATATAGAACGATTAAAACTCGGACCACACGTTTTCTGAATAGTTTATATCCCAGAGCTATAATTGCACTCAACAATGAACTAAAGGGCCACCATCAGTGAGCTGTTGGACACTATTACTTGGTCTGTTGTGTGGATGTTTGGGTGGTTTAGGGGTGGGGAATTGTGGTGGGTGGGGTGTGTTTGGGGATTGTTATGTGTGTTGGACTTTGGGTGTTAAGTAAATTTCGTCGTATGGGTATACTGTGTATACACGTACAATGACAATAAAGTTATTTATTTATTTATTATTTATTTATATTAGAGGGAGGATTTGTAGATGCCCTTCCTTTCTGGGGAAAAAGTATTTCCTGCTAGCAAATAAGTGGAGAGACAGATACCCAGCTGGCATACATTTCTCCATTCTGGAAATCCTGAGAAGGAAATAAGCAAAATCACGGAGATAAATTGCGTGGAACTTCTCATTCTGAGCCTTGGAATATCTATTGTGTTCCTGCTCTCAGGGCTGAGATCAATTAATAATTTAGCACAATAGGATGGGGGGCAAGGAAAACCCTATCTAAGGGGAACTGAATTTATAAGCTTCCTTTTCTTTTTCTGCCTTTTTTCCCCCTGAGATCTGCCCACTCTTCCCTCTCGTTAAAACTTTTAAAAAAAAAAAGAAAGAAAGAAGTTTGAGTGAGGAAATTACTGTGTTTTTTTTTTCTTCGCACAGCTCGATCCAAGGGCAAAGACAGAATTAGCATCCATCTGGGCTCGCGTCTGACAAAATATATCGGTCATCTAGTTTTGTTTTGTTTTTTGCACAGGGATTAGAGGGAGCAACTCCACCAGTCTGGGATAAAATATTGTTATTGTTCAGAAGGTGAAGAAGACGCTGCCTTCTGACTTGTGGGCCCATTTGTCTAAAGGAATTTCTCCGGCTTGTCTCCCTAATGGAGAAATGTGGGAGTTCTGGTCCCATAAAACTGGAAGGCATCTCCTTGGGAAACGGGTGACAAAAACATTGCAGATTAAAAGCCCAAGCCAAATGGCAAAAGGAACATATAGGCTAAATGCTGAGGTTCTGATAGAGGCTGGCACATTTGTCCATGAGCATCGTCCAAGAACGCAGCTTTGTAGAAACTTAGGAAGCCCTTCTATCCATGAAATCATGTTCTCCTGAAGGCAGTGATGGCTAACTTTTTTCTCTTTGTGTGCCAAAAGCACATGTGCACATGGATAGCAGCGTGTGTATGTGCCTGCACCTATAATGCAATGCACCCCCGCATATGTGTGCATGGCCCCCCGGTGCCCCCCTTGCATGTGCATATGACCCCCATCCCCCACGCATGCGTGTGAGGGGTGGGATTCAAAATTTTTAGCAACCTGTACCATGGTAGGTGGGGGGCATTTTTGCCCTCCCCAGGTTCTGGAGGCTTTCCTTGTGCCTCCAGGAGGGTGAAAACAGCTCCCCCTAGGCTCCGGAGGGCAGAAACGGGTCTGTTTTCAGACTTCCAGTACTTCTGGTAGGCCCATTTTTCGTCCTCCCCAGGCTCCAGAGGCTTTCCTTGAGGCCCTCCAGAGGCCGGAAACCAGCCCATTTCCACAGTTCCGGGACATGCGTGCTGCATTCCCCATGCTCCCCCCACGCATGCACAAGGTATATACAAAAGTATGACAGCTATTGCTTAACACATTGTAAGCCACCTTGAGCCTCCGGAGAAGGGCGGCATATAAATCGAACCAATAAATAAATTCATATGTCACAGAATAGGAGGGTTTTTAAAATTATTGTCATGTTTACCAATGTTACCATGAAAGGTAACTTTAACCCCAAAAGATAAAGGTTCTGTTGAGTCGAGCTAGTCTCTTGGAAACTATCGGGAGATTATTTTGATTTTCAGTTTAGCCTACAGCCTTGGTGTGCCCAGGTGATATCCCGCTCGAGTACTAATCAAAGGCTGACCCCGATTAGCTTTTCTTCTAAATCAGCCAAAATGAATTAGCTCCTGCCACCAGCCTGCTTTGATGTTCCACTACAGAATCTAATTTGTGATTGTTGAGTTTTATAATTAGTGCAATTTCTAATTTTCCTGCAACGTTAATTAAAAAAAAAAAACAGACAATATCTGGTGCCGTATTTAAAAAAAGTCTCTTGATCAACGTTTTGGCCTCATAAAATCTTCATCTTGAGCTAATTTTGATGTTTTAAATATCATCGGAATCATCATCTTCTTCTCCATCATCCACCCTGCGGGGTGGAGTCTGGACGATTGAACGGAGCTGAGTGTTTACTGGCCGGATGCCTTTCCTGTCACCAATGCGGAGTTTTTTTTTTTTCAGCAGATACATTCTCAGTGTGCCCACAGCAGGGGTGGGTTCTACTTACCTTTACTACCAGTTCGCAGCGGGGCTGCGCACGCTCTTCTACGCAAGCACAGAAGCTTCTGCACATGCGCAGAAGCGTTTTGATGACATCGGGGTTGGTGGGCGGAGCCTCCCTCCGGTTTTACTACCGGTTCTATAGAACCGGTGTGAACCAGGGGCAACCCACATTGGCTCAGAGAGAGAAATATCTACCTAGGATCGAACTAGGATCAAACGGAGAGGGCTCGCAACTTGGGTGTCCTCCTGGATGCACGGCTGTCTTTAGAAGAGCATATGACGGCCGTGGCCAGGGGGGCTTTTCATCAGGTTCGCCTCATTCGCCAGTTGCGTCCCTTTCTGGATCGGGACTCCTTATGCACAGTCACTCAGGAACTCGTCACTTCCCGCCTGGACTACTGCAATGCTCTCTACATGGGGCTCCCCTTGAGGTGCACCCGGAGGCTCCAGCTGGTGCAGAATGCTGATGCATGGGAGATTATGGGAGTGAGAGGGCGCTCCCATGTGACACCTCTCCTGCGTGAGCTGCATTGGCTCCCGGTGGACTTCCGGGTGCGCTTCAAGGTACTGGTTACTACCTTTAAAGCGCTCCATGGCATCGGACCTGGGTATTTGAGGGACCGCTTTCTGCCGCCAATAGCCTCCCACCGGCCAGTACGCTCCCACAGAGAGGGACTCCTCATGGTGCCATCAGCTAGGCAGTGTCGGCTGGCGACCCCCAGGGGGAGGGCCTTCTCTGTGGCAGCACCTGCCCTCTGGAACGATTTGCCCCCGGAGATAAGAAGAATATCGGATCTCTGGGCCTTTCGCCGTGCCCTAAAAACTTTTCTTTTCCATCAAGCAGGGCTGGCATGAAACCCCCCCCCCCCCCGTTTTTGAGATATTAGATTTTTAATTGTTTAATGGGTTTTAGTCGTAAGGTTCTTAATTTTTGGCCAAAGAGTATAATTCTTTTAAATTTTTAAATTTTGTATTGGATGTTTTTTACTTGGCTGTGCACCGCCCTGAGTCCACCAGGAGAAGGGCAGTATACAAATTTAAATAAAATAAATAAATCAAACGCACAGCCTCCAGATTGCAAAGTGAGAGCTCCACCTCTAGGCCACCACATCACTCAAATAACATCGGAATAATGCAGTAAGAAAACCAAAAGGGTGGGAAGGGGGGTTTGGTAGACAAATCCTCACAGCTATTGCTTTGTACAACATTTGCATGCAGATATCCTTCGATGTGTGCAAACGCTTTTAAATGATGTCTCTTACCAGGTGCACGCGATAGAGGATGCTAATCCCCAGAGTCATGAATGGCTTTGAGAAATCAATCACCTTCTCTCGCTCGGCTGTGATGGTCAGGCCAGCCACTGCCAAATCGGCTTTCTGAAAAGGAAGCACAGAGAAGGATCAATACGTCTTGCCCAAATGGGGTTTGAGGTAGTAGTGAAGAAACCTGACACGGTTTGATTTCTAAAGGATTTATTCTCTTGGAAGTTTTGCCTAAGGAAGAAGGAATAGGGCGACTTCCGTGAAAGGTATTCTTTACGGTATCGTCTCTTTGTGTTTGTGTGCGTGGAGACAGAGGGAGAGAGAGAGAGAGAGAGAGAAAGAGAAGTAGAATAGAATAGAGCTGGAAGGGACCTTGGAGATCTTCTAGTCCAGCCCCCTGCTCAAACAGAAGAACCTATAGTAGAACCTTTCAGATAAGTGACTGTCTACTTTCTTCTTAAAAGTGTCCCGTGATGGAGCTTTTTCAGGAGACAACTGGACTTTCTTATTTTTTCATTTGAAGACGTTTCGCTTCTCATCCGAGAAGCTTCTTCAGCTCTGACAGGATAGTGGGGAATGGAAGGATTGATACTCCTTGCAGACAGCTGGTCATTTGCATCCTTTTAGACAGCTGGACCTGGATGACGGAGAATCTCTACAGACCTTTAGCTGTACAATTTGGGATGAACGGTGTGGGAGTAGGAATGGATTTCCAGAGGAAATATTGCAGACTACAGGAACCTGTCAGCGTTCCAATTTGTGATCTCCCCCAGCGCTGACATGAATGAGAGAGGGGGAAGCCTTGCTTTAATGCTGAGATGAACTTTCACTTAGTTTCCTGCTCCTTGGTAGATAACGTTACTTAGGTGATAGAGGGAGGAGGGAATTCCTGTGAATAGAAAGTGCTTGGGACGGAGAGATGGATCTGCATGATGGCCAATGAGACATTGGGGATGAGGAACTGAAAGGGAGGGGTTTGGAAGGAGATGCCAGTTTTGGCTGCACCCAGAGTTCAGGAATGACGTTGTTTTATTCTTAAATAAAGAAAAGATTCATTAGAGACTTTGCGTTTGAGAATGAAGTTTATTTGAGATAACACCGAAACCTGCCAGACCCTGAGGACACAGATAAACCTCCAAGCGCTTCAACGACCCTCTAAAAGGATGCAAGGAATATAAATCCTTCCATCCCCCACTATCCTAGTCAGAGCTGAAGAAGCTTCTTGGATGAGAAGCGAAACGTCTTCAAAGACAAAAACGAAAAAGTCCAGTTGCCTCCTGAAAAAACACCTTCGGGACAACCATGACCTGGATGACTGAGAATCTCTACAGACCTCCAGTGATAGAGCACCCATGATTTCTGGTGGCAAGCTGTTCCACTGGTTAATGGTCTTCACTGTTAGGAAGTTTCTCCTTAATTCCAGGTTGCTTCTCTCTTTGATTAGTTTTCAACCATTGTTTCTTGGCCTGCCCTCTGGTGCTTTGTAGAGTAATTTGACCCCTTCTTCTTTGTGGCAGCCCCTCAAATACTGGAATACTGCTATCATAATAATGTTATTGTCATTATGTGTGTATACACAGTATACCCATACAACGAAATTCACTTAACACCCAAAGACCAGGTCCAACACACATAACAATCCCCAAACATACTCCCACCCACCACAAATTCCCCACTCCTAAACCACCCAAACATCCACACAGCAGACCAAGTAATGCTGTCCAACAGCTCACTGATGGTGGCCTTTTAGTTCATTGTTGAGTGCAATTATAGCTCTGGGATAAAAAATATTCAGAAGATGTGTGGTCTGAGTTTTAATTGTTCTGTATCTTCTGCCAGAAGGCAACAGTCCAAAAAGATTGTAAGCAGGATGGGAAGAGTCTCTGAGAATGTTATGCAACTTCCTCAAACAGCGTGATTCGAAGATGTCTTCCAGGGCTGGTAGCTGGAGCCTGATGACATTCTGGGCAGTTTTAATGATTCTCTGTAGAGCTTTTTTGTCCACTACAGAGCTGCTCCCATACCATGCAAGAATGCCGTATGTCAGGACATTCTCAATGGTGCTGCGATAGTAGGACAGAAGTAGATGCTGAGATAGATATATCTTCCTGAGCATTCTCAGGAAGTACAACCTCTTCATGTCACTCCTAATTATTATTTTCTTTAGACGAGAGAGAGAGGGGGAGAGAGAGAGAGAGAGAGAGAGAGAGAGAGAGAGAGAGAGAGAGAGAGAGAGAGAGAGAGAGAGAAAGAAAGAAAGAAAGAAAGAAAGAAAGAAAGAAAGAAAGAAAGAAAGAAAGAAAGAAGGAAAGAAAGAAATTCCCTGGATGATTTTGAGCCAGTCCCTCTCAGCCATTCCACTTTGTAGGGTTGATCTTTCATACAAAAACTGGGGAAGAGAGTGGTATGTACATCATTTTGAGTTACCGAAGCAAAATCAGGATGGAAGCCCAATGAAGAAAAATAACTAGTAAACCAGAAGAGGGTAATGTAAAGAGCTCTCCGTGGTCCTGATTCAGGGCTCTATTCTTGGACGATTGTATCTTTCTAGGAACGAAGCTACCATCTATCACCGCTGGCATTTTGCAAATGGAAGCTCGGCTGCAGCACCTTTGCTTAAAAAAAAAAAAACCACGGCTGCAGAAACAACCATAAACAAAGAGAAGCCTTCTTCCTTTCTTCATATTTAAACGGAGGGGGAGATGCGGCAACCTTGATAAGAAATCAGAGCGAGCCGTGCCATGCTACAAATTATTATTTTTTTAAAAGAAAACTCATTTATGTAACTTGGATAAGGATTTTCATTTTAAATATGACTTTTTATCACCTCTGGTCTTATTTAATGTCACAGAATTGCTCTTTGAGAGGGGGGGCGGTGTTTATTTAAAAGGACCCAAACAGCAGCAAGCTTCCAGCCTTTCCCATCGGTATTATTTCCAAGGTAGGAAGCTGTTGCATTACTTCTGAAAATTATCTGGTGGCTCAGAGGCTAAGACGCTGAGCTTGTCGATCCAAAGGTTGGCAGTTCAGCAGTTCGAATTCCTAGTGCCGCGTAATGGGGTGAGCTCCCGTTACTTGTCCCAGCTTCTGCCAACCTAGCAGTTCAAAAGCACGTAAAAAATGCAAGTAGAAAAATAGGGACCACCTTTGGTGGGAAGGTAACAGCGCTCTGTGCGCCTTTGGTGTTGAGTCATGCCGGCTACGTGACCACGGAGACGTCTTCAGACAGCGTTGGCTCTTCGGCTTTGAAACACAGATGAGCACCGCCCCCTAGAGTCGGGAACGACTAGCACATATGTGCGAGGGGAACCTTTACCTTTACCTTATACTACCCTTCAGGGAAAGATTGAAGGCAAACGAGGTCCAGGCAGAAGAAGAACATCATAGCTTCAAAAATCCAAGGGACTGGTTTAGACAAAACTCAACAGCACTTTTTTGTGCGGCTGTTGATAAAAAATAGGATGGCCAACATGATTGCCAACGTCCGATGATGGATATGGCACAAGAAGGAGAAGATCCTACCTTTGTCCTTTACATCTCCAGGGTGGTAAGTTCCCTGTTGCAGAGGAACTTGTAGAAGCAATAAATAGAAATTTATCACTCATGATTTATAACCGAAGTTGCAAACCTCTGACAAGTACATCAAAGGCTGGGGGATCTTGTAATGGTGCGACCGGAACAATTTGGAACTGAACACACTCAAAACCGTAGAAATGGTGGTGGACTTTAGGAGAAACCCTCCCATACTCCCACCTCTCACAATACTAGACAACACAGTATCACCAGTAGAGACCTTCAAATTTCTAGGTTCTATCATATCGCAAGATCTAAAATGGACAGCTAACATCAAAAATGTCATCAAAAAAGCACAACAAAAAATGTTCTTTCTGCACCAACTCAGAAAGCTCAAACTGCCCAAGGAGCTACTGATCCAGTTTTATAGAGGAATTATTGAGTCTGTCATCTGCACCTCTATAACTGTCTGGTTTGGCTCTGCAACCCAACAAGGCAGACACAGACTTCAGAGGATAATTGGAACTGCAGAGAAAACAATGGCTACCAACCTGCCTTCAATTGAGGACCTGTATACTGCATGAGTCAAAAAGAGGGCTGGGAAAATATTTACAGACTCCTCACATCCTGGACATCAACTGTTTCAACTCCTACCCGCAAAACGATGCTATAGAGCACTGCACACCAGAACAACTAGACACAAGAACAGTTTTTTCCCAAATGACATCACTCTGCTAAACAAATATTTCCCTCAACACTGTCAAACTATTTACTAAGTCTGCACTATTAATCTTCTCATCGTTCCTGTCACCCATCTCCTCCCACTTATAACTGAATGACTGTAACTTTGTTGCTTGTATCCTTATGATTTATACTGATATTGTTTATTTGTACCCTATGACTATCATTGTTGTACCTTATGATTCCTGATGAATGTATCTTTTCTTTTATGTACACAGAGAGCGTATGCACCAAGACAAATTCCTTGTGTGTCCAATCAC
Organism: Pituophis catenifer annectens; assembly: GCF_029215685.1. Lineage (NCBI taxonomy): Eukaryota > Metazoa > Chordata > Lepidosauria > Squamata > Colubridae > Pituophis > Pituophis catenifer. The sequence goes on from NW_027256892.1 coordinate 23,482,292, forward strand.
ACCTGGCCAATAAAGAATTCTATTCTATTCTATTCTATTCTATTCTATTCTATTCTATTCTATTCTATTCTATTCTATTCTATTCTATTGCTGGCAGCAACCCAGTGGCTAGCTGCCAATTCAGACTTTACTCACAGAAAACAAAGATTAGTCCAAATGCGGTCTGATAAAGCAGGCAAAGTCCAGTAAAGCAGAGATCATGGAGTATTTCCAATTTTTGCTCATCACAAACTGAACCGGCCACCACACCCCCATTTATAACCTGTGGGGTGTGGTCCAGTGACTCAGCTAATCTCTGGCATGCCTTCCCCTCTGCTGTGCACGCTTCTCCCTGCGCCTCTGTCAAGGGTCCAGCCAGCACTTTTCTCCTTCGTCGCTGTCCACCTGTGGCTGCGGGGACATGCTTGGCTCTGAGCCTATCTCTTGGCCTTCGGTGTCCTCCGGAGGCATTGCCAGAGAGGAGGGTCCTGGAGAGGGAGGCCTTGTCAACTCCTCTTCCACACTCTCAGAGTCTGCATCTGTTGATAGCCCAGGCTCAGGCAACGGAGCCACAACACGGCACCTGAATAGCATGTTTCCTCCACGGCCCCCTGAAAACTGTCATCCCATCACTTTTTCAAGCGACCTTTGCCCCCAAAGTAGGAATCTGGGTTTCTGAAAGTTTTTCCCCATATGAACCTACTTTTCCTTTTTCCCGAGAACGACTGTAAATGTCTGTCTAAATATGTCCTGTGACCCAGCTGGAGAAATGTCACCATTAAGTTTGTGGACTTGAAATAACGACTATCTCGACTGTTCCTTTCGGTAAACCATTGAAGAGAGAAAAGAGCTATATTTAAACCCGCATTTATAAGATGAAAACAATGGAACAGCAGCTGCCATAACACCACTTGTGATCCTGAAAGGTTTTTCCACCTTTCTCCCTTCTGTAGGAAAAAAAAAAAACCCAACCTTGGTCCTTATTAAGTCTTATTGAAGTGGCTTGTATTATTTCAGACTTGTGACCGTGCAGATAAAATAAACTATTATTTTTCGGTTTCTCCGCCGAGAACAAATAACAGCTGTATTGGCGCGTCAAGACCCCACACAAAGGAATTTTATACCTCCTTTTATCCTTCAGCCTTTTAGCACATAAACCAAAGAAGCAGGATTTTCTTCGGAGAGAGAGAGAAGAAGAAAAAAACCCACGTTTTTTCCACAGAATCAGAATATTGGTCTGTGTGCTAAAGACCGAAGGTTACCACCTCAATCTTTGCTCTTGGTTAAAATCCCTGCAATCGTGGTTTATGCTGCTACCAGTAGCAGCATCTGAACATCTGACTCTGTATGTTGTTTGGGAAATACAAACTAGATTAAAGCAGCAGATGGGTGTAGAATCAACATCTGGATTTAACTCTGATGGATTGAAGTCCTGCCACCAGTGAAAACCCACCAAATTTAGGCCCCTTTTAAGTTCTCCTCAACTCTGGGAAAGCTCCATTTGATGAAAACCACAGAGGGAGACTTAATTCTACAGAATTTATCCCTCGATTAAAGGCACAGATCTAGGGGCACGGTGGCTTAGTGGCTAAGACGCTGAGCTTGTCGATCGAAAGGCCGGCAGTTCAGCGGTTCGAATCCCTAGTGCCACGTAATGGGGTGAGCTCCCGTTACTTGTCCCAGCTTCTGCCAACCTAGCAGTTCAAAAGCACGTAAAAAAATGCAAGTAGAAAAATAGGGACCACCTTTGGTGGGAAGGTAACAGCGTTCCGTGTGCCTTTGGCGTTGAGTCATGCCGGCCACATGACCATGGAGATGTCATCGGACAGCGCTGGCTCTTCGGCTTTGAAACGGAGATGAGCACCGCCCCCTAGAGTCAGGAACGACTAGCACCTATGTGCGAGGGGAACCTTTACCTTTATATTTAAAGGCACAGATTTTATTCTATTACCAGTAATTACTTACAGCCAAGGTGTAGCAGCTCTCAGGCTTCCTTCAAGACATTTAAAGGCCAGAAGTCTATTTTCAGCAAATGGAAGTTGACACATCCATCATATCCGCAGAAGATAACAGTTTTGCTACTACGTTTTAATACCACCCATGATTCACAAAGGACCTTTATATTAATGTGAGTTCTCTGGGGCACTGGGAGGGTGAGATGTCATTATAGATTTAGATGGCAAAGAACGCCCTTGTAAAACTAGAGATCAATATTAGAAGTAACATCCTCGAAAAAAAGGCCATCGTCAAAGCATAAACCACCAGGGAGGGCTCTAAGCAGGGGTGAAATGCTACCGGTTCGCACCGGTTCACATGAACTGGTAGTAATAAAAGCTACCGGTTCGGGTGAACCGATATTATCGACGATCAGCTGTGCTGCACGATTTATTTTCGCTAGAAAGCTGTTTCCTCCCTACTGTTCTACTTACTTTGTTAAGCATACTTCTTCCATGCAAAGCGTGCATTTGGTGCACACTGCACATGTGTGCACACACAATGTGCATTTCGTGCACACTGTGCATGCACATCATGCATTTGGCATGCACTGCGCATGTGCGTGCACAGCATGTATTTGGCACACACTGTGCATGCAAACAGGTGGCAACCCGGGGAAGATTTCACCACTGGCTCTAAGGTTTCTGGATTCTTCACTCTGCTCTCAATGGCCAGCTTGAGTTTTGAGTTTTGAGATCGGGGTTCCAAGGGCGCCCAAGATTGATGTCCCAGCTTAACCTGCCTGTCTATTCCATTGAGTCTCCAGGGAGTAATCCTTGCAAAAAGGATCGATGCTAGGAGGATTTAGGAAGTTCGGGTCTTAGGATCTGGATCTGAAATGATGCTATGCTGACTTAGAATGTAACAGTAACAGTAACAGTGTTGGACGGGACTTTGGAGGTCATCTAGTCCAACCTCCTGCTCACACAGGAGACCTGTACTAGGGATTCGAACCGTCGAACCGCCGACCTTTAGCACTAAGTATGGATACAAGATAATATTTGTAGCTCAGGGTTGAATTGTGGGATTCTTGGCATTCTACGAGCTTTGTTGTTTTTCCCCTGGGCGTAGGGTACTGATGATGTTACCTACTTTGGCAATGAAATGTCTGCAAGAAAACCACCAAGCTCAGAGAAGACCAAGGACCACACAACACTAAGTATGATAAGACAGAGAGAGAGCTATTTCATTCTTCTCTTGGTTCTTTTTTTTGGGTATCTGCTTTTCATTGGCTGTTCTAGGACTTTGCCCTCTTCTGCCGCCTAGACTTGGTTCTGGTCTTCTTGGAGCGATGGTTAGTTTTTTTGGATCTCAGGGCAAGCCCGGTCCTTACTGAGAACACACACAGTAGTTTCAGGACTAATTCTCCATAGTGGAATCTGAATTTTCATAATAGCAATAGCACTTCGACTTATATACTGCTTTATAGCCCTCTCTAAGTGGTTTACAGAGTCAGTATATTTGCCCCCAAACAATTTGGGTCCTCATTTTACCTAACCTCGAAAGGATGGAAGGTTGGGTCAACTTTGAGCTGGTCAGGATCGAACTCCAGGCTGTAGGCAGAGTTTGCCTGCAATAGCACTTAGTCTTATATACCGCTTCACAGTGCTCTGCAGCCTTGGATTCTCATTTTACCAACCTCGGAAGGATGGAAGACTGAGTCAACCTTGAACTGGTCCAGGATCGAACTGTGGCTGTGGCCAGAGTTTGCCCGCAATAGGAGTAGCAGTTAGATTTATAGACTTATATACCACTTTACAGCTCTCTCTAAGTGATTTACAGAGTCAGCATATTTGCCCCCAAACAATTTGGGTCCTCATTTTACCTAACCTTGAAAGGATGGAAGGCTGAGTCAACCTTGAGCTGGTGAGAATCGAACTGTCGAAGAGCAGTTGGCAGTCAGCAGAATTTGTTTGCAGTACCACATTCTAACCACCGTGCCACCACGACATAAGAGAGGTTGCTGTACCTGAATTAGGAAGTTTAAGCTTGTCTGTTTGCAATGATAGGGTGCTATTCATTATTTTTGGGTTGCTTTTCCTAAGCTCATAATTTTTTGACCTAAGGATTGATTATTCTCCAATAATCAATATTCTCCAAAGCGCCTAAGGGCAGAGCAAGAAGTAACAGATGGAAATTTATCAAAGAGAGAAGCAATCCAGAACTAAGGAGAAATTTCCTGACAGTGAGAACAATTAACCAGTGGAACAGCTTGCCACCAGAAGTTGTGGGTGCTCCATTGCTGGAGACTTTTAAGAAGAGACTGGCCAGCCATTTGTCTGGAATGGTAGAGCAGGGGGTTGGACTAGAAGTCCTCCAAGGTCCCTCCCAATTCTCTCATTCTGCTTAATTTTAAAAAGTGGAAAGACAGAATACACTTTGTCTTCGTCACTGCACAGATAATGAACGAGGCAGCTGGGATTGTTGTTGTTTTGGCTTTCTTGCTTGCAATTTTAGCATTGTTGTGTGCCATCCAGAATGGTGCTTTAGAACACAGGCAAGCGTATAAATCTTTTAAATAATAAATATATAAATATTCTGGTGGCATCAGCATCTCCAGATGCTTCTCAGCCAGAAGCTCACTGCAATTCGGAAAAAAAAAAAAAAAAAAAACCCGGCCTGCATCAAAAGATCTCCTGAACAGGATCTTGCTCGCGTTTCATTAAAAGTTGATGTTTTTCTCTGGTTTGGAAAGCCTACTCAATACATCCCTGGGTCCCAACAGAATTCTTACTGACTGCAAAGGAATGAATTCCATTGCCTTGGCAGCTAAGCCCCCTTTAAATTAAAAATTCAAGGATTCCACCTTTTTGTGGATTAATCTGGTAGATTAGTCAAAACGGAATTAGTTTTGACTCTACTGGAGAAACAATGATTGTTGTGGCCCGTACGCGGCCTGTGCAGCTAGTAGCTGATTCCGACAGCGAGGAGGCTGGTGTGGTGCTGCGCCAGCAGCCTGTGCAGCTGGCACTTGAGTCGGACAGTGAGGAGGCTGGAGAAGATGTGGTGCCAGAGGCGGGGATTTAGCCAGAGTCTTCAGAACCTCCAGAAGCTCCCATAAGTGAAGAGGAAGAAGAGGAGGAGCCTCTTCTTGATGCAAGAGCGCACAGAGCTGCTAAAAGGCAGGAGTGGCTCCTCAGGAGGAGGTCCAAATTGTGCCAGCATCCAGCTGGAACGGTTCCTTCAGGCCACCGAGTCTCACTGGTGAAAATGACAAAAAAGGCTCCCTCAAGAAGACATTTTGAGCCGGCCGCCTCATGATTGACAAACAAGCAAATAAGGATGGAATTTGCAGCTATCGTGAGAGGCGACAGCTCCAAAATTTCGCCCAAGCTTTGTTGAAAACTTGAGGCGCATCCGTGGTTCAAGGATGGCGACTCTGAAGCGGATGGACCAAAAGTCTGTATCTAAGATTTGTTGGGTCAGTCCATAGTTTTGTTGCAGAAATATTGTATTTCTCCAGTGAGATAGAAGGGAATTAATTATTATCCGGCGGTGTTCATCCTTATGTTCTGGATCCATTTACAATGTTTATTCAGAAGTCCCATTCAGCCGAGCCTCTGGAGTATTCAAATAAAAATATTATCCTTCTTGATTTGCCTTGTTTTATGGCTTCCTGTCCAACCCAACTAGGAAATGGGTGATGAATTCCTCCTTAATTAATCTGTTTATTTCCAGAGGATAAAAAAAAAATTATCTTTTTATTACTGCCATCTTTTCATTTTTTTCTCTCTCCCTTTCCTTTGTTAGCGAAGTAAGCTGATTAATTAAAGACGATTCATCTTTATTCCTTCAGCTACACTGAACCAGAAGAAATGAAACTGGCAGAAGAATCTATAAAACGGGAAGCCTTCAATTAAAAGCACAATAGGCCACCAGACATTAATTCACGAGCCTTTACTGTAAAAGGGTGGCGGGGGGAAATCACCCAGATACAGGGGTAGGTTGATGGGGGTTTGGAGGGGTTCGGGAGAACCTCTAGCTAAGATACTGTGCAGTTCAGAGCATGTTCTGTCCCCGTCTCACACACGCATCCCCACAGACAGGCAACAGCTAAGGAGCCTGGATAGCTCAGCAGACTAATGCATTGTAATTTAACTCCAGCTGTCTGCAATTAGTAAGTTCGAATCTTACCAGGCTCAAGGTTGACTCAGCCTTCCATCCTTTCTAAGGTAGGTAAATTGAGGACCCAGTTTGTGGGGGCAATAAGCTGACTTTGTATAAATATACAAAAGGATGAAGGCTATTGCTTAACGCATTGTAAGCCGCCTTGAGTCTCCGGAGAAGGGCGGCATATAAATCAAATTAAAAAAAAAAAAAAACTCAGCCGACAACAGTTTTATCTGATATCAGAATTGGCAGCAACCCAGTAGCTGGCTGCCAGGTATTCTTTACTCACGAGGGGGGAGTTTCTCCCTTCGTCCGGGAACAAAGCCAAAACATAATAATCAACAAAGTCCAGTAAATACAAAAAAAGTTGTCCGATATCCGTTTTTTGCTTGTCACAGAGCTGAACTGGCCACCACACCCTCTTTTATACCCTATGGGGTGTGGTCCAATGACTCAACCTAATCCCTGGCATGCCTCTTCTTCTGTTGCGCGTGCTTATCTCTGCGACGCTGCCGAGGATCCAGCCAAGACTCATCTTCCTCATTACTGTCCACCTGTGGCTGCATGGACGTGCTTGGCCCCGGGCCTATCTCTTGACCTTCGGCGGACACCGAAAGCATTGCCAGAGAGGAGAGTCCTGGAGAGGGAGGCCTTGCCAACTCCTCTCCTTCACTCTCGGAGTCCTATCATGCCGATAACACAGGCTCAGGTAATGGAGCCACAACAGAGCATCCCTAAATTTCACTCTTGGCTGGCCCCACCCAACTCATCCCACCCCTCCCAGAGAGTCCCTATGCGGCCTGTTTTGGATGCAGGTAAGTGCAGGGTGTGCACGGAGGCTCAAGGAGGGTGAAAAATGGGCTTACCTGAAGTTTGAGAAGGCCGGAAATGGGCTTTCCAGCCTTCAGAGCCTGAGGAGGCCGTTTTCGCCCTCACGGAGGCTCAAAGAAAGCCTTCGGAGCCCGGGGAGGTAAAAAACTCCACCCCACCCTGTGGTGCAGGAGGCCACACCCACCATGGCCACGCCCACCCAGCAACAAAGCAGAGAACCCCTTGCTAAAATTTTTGAAGCCCATCCCTGCCCAGATATCAGGTCTAAAACATGCCAGAGAGCAAAAGAAGATTGCAGTTGTGCGAAATGGCACCCTTTCATTGTATCACACAAAATGAGTCGGAAACACCAATCCCAGGGAAATGGATACGAGAGCCATCGCGGTGAGATGACTGACTCCCAACTATTTACTCTTATAGAGCGGTGGCTGCTGTGTCAATCTTTCTTACTTTGTGCAGTGACTTGCAGAAGAGGTCACCCATCCTAACAGCTGAGTTCTTAATTCTGCTTTATGCTGAACAAGCATCACTCCATTGCACGCCAGATGAGAGGCTCGGCTATACGGTGACTAACAAATGGTAGAGATAACATTAGTCTCCAAGCAAACGGTAAGCAGTTTATTTGCATTTCTAAAAGTGCCACAACTTAACCGTTCATTACGGCCTTCTTTTTATGCACAGCACATTACAACGCATAGCGCATTATCGTTTCCCCAAGAGGGCACTGTCTGACTTCCTTGTTTTATAGGTTGTCCCGCCAGCTGTGATTTATCTTGTTTTACCCTATTTTTGTGAATGTGGTCGGCTTGATTACTGTGAACGAGGGTCAGAGGGCTCGCAAGAACAGGTTTCCCAAAGAGGACGAACTGTCTTCCGAAATTTAGTGGTGGGGTAGACTCTGAAATGAACCTGGCCTTGGCAGAAATATGGGGAAGATATAGCAGCTAGAAGGAGGGGAGGAAGAAGGAGGAGGAGGAAAGGAGGAGGAGGAAAGAGAAGAAGGAGGAGGAGGAGGAGGAGGAAGAGGAGGAGGAGGAGGAGAAGGAGGACGAATAGAAGAAGGAGGAGGAGGAGGAGGAAGGAGGAGGAGGAGGAGGGAGAAGGAGATGGGAGGGAGAAGAGGAGGAGGAGGAAGGAGGAGGAGGAAAGGAGGAGGAGGAAAGAGAAGAAGAAGGAGGAGGAGGAGGAGAAGAAGAAAAGGAGGAGGAGGAGAAGAGGAGGAGGAGGAAGAAGAAGTAGTCAACTTACAACCATTTGTTTAGAGACCGTTCTAAGTTATAATGACACTGGCAAAAGTTGCTTATAATTGGTCCTCACACAATTTTTGCAGCATCCTCAAAGTCAGGAGGAGGACGAGGAGGAAGAGATATTACAGGTAATTCTCAACTTACAAATATTTGTTTAGCGACCATTCAAAATTATAGCGGCATTCGAAAAAGATCACAGGTCCTCACACAACCATTGCAGCAGCCTCACAGTCAAAATTCGGGTGCTTGGCAACCGGCATGCATTTACAGCAACTGCAGCACGGGTGAGATTCTACTGGTTCTGACCGGTTCAGGCGAACAGGTAGATCCGACAATCAGCTGGGAGCGAACCGGTTCCCCACGACGTTCTCAGCCACCCACCTGCGCTACTTTCCAACCTTTATCTTCTCAGCTGATTCATGCGGAAGAGCAGATTGCTGCGCGAATCAGCTGTTACTCCTCCAAAGAAACCAGGAAGTGAAGATTTCTTGAAACTGCGCACCCGTGCGTGCAAATTGCACGATCACCGAACCGATTGTTAAACTGGGAGGATCCCACCACTGAACTGCAGGATTCCATGGACACGTGATGGCCATTTGAGACTTTCTCAGACGGCTACTGACAAACAAAGTTTAAGCCACATTTGCTTAACGAGCGTATGATTCATGTCACAAGTACACAACCGTAGTAAAAAAAAAAAAGATAAAATTGGGCAGGACTCACTTAGCCTTGCTTAGTAACGAAAATTCTGGTCCCAACTGTGGTCCTAAGTCGAGGACTCCCTGCAGGGAAGGTCGCCATCCCAGCCTTACTAAGAAACTGAGATCTATTGCAATTTCTCACTTACTTACTACAAAATTGCAGGCCATTTGAAAATATCATTTCTAAAGGCTGTCAATTTGGATGAAAAATGTTTATTTTTCTGCAAGAAATATTGAAAAGGGACATTTTGCTCCGCAGGGGGCTCTATATTTTTTTTTAAACGACTAACATAAATGACATTTTATGGCAAAACCAAAACAAAATAAAAATAACAGCCTTCAGATTATTTTATTTATGACTCGGTTGGTCCAGCCGTTTCAATCATCTCTGCTAGGTGCAATTAAGAAATTAAATTTAGATTGCAATGAATAACAATAGAGTTTAAGCTCCTTGCAGCACATATTTTAATCATTATCATAGATATGTATAATTGCCCTCAATTTTGCAATGCATTGTGTAGTAGAGCAAGGACGTTGTATAAAATAATTGTAACAATGAAGGGTAGTCAAATTTGTTTCAGACTGCAGCCATTTCCTTTTCTGCTACTATCTTGAGAACATGCTCAAATCTGGCCTTAAGAACACTTTCTTCTTTCTTGCCCAGGGATGGCAACTAGGAACATATCTTATAGTTTTCTTTGTATCTACTTGTATATTTGTATTAGTTTTATAATTTTGATAGAGTCAACTGACTAAATCAATAAAGATTCCAACCAATCCTACCCAACTCTACACCTACTCTACCCAATTTACACCTACTCTACTCTACTCTACTCTACTCTACTCTACTCTACTCTACTCTACTCTACTCTAAACTCTACTCTACTCTACTCTACTCTACTCTACTCTACTCTACTCTACTCTAAACTCTACTCTACTCTACTCTACTCTACTCTACTCTACTCTACTCTACTCTACTCTACTCTCTACTCCACTCCACTCCACTCCACTCAACATATTTTAAAAGTAAATAAATCTCATAGTTTGACTCCTTCTTCTTTGTGGCAACCCCTGAGATATTGGAACACTGCTATCATGTCTCCCCTAGTCCTTCTCTTCATTAAACTAGACATACCCAGATCCTGCAACTGTTCTTGCAATGTTTTCGCATCCAGTCCCCTAATCATCTTTGTTGCTCTTCTCTGCACTCTTTCTAGAGTCTCAACATCTTTTTTACATCGTGGTGACCAAAACTAGATGCAGTCTTCCACGTGTGGCCTTACCAAGGCCTTATAAAGTGGTATTAACACTTCACATGATCTTGATTCTATCCTTCTGTTTATGCAGCCCAGAACTGTGTTGGCTTTTTTGGCAGCTGCTGCACATGGCTGGCTCCTATTTAAATAGTTGTCCACTAGGACTCCAAGATCCCTCTCACAGTTACTACTATTGAGCAAGGTACCACATATACAGTACCTGTGCATTTTGTTTTTCTTCCCTAAATATAGAACTTTGTTTTTTTCACTGTTGAATTTTATTTTGTTAGATAGCGCCCAATGTTCAAGTCTGTCCAGATCCTTCTGTATCTTGAGCCTATCTTCTGGAGTGTTGGCTATTCCTGCCAGCTTGGTGTCATCTGCAAATTTGATGAGTTCCCCATCTATCCCCTCGTCCAAGTCATTGATGAAGATGTTGAAGAGCACTGGGCCTAAAACAGAGCCCTGGGGTACTCCAGTGCATACTTCCGTCCATGTAGATGTAGTTCCATTGAGGACTCCACGTTGAGTGCGTTTGGTCAGCCAGTTACGAATCCATCTGGTGGTGATGCTGTCTAACCCACATTTTTCTACTTTATCTAGTAGTAGGTTATGGTCTACTTTATCAAATGCTTTACTGAAGTCCAAGTAAATTATATCGACAGCATTCCTCTGGTCCACTAATTTTGTCGCTTTGTCAAAGAATGCAATAAGGTTAGTCTGGCATGATCTGTTTTTGACAAATCCATGTTGGCTTTTGGTTATTACCTGGTCTGCTTCTTAGGTGTTTGGTGATTCATTGTTTGATTATCTTTTCCAGAATCTTCCCTGGTATTGAGGTCAGTTGAAGGCCCTACTTACGGCTTTTTAACTTTAGTTATTTTATTCCTGTTTTAACAGGAATCCTATTGGAATACACTCTTTACACTGCCTTTTTGTTTGAATTGTACACCAGAGTTGCTGCGAGTGAGATGGGCGGCCTCCAAATCTGATATATGAATAAAATACATAAATAAAATAGTTTCTATGAGTCGCCACCAGAACATTAAATAAAAAAAATCTGACATTTACTTATTTATGAATTGTGTTTGTGGGATAATTTTAATTCCCAATACGTCCAGAGTTTTAAATGCACCAGTTCCACTTATTTCCAAAATCCAGCTATACTTTGAGTACCACTACACAGCATCTCAGCTTCTGAAACCTGTCACCGCCGCGCTGTGAAAAGCATTTTGCAAAAAAAGCCACCAGTTTACTTACCATCTGAAATATTTCTAACAGGTTCGCTTTCATATTTCTAAGTACGATGCCTAACGCACTTATAAATGTCTACACACATTTACTCTCTATTTTGCTTTCACGTACAGATTTGGCGAGTGTGAAATGAGCCTCATTTCGCATGCTGAAATCTACCCTTTTTGTATTTTTGTGGAGCGGTTTGCAACTCACACAATTATATACAACAGCGCTTACTTATTAGAAGGAAGTGTGGACAACAAAATAGGTAGTTGGCAAAGGTGCAAAATTCAGAGGAAGTCGCTACGGGGGAAAAATGCATGTATTAGGAAAATACATACAGAAGGACACCATTAGAAATGTGCAAATCTTCATGCACCAAAGGGTGTTGAACTTACGGCTGGCCATTTTGCCCCCAAACTGCCAGGACTAGAAAAAAAAGACATAGAAAATGCACAGTTTCCTTGGCACAGGTCAGCAATGGAAATAGGTGGGAAGGAAAGGCCCTCCAAAGATGTTCAGATCAGGAAACGGACTCCATAAGAAGACTAAAACTAAGCTGTCTTGAGATCAGAATAACACAATAACCGAATAACAGAGTTGGGAGGGACCTTGAGGTCTTCTAGTTCAGGGCTCCCCAAACTCTGGGCCGTGGCCCACTACTGGGTCACAACCTGTTTGGAACTGGGCCACGCAAGTGGGGGGACATACGTGCACGCACAGCTCCATTTCTACAAGTGGAAGGCACTCGCATTAGCGCTCACCGCTCCATTTGTGTGAGTGGCTGGCTCTTGCGCTCGTGCGCGCAGCTCCATTTGTGCGAATGGCCAGTGCACTCGTGTGTGCTGCTTGCACACGCCTGCCACATGTGCAAATGGAGTTGCGCATGCATCACTCACACAGAACCAGGGGTGGGATTCAAGTAATTTAACAACCGGTTCTCTGCCCTAATGATTTCTTCCAACAACCAATTCACCAAACTGCTCAGAAAGTTAACAACCGGTTCTCCCGAAGTGGTGTGAACCGGCTGAATCCCACTGCTGCACAGAACCATCCCCTGTCTGTTCCCGCTGGTCCAGCAAACCGGAAAGATTTGGGGACCGCAGTTCTAGTCCAAGCCCCTGCTCAAGCAGGAAACAAATGGTTGTCCAATATCTTCTTAAAACGTCCAGTGATGGAATACCTAGAACTTCTGGAGGCAAGTCGTTCCACCGATTATTTGTCCCAACTGTCAGGAAATTTCTTCTTTGTTCTAGCTTGCTTCTCTCCTTGATTAGTTTCTTGTCCTGCCTTTTGGTGTGTTGGAAGAAATATCCAAGTCCAGTTCCAAATCGGGAGAAACGCACGAGAAATAAAATGGAGGCCGGAGGCTGATTGGAAAGGAAGGTTCCCTTTATCGATGAAGCCACTAGCAGCATGTGGTTCTGGGACAGCTGACAAAATAGAGTTGAGAGTGGGTGGGTTTTATACCTTCTGGATTCCTATGGGGTCATATAGGGGGTCATGGCTGGCTCTATAGGCCAAAGGAAAAATACAAATCCTACATCAGTGATGGCTAACCTTTTCCAGACTGAGTGCCCAAACAGCACGGCCAAACCCCCAAAATGCAATGTGTGTGCACACCACATGCCTGTGCCCCCCACATGCATGCACGCCCCCCCCCACGCACCCCATCCGCTGTACATGTGCACATGCCTCCCCACATGCCCCCCACCCCCATGCATGTGCAGCAGAGATCCGAAGACCAGCTGGCCAGCGGGAGGCGTGCACCCATGCGCAGCACAACTGAACTGGGATGACAGCTCATGTGCCCACAGAGAGGGTGCTTTGTGCCACCTCTGGCACACATGCTATATGTTCACCATCACAGTCCTAGGTGTTTGTCTGAGCTAATTTGTCAACCTTTGGCTTGTTGCTTATCTGGAGTTTCTGCTTGTCCCAGTCTTTCTGAATGGATTACCCAATCTGTATTTCTAAAAGCTGGCTTCCTCAGTTTCTGCTTGGGGGGCAGGGAAACTGGGTGTCAGACTTCGGTGCTATCTCAAAATAAATGAATTTCCAAACTGCCAATCTTTAAGGAAATCTTTTCTTTAATTGAGCACAGCCACCGGATCATGACTCGATGTGGACAAGACTGACCTTTTGCCCCCCAATCCTTCCCTTTCCGATCCCCAAATCTCTGCTTCTCATTGGCTATCTTCCAAGTCATTCTTCAGACTTCTTGTCTCGTCATTTCCCAGGAATGTCCCCCCCCTCATTTCCACGACAACCCGACTTCAAAGGGATTTAGCAGGCAAAAGTTCAGAGCTTATCTCTCTCTCTCCTCTGCTCTCTATGCCAGCGTTGAAGCGCTGACACTGGGGCTGGTTTCTGCCTCCCTTAAGTTTTCTTTTTTTTCATTTCTCCTTTAGGGGAAATATTCTATCCTGCCTTTTTAATATTCCCCAAAATATTTCATTCTTCTGGGGGGGGGGGGGGTTCCCCACAGGTGCTTTGGAGAATAGGTTGAACCCCTTTTTCTTTCTGGCAGATCCGTTCTGTTAACAGACTCTTGCAAGCCCAACTCTGTGTCCTTCCCTTCCTTCTCCCAGCCCAAAACGAAGCCACCCTGAGCTTCTTCCTAACATCATCCCATTTCACAGGTCTTGAATGCTTCTTCCTCATTTGTTTTCCTAACAGCTTCTGCGTATTTCCCTCAAGGCCACCTCCACTGCTCTCTACAACTGCAACCCAAGCAGAAGCTGAGCTTGAAGGAGCCTAAAACTTCGCTCAGGGCGCTGAAGTGCCTCCAGCAATCTCAACTCCTCGTCCTTATCCCTAGATTTATAAAAATGCACGCTGCATCTATTTTCTGTTTCGATATATATATATATATATATATATATATATATATATATATATATATATATATATATATATATATATATATATATATATATATTAAGCAGATCGGTAGGCCGACGGCATGGAAACCTACCCGGTGCTACTGCATTGATAATTATCAGAGCCATAACAAATGGAATCAAAGACTTTATTGCAGCAAACGGCCAAATGTAGGTACAATTCAGAAACAATCTTACCTGGGGGGAAAAGGAAGTGGATAAAGGAAGTGAGCAATTGAGACCAAAAAAAAAAAAAAAAGGCTGAAAAAGTAAAACCTTTTTTAGAGCTGCAGTTCCAGACACTATTTTAAGTATGTGAGGCAGCAAGAATTCCCAGAAATGCTTAACTGTGAAGTACAAAGCTATATTGTTCAGTACAAAGTCTAATAGACTGCTAAAATACTATTATATTAAAACACTTTGGTAATTGAAACGTGTTGATTAAATGCAGAAGTATAGGCTGAAATAAACTCCACCTGCAATACTTTTGAGTGTAATTGATGCTACTTACTTAACACCTATTCAGTTGTCTTCAACAACAACAACAGCACCCCAGACTTAACAGTTGTTGATAAGAAAGACAAAAAAATCAGGATAGGGAATGCCACACTGCCCAGAGACAGCAAAATAGACGGCAAAGAACTGGGGAAGATAACAATATACAAAGATCTACAAATAGAAATAGAACGACTGTGGCAAAGGCAACCAAGGGTAGTACCAGGGTTGGGCTTCAAAAATTTTAGCAAGGGGGGTCTCTGCCCGGTTGTTGGGTGGGTGTGGCCATGGTGGGCGTGGCTTAGTCGGTCTCCTGCACCATGGGGGAGGGGCTTTTTGCCCTCCCCGGGCTCCGGAGGCTTTTCTTGAACCTCCGGGAGGGCAAAAACGGCCTCCCCACACTCCGGAGGCCCTTTTCAAACTTCCAGTAGGCCTGTTTTTCACCCTTCCTGAGCCTCCATGCATGCCCTGCACTTATAATTATTTAGAATTATTTTAAAACATTAGGGGTTTTAATATAGGGTTTTTAACTATGGGCCAAATTGATTGAATTGGATTTTAATATTGTTTTAAATTTTGTATCTGTGTATTTTATTTGCTGGCTGTTCACCGCCCCGAGTCCCTCAGTATATAAATATAATTAACTAACTAACTAACTATCTACATCCAAAACAGGCCGCGTAGGGACTCCTGGGAGGGGCAGGGCGGGAAGGGGCCAGCCAGGAGTGGGATTTGGGGATTCTCCAAACTGCACAGAATCTTAGCTAGAGGTTTTCCCGAACCCCTGCGAACCCCCAACAGGCCACCCATGGGTAGTACCAATAATCATACTTCTTAGGTGATGTTCTGTCCCCGTACCACACACGCACCCCCACAGATGGCCCGGAGTTAATAAGCCACACGACAAAACTCTTTGAAGATAAAGCTGGCAGCAACCCAGTGGCTAGCTGCCAATTCAGACTTTACTCACACAAAACAAAGCTTAGACTGCAAGCATTCTGATAAAACAGGCAGAGTTTCAATAATACAAGGATTAATCCAAATGCAGTCCGATAAAGCAGGCAAAGTCCAGTAACGCAGATATCATGGATTATTTCCAGTTTTTGCTCGTCACAAACTGAACCGGCCACCACACCCACATATATACCCTGAGGGGTGTGGTCCAGTGACTCAGCTAATCTTTGGCACGCCTTCCCCTCTGCTGTGCATGCTTCTCCCTGCGCCTCTGCCGAGGGTCCAGCCAGCACTTATCTCCTTCGTCGCTGTCCACCTGTGGCTGCGGGGACGTGCTTGGCTCTGAGCCCATCGTTTGGCCTTCGGTGTCCTCCGGAGGCATTGCCAGAGAGGAGGGTCCTGGTGAGGGAGGCCTTGCCAACTCCTCTCCCTCACTCTCAGAGTCTGCATCTGTCGATAGCCCAGGCTCAGGCAACGGAGCCACAACAGGTGCAATCCCGAAACAACTGGAGTACCGTCACTAGTTTCAAGAAGGCTCCACACCCATTTGCACCATTCAGGGGACCCTGATGACACAGATAAACCTCCAGGTGGCCTTAACAACTCACTAAAAGGATGCAAATGACCAGCTGTCTACAAGGAGTATAAATCCTTCCATTCCCCACCATCCAGCCAGAGCTGAAGAAGCTTCTTGGATGAGAAGCAAAATGTCTTCAAAGAAAAAACAGGAAGTCCAATTGCCTCTTGAAAAAGCACCTTTGGGACTAGTTCCTTAAGGCAGGAACATTTACAACTTGTGGACTTCAACTCCCAGAATTCCTCAGCCAGCCATTCTGGGAATTCTGGGAATTGAAGTCCACATGTTGTAGAGTTGCTAAGGTTGGAGATCCCTGCCTTAACGGAGGGAACAGAGAGGGGGCTCTGTTGCTGAAATACCTTCACAACATAACCTGTGAAATAGGCATCGCTGAACACAGCCAGGAGCTCAATGGCAAATGCAGCTAGAGTAATTCTAATACATCGACATGAAAGAAAAGTGCTGTCACACTGCCTTAGACATCCATCGACCGGTGAGATGATGTATCTCCCTTTTGGGAAAAAGAGCAAGAAAGAGAGATATTTTAAAAAAAAAAAAAGCCGAGCAAGTACCATTAAGAGTTTAAGCAGAACATCTTCCTCTGTCTGGCCTTGTCATCCCTGAAAGACAAAACTATCAAAGCACTAGGAAAAAAGTTCCCCTGTCCAACTCTAGGGGGCAGTGCTCATCTCTGTTTCTTAGCCAAGGGAGCTCAGCCAAACTCGAACCCATCGAGGGCTGCATCAGGATTTTGTTTGCCCTTGGGAGGCCGGGCTGGGTGTGGCCTGGTCATTGCGGCTGACTGGGTGGGGTGTGGCCGAGGCTGGGACAGCAGGAGCAGGTCGCTCACCCTCTCTGGGATGGCCCGCGGGCCAACTCCATGGCCTATTGTGGGCCGGATCCAACCCATGGGCCACGTTGTTTGACACACTTGCTATACACTGATGCACACAAAACACAGTTACCTTCCCACTGAAATGGTACCTGTTTATCTACTCGCATATGCATGCTTTTGAACTGCTTCATGATTTAGGTCCCATCCAGGGGCGGGTTTCAAAACCCTCTGTTACTGGTTAGTTCGTGGGTGCACTCGCGCGCAATGCTTCTGTGCATGTGCAGAAGCTTCAATGAATGCGCAGAAGCATCTGAGCAGGTGGGCAGATCCTCCCACCGCCGCCGCTACCCGGTTTGCCCGAACCAGGGCAACCGGGTAGCAACCCTCCACTGGTGCCATCCCAAGGTCATCCATCCATCAAACAAACAAACAAACAAACAAACAAACAAACAAACAAACAGATGTTCTTCCCGAATGTGCCCAGTTTTTTTAGGCCTGTGCTTGTACTTCTGAGAAATCACTTATTTGATGTTGTCCATTCCCTTCAATTTGGGCTCTTCTCCTCCCAGGAATTTTTCTTCCTAGTCTTGGCCTGGTAAAATGTTGATGAGGCTACAGCAGACTGGTAAAATTATTTAGATGTTTCAGGTTGAACCATGCTCCAAGCATATGTAATCCCAAT
Organism: Pituophis catenifer annectens; assembly: GCF_029215685.1. Classification (NCBI taxonomy): domain Eukaryota; kingdom Metazoa; phylum Chordata; class Lepidosauria; order Squamata; family Colubridae; genus Pituophis; species Pituophis catenifer. Next base: position 23,500,072 of record NW_027256892.1, read on the forward strand.
AATCCATCATTATTTATTGCAAAATACTGCATTTTTCAGAGTATTAAGACGCCTCTGTACTATAAAACGCACCTACCTTTTTTTGGTGAGGAAAACAGGAAAAGGAAATCTGCCTCTGCCTCCCAGCAGTTTTGCCTCGTTGCAGCAAACAGCAAAAAAACATGCTTTACTTTCATTTTCGTTTTCAGCATAGCTTGATTAGCACAAGGAAAAAAAAAAAATCTGCTCCCAGTAATTTACCTCCTTGCAGCAAGCAGCAGAGGCCCGTGCAAAACAACTGAGGGCAAAACAGCTGAGAGTCGGGAGGCTGATCCAATCAACTTGTGCTAATTAGGCTGTGCTGAAGCTGAAATGGGCTGTTTCTTCTTGCTGCTTGCTGCAAGGAGGTAAACTGCTGGGAGGCAGAGGCAAAGGGTGGGGGCCAGTGGGTGGACGGGGCTATATTCAGTGTATAAGATGCACCTAAATTTTCACCCCCTTTTAGGAGGGGAAAAAGGTGCCTCTTATACTCCGAAAAATACGGTAAATCAGTTCCTCGGATGGTTGAAGTGTTTTACCAAAATAAATTTAAAGGAACATTCAAAATACGATGCCACTGAAATTTATTATCCAGCCAATCAGGAAATAAAATCTTCTTTTTTTTTCCTTGTCACCCAACCGAAGACTAACTTTCCGTGTTCCACTCAAAGTCTTTTATTTCATTCTAATTAGCACACCATGTGATTTGCTGCTTCGTTTTTCCTTTCCATACTTACTTTGACAAAAACCCTATGAAGTACAGAAATGTTTGTAATTAACCTGGCGCTGTGGCAGCCGGCGGTTAATTGCTTCCTCCTAATTTTCATGTGTTTGATGGTTTTATTTCAAGGGGGAAAAAAAAACCCCCTCACAGTTTGGGTTCTCGTCTCTCTTTTTTCCACCCTGATTGGGACAAACCAAGAATAGATGGTTTAACGCTCTCCAACTTTTCTATTTATCATCGGTATGAGAATTGGATCTGTTGGGTTGCAAAGAGACACTCCGTATGTTTTCCAAAGAAATACTGAAACATCTTTTTCACATTAGTATAACAACACACCAGAACCAGTTTGGCATAATTAAGAGCCGTTGGTGGCGCAGTGGCTAGAGTGCAGTACTGCAGGCTACTTCTGCTGACTGCCGGCTGCCTGCAATTTGGCAGTTCGAATCTCACCAGGCTCAAGGTGGACTCGGCCTTCCGTCCTTCCGAGGTGGGTAAAATGAGGGACCCAGATTGTTGGGGGAAAGATACTGACTCTGTAAACTGCTTAGAGAGGACTGTAAAGCACTGTGAAGCGGTATATAAGTCTAAGTGCTATTGTTATAGTTGTGAAGACATCGTTCTAGAAACCAGGGAGACTGGGAATTCTAGTCCTGCTTTAGGCATGAATGCCAGCTGGTATCTTTGGGCCAATCGCTAGGAGATGGTGAATTCTTTTTCTCACTTTAGGCATGAGAGCTGACTGGGTGACTTTGGGCCAATCACCAGGAGGTGGTGAGTTCTAGTCCTGCCTTAGGTATGAAAGCTGTCTGGATGACTTTGGGCCAATCACCAGGAGATGGTGAGTTCTAGTCCTGCCTTAGGCATGAAAGCTGTCTGGATGACTTTGGGCCAATCACCAGGAGATGGTGAGTTCTAGTCCTGCCTTAGGCATGAAAGCTGTCTGGATGACTTTGGGCCAATCACCAGGAGATGGTGAGTTCTAGTCCTGCCTTAGGTATGAAAGCTGTCTGGATGACTTTGGGCCAATCACCAGGAGATGGTGAGTTCTAGTCCTGCCTTAGGCATGAAAGCTGTCTGGATGACTTTGGGCCAATCACCAGGAGATGGTGAGTTCTAGTCCTGCCTTAGGCATGAAAGCTGGCTGGGTGACTTTGGGCCAATCACCAGGAGATGGTGAGTTCTAGTCCTGCCTTAGGCATGAAAGGGAACTGGGGGACCTTGGGCCAGTCATTCTCTATCAGCCCTAAGTGGGAGGCAATGGCACACCATTTTCGGAAACCTTGCCAATAAAATTGCAAGGAGTAGTCTACATAATTGCCAAGAGTCAAAAACCGACTCGAAGGCACGCGGGGCACAAACACATAACAATACAACACTGAGACTACAGCAGAATTTTTTATTTTTTTTTTAATACCCATTGTGAGAAATGCAATTGAGAGATCAGCACAGCATTCAAACCCCTGCCTGCAGGCTCCAGTAGACTTCGGTTTAGAAAAGAGAAAGTTGGCTGAGATACGGTTTGGGCTTGATCCAGGCTTGGGCTGCTTTTCTGTTGACTGCCACCTCGAGAATATTTGGGCAATCGCAGATCTGCATATCTGCTTCTGACGCCTGCCGGGGGGAGGCCGATAGCCGTGATGCTTCTTGTTCTTCCATTGTTCTTATTAAACCGCCCGGGTCGTATTTCTGACATACAGAATCCTGGAACTAATTTTGCAATGGATGCCATGGCGATGGGAAGCGTCCTGAGTCAATTTCCCAGCCAAATGTGCCTTCCCTGCATTTCTTTCCATTGTTACAAAAGCAACAAGTAGCTCAACGATTACAGTAATTCTAGGTGATCTAGAAATTCTTATCTTCCCAAAACAGGCAAGCAAGACGAACAGCCTTCTGTCGACCACTTGACAGAATATTTTGACATTTGATCACAAAAGCCTCTTTCCGTTGCCTTCCCTTCCCTCCCCTTTCTTCCCTCCCCTCCCCTTTCCTTCCCTTTCCTCCTTCGATTCCCTTCCCTTCCCTTCCCTCCCCTTTCCCTAATCTTTCCTAATTTCTCTTTCCTTCCCCTCCTTTCCTTTCCACCTTCCCTTCTTTCTTCCCTTCCCTTCCCTTCCCTTCCCTTCCCTTCCCTTCCCTTCCCTTCCCCTTCCCTTCCCTTCCCTTCCCTTCCCTTCCCTTTCCTTTCCTTCCTTTCTTTTCCTTCCCTTCCCTTTCCTTTCCTTTCTTTTCCTTCCCTTCCCTTTCCTTTCCTTTCCTTCCCTTCCCTTCCCTTTCCTTTCTTTTCCTTCCCTTCCCTTCCCTTCCTTTCCTTTCGTTTCCTTTCCTTTCCTTTCCCTTCCCTTCCCTCCCCTCCTTTCCTTTCTTTTCCTTTCCTTTCTTTTGCTTTCCTTTCCTTTCCTTTCCTTTCCTTTTCCTTTCCTTTCCTTTTCCTTTCCTTTCCTTTCCTTTCCTTCCTTTCCTTTTCCTTTCCTTTCCTTTCCTTTCCTCCTTCGCTTCCCTTTCTTCCCTCCTCTTTTCCCTTCCCTTCCCTTTCTTCCCTGCCCTTTCCCTTCCCTTCCCTTTCTTCCCTACCCTTCCCCTTCCCTTTCCCTTCCCCTCCTTTCCCTTCCCTTTCTTCCCTACCCTTCCCTTTCCCTTCCCCCTCCTTTCCCTTCCCTTTCTTCCCTTCCCTTCATCATCCACGCCTTTGCAGTTCTTCCCCTTTACAGCTTTGAAGAATGGTTTAAAATCTGTTCATATTTATAAACATTTAAGCTGACAGCCCAAGGCACCAGAAAACAATCCAACAACAAATAGCAGTAACAAAACACTAAAAAAACCAGCTGGATGTTTATAGCCTTTTATGAGTGTCATTTTCGGGAAAAAAGCTGGGTCCGTGGTTGATGTTTGCCTGAGAGCACAGAGGAAGCCACGCTCAGTGGCCCAATTAGTGTGATGTGCATAACTTGACATTGGGGAGAGAGCAGCGAAGATGTCATGGGAACTCTCCAACTTGTTAGGGTTACCCAGCAAAAACCTTGAGTTGATTTGTGGCTAAAATAGCCCTTCCAATCAACAAATATCCTTAAGTGTGACATAACCTGCACACACAAGGAATCAATTAATTCTCACCTCTGAGATAGAGATGAAACCCCCAAGAGACCCATAAGACAGTGGCTAAGATTGCTGAGCTTGTCGATCGAAAGGCCGGCAGTTCAGCGGGTTCGAATCCCTAGCGCCCGCGTAATGGAGTGAGCTCCCGTTACCTGTCCCAGCTTCTGCCCAACCTAGCAGTTCGAAAGCAGGTAAAAAATGCCAAGTAGAAAAATAGGGACCACCTTTCGTGGGAAAGGGAACAGCGTTCCATGCGCCTTTGGCGTTGAGTCATGCCGGCCACATGACCACGGAGATGTCTTCGGACAGCGCTGGCTCTTTGGCTTTGAAACCGAGATGAGAGCACTGCCCCCCTAGAGTCGGGAACGACTAGCACATATGTGCAAGGGGAACCTTTACCTTTACCTTTTAGGAACTCACCTCTCCCTTCCTAGTCCTTCTTAAAGACAATGAACGTCCCCATTCTGACAAAGTATATTATAGGCTCATGATGGCAAACCTATGGCACATGTGCCATAGCTGGCATACAGAGCCCTCTTGGTGGGCACCCGACACATCGCCCAGCTCAGCTCTGCTGCACATGCATGCAGGCGCCTCATATCTGTGGCCAGCTGATTTTTGGGATGTTAAAAAATCCGCTGGGGGGCGGGGCACATGCAGGAAATGTGTGTGCATGCAGGAGATACACGGGTATGCACAGGTTCGTGTGCACATGAGCAGGGAGGGTGGGGGGTCATGCACGCATGCATGGAGTCAGGTGCAGGAGCACAAGGGGGCGTGGCGCGCCCCTCCCAGGAGTCTCTACACAGCCCATTTTGGAAGCAAGGTAAGTGCAGGGGCCCGCACAGAGGATCTAAAATTGGCCTCCCGGAAGTCCAGAAACAGGCCTGTTTCCAGCCTCCAGAGGGCCTTCAGAGTCTGGGGGAGGCTGTTTTTGCCCTCCTGGAGGCTCAAGAAAAGCCTCTGGAGCCTGGGGGAGGGCGAAAAAACGGGCCTACCAGAAGTTCCAGAAGTCTGGAAACTGGCCCGTTTCCAGCCTCTGGAGGGCCTCCGGAGACTGGGGGAGGCTGTTTTCGCCCTCCCGGAGGCTCGAGAAAAGCCTCCAGAGACTGGGGAGGATGAAAATGCGCCCCCCCCCGGTGGTGCAGGAGGCCGAGTAGGTAACGCCCAACATGGCCATTCCCACCCAGCAACCGGGCAGAGAACCCCTTGCTAAAATTGGGGGTCATGTGCGCATCCGCGGGTGGGGAGGATCGTTCATCGCATGTACAGGGGGGCGTTGCATTGCATTATGGGTGCCAGAATGCGCTCTTGGCACACAAAGAGAAAAAGGTTAGCCCTCGCTGCTATAGGCAGTCTCAGGGTTAACAACATCTGAATGATGGACAACTTCTATTTTCGAATGGGCTGCCTATTACTAAAAATGGCAGACGGGACTCTCCTTCCTCAAGCCAAGAACCGTCGAAGCTGCACATTCTGAGGACACACAGCCTGTTTCCAGCAGGTTTCAGCATTTCCTGAAAGCATCGTGTGGCTCAAGGAAGGATGACACCATCTGCCATTTTTAGCCTGAGCAGTCCGTTTGTAAGTATGAATTCCGACCAACCTACAAAATTCAAGTTAGAGGCACAGTTAGGAAAGGAACTCATTCCTAATTCAGGGGCTGCCCGTAACCTTTCTTTGCACCTCCTGACAGCCCCTTTATCAAGTTTCAAAGCAGTTCATGATATTGTGATCACAAGATGACACTGGGAAACTGAAGGTGTGGCCGATGGGATTCTGGAAGAGAAAGAAGAAGCCGGAGATCTGGAACTCAAGCCGAGATACCGAGATCTTCTGACATTTACTGAAAGAGCTAAAGGAAGGATTCACAGGAGAGTGAAGCCAGGCGCGCGGTAACTATTATTAGTTTGGACAAATGCCATCCCATAATTTCTCATTTAGCTTCTTTGGAAACTCTTTTCTCAGGGGGTGAGAAAGAATTGGTGCAATCAGCTCCATTCAACGAAGTATTGTCCTCTCACCTTTGAGAGACAGAGTGCAAAATACATCATATGTGACTCTTCTGTCTCACTTGTGATGGTTACAGAGTCTTTGGATTTCTGAGTTCACAGCCTCCCTAAAAAATTCTGCATATTTTCTCTCTCTTAATGTACATAGCACTCTGCTGTTCTGACCTAGGCTTCCTTACAAAATATAGAGCACAATCCTAGTCCCGGCAAACCTCTTTAATTCAAATGGCTGTGAATTATTGTCATTCATAGTCTGAAAGGCTTCTTAAACAGTCTTTCAGGGGAGTGTTTATAAACACCCACCTTATCTCCCTTGGAATGCTGCCAGAGAACTAATTGCCACACGCAGGGCAAGGCCAAACTTAGCACAGAGTCAAACAGAGCTTTCCTAGAGCTTTTACCGACCGTATGAACTAATTGCTTCCTGCAAAAACTCACGTCCCATTCGCTTCTCTTTTATGTCTTATGGGAGGGGCCAATCATCTCTCAAGTCAACCTTGTTTTCGTAATTGTTCCTGTCTTCTGGCAGCTCTGTGCATGTGCATACTGGGAACAGGCTCCCGCTGTTCTTCTGTCTCGCTGATGTCAGACTCTGGAGGCTCTGGAGACAGCAAAGAACTACCAGACGGCCTTGGCCGCCTCTCTGCCTTCGACTCAGAGCCCTCATCTGAGCCTTCTTCCGCAGACCTTCAAGAGTGGCCCACGTTCCTCCCCAACCTCCTCACTGTCCGAATTTGCTGCCAGCTCTGCTGGCCGCTGGCGGGCCACAGCAAGGTGGCACTAAATAATCCATGAGGACATTTCAGAAACTGAAGAGTTCCATCCTCAACATTTCCCCCAACCCAACCCAAATGGGCTATTGAACGCCCAGATAAAGGCAGTTACATAAATGACCCTACACAAAAGGCACCAGGTTTTGACTTTCCTCGTCAGCATTGGTCAACTCTGAACAGAATCCATACCCAACATGGTGTCTGCCAGGACTCACTGTTTAAGTGGGGTCTTGTCTCTACCCCTCAGTGTGACTGTGGTGTTCCTCAACAAAATATCCATCACATTGTGTCTGAATGTCCATCGAGAGCTTACACCGGCCCAATGGCTGATTTTTTCAACATAGACCACCTTGTCCTTGACTGGCTGGCTGGACTGGACATAAACATTTGAACCACTATAAGTCCATGTATTTGCCATACACTAAATAAAATAAATCCCCAACCCTAGTTAGATGATCACATTTGAAAATGACTCATTAAGAGCCCTCATAATTCACTAATTTGGCTTTCGGAGGATTGAAGTGATCTCCTTGGCTGACACAGGAACCCTGGAGGAAGATGGAAGCCCGATTCCAGCTCAGGTGCTTGAGCCGTTGAGGTCTACCTTCCCTTGCATTTAATTCCTCCCTCAACGTGGAAACAACCACTCACAGATCTTACCATCCTACTCAACGACATGACTTTGTAGCGATAACATATCCAGTCCAAACTGAAGACAAGAACTCAAGAAGCTTCTTGGATGAGAAACGAAACATTTTAAAGGAAAAAAACCCAAGAAAGTCCAGTTGCCTTTTGGAAAAAAAAAACGCCTCATCAGACCTGTCACCACTTAAAACCTCTAAATCAGTGTTTCTCAACCTTGGTAGCTTGAAGATGGGTGGACTTCAACTCCCAGAATCCCCCAGCCAGCAGCGCTGGCTGGGGGGGGTTTCTGGGAGTTGAAGTCCACCCATCTTCAAGCTTCCAAGGTTGAGAAACACTGCTCTAAATGAAGCACAAGCAAGTGTAAGGTGGCTGCTGTCACACCTCTGGGACAACCATGACCTGATGATTGAGAACCTCCAGAGATATTTATCCAGTCCATAGTCACAATCCAAACCAGCAAAAATAACCCAACCATCTGAACAGATCGTAAAGTAAACAAGAAATGGCATGTTTACCAACTGATTCTTCCTGTGCAGATGGGAGATTTCACATTTTTAATGCTTCCCATATCAAAAATAACTCCATACATATGGAACACATGACCATCTAAAAACATCTCCCTCAACCCCAGTATTCTCAAGACAAGTCAGTCAATAATTACCAGGCAGATCGTAACTATGGGAGTTACATCTAACCCAATGTTTCTCAGTCTCAGAAACCTGGAGATATGTGGACCTCAACTCCTAGAATTATTGGGAGAAGTGTGGGAAATTGGGGAATTCTGGAAGTTTGAAAACCACACCTCATTGAGTTGCTGAAGTTGAGGAGCACTGGTCTAACATATCTAGAGAGCACTAGGTGGAGAAAGATGGATATAGGAGGAGACTCAATGGTGAAATCTGAACCGGTTTGCTACCGGTTCACTGGCTGTGCATGTGTTGCGTGCCAAGTGCACGCTGAATGCGTGCATGCACATTAAACACACTGTGTGTGCATGCACAGTGTGCACCAAACGCGCGCTGCATGTTTAAAAAGCTACCTGTTCGGTCGAACCGGTAGCTAAAAAAAGCTACGATCCAACGATCAGCTGTGCCGCACAGTTTAGCTTTGCCTCCTAGTGAAGTGTGCGCTGAAGTGTGCACACGTGCATGCGCAATACGTGCCAAAAGGAAGCTTGGGAAGGTAAGTAGAAGAGCGAGGGGGGGATCAGCTGTGCTGCACGATTTAACTTCGCTAGAAAGCAGGAAATCCTGCTTTCTAGCAAAGCTAATCTGCACGGAACAGCTGATCGTTGGATTGTAGCTTTTTTTTACTACTGGTTCACCCAAACCAGTAGTTTTTTTTTCAATACGGGTTTGCCCAAACCAGAGCGAACTGGTAGCATTTCACCCCTGAGGAGACTGATTTAGAGATGCCCGTCCCTACCATAACAATTTGGTGAACAGGACACCCGAAGGAATGCTTTTAAATAACAGAATGAAACTACTTCATGAAAGAAGGTGACACATGTAATTCTGGTAGACATCTAAGATAGCCCTTAAGTCTTTAGCATTGGCTGGCTTACTCACCCGAGCGATCAGTTCTCCAACCATGCCTGTCCACGTTCCGTTAGCCTCAGGAACTCCATACACTCCATCTCCCACCAGGTGAATCTTGTAGTTGAAGTGCAAAATATCCGCAAGCTCCTTGAGCATGTCCACGCAGAAGCCCTCGTAGCGGTCGTTCCCTTCCAGCTCTTGATGGTTGCCCTTGAGCATTAAGTAAGGGTTTTCCTGCATCGAAACTGGGCAGCTGTCATTCTCATCTTAGCCACGGAGTTGCAACAGCACTAGATTCAGCACAAATCGGAAAGCAGGGGCGGGTGATATGAGGGACTCATTGGGAATTTCCGGGAAGGGGGAAACAAATCTCGGGGATAGATTTACACCAGACTTTCATGTTATCTGGGGGGGATGCAGTCAGAGCTAGCTAGATCCAAATGAGCAGATGTTCCCAGGTTTGGCAGACAGACAACGATCTCATTCCATGCAAGTGACAGTCTTGTCAGAAAAGTGGGAGTCTGTGGGCCATAAATGTCACCTGGCATATGGGGGACAATATGGTAGGATGCAATAGGAACTAGGGATAAGGTGCACAGCTACAGCAAGCAGGTGGTACAGTTGCTAGCGGCATTCAATATGGAGAGTAGGATATTTGACTAACGCTCTACAGATGTTTGACAAATGCTCTACCAGCATAGCATTAACGATGAGAAAGGATATCTCCTGTCCAGCAAACGGCCCCGATAGTTTAGCCAGCATGACAGTTGGCAATAAGGGTGGCAACAGAGTAATATTTGAGAACCAGATACTTCTATTCCTTGCATAGTAGCATCGTTGCTACCTTGGCACTTGCGCCTAGTTGAAGAAACTTCATTGGAAATCCAATCATTTCTCCTGGCATAATTCCGACAGGCAATAACTTAACTGATGGAGTTGCCTAGAGTCGTTGTAGACAGCAGTCACATGAATTTCCCAAATAAATGAATAAATGGAAGAATTGAGCCTGATAGATGTGAGACAGAATACAAACTGTTGCTAGGCTTAATTCTCCATGGATGGAAATCCATAAGGATATTTTGGAGAATTTAGAAGCAGTGGACAACTGAAGAGACCAAGAAGAAGTTGGCCATAGTGGGAAATGAGCAAAGCATTTGATGTTATGGAAACATCTCCTTAGATTATCCGAGATCACTCAGATTGTATAATCCTTACTAAACAAGATGTCCTAGACAAATGGAAGATGACTTCTCCATCTTTATCACTAAATTTGATTTAGTCCAAATCATATGGGAGAAGAATGGAAAAGTGGGATGTAGATGGATCCCGTTTCAAGTTTCATTCTTGCTCGTGCTGAATGCATCAAAAATAGATTTCTGCCCAACAAAGCAATGAAAAATTAAGTAACTTCTGCAAATTAGCAATGGGATTGTATGTTCCTTCAAGAGTTTCATAAATAGTCCTATGCATTAAATGAACACTTTCCTCCAAACTGGTGTTCTCCAGAGATGCTAGGATTAGAAGTTTCAGTGCTACCAGTTAGTATTCTGGTTCTTGCAATCCTAACAGGTCTACGAGGCCACCAAGTTGGAGAAAAGCTGGCACAGAGGACAATAAGAGGCCACGTCTCAATTGCCTGAGAAGAAAAGGGGTCCTTCCTTCTGACCCTCCATGCTTACCAGGATGGTGGTGACAAGAAGCGTGGTGTTGAAGAGGGTCTCTGACACGTTGGTTGAGAAGATCTGGTTATCCATCGAAAGGCCTTTTGTAACATGCCAATGACCGATCTACAAAGAGGGAGAGAAGAATAGTGACTTATCAGAGTAGGCCTGCGGTGGCGCAGTGGTTAGAAGGCAGTACTGCAGGCTACTTCTGCTGATCACCGGCTGCCAGCAGTTTGGCAGGTCGAATCTCACCAGGCTCAAGGTTGACTCAGCCTTCCATCCTTCCGAGGTGGGTAAAATGCGGGCAAGATGCTGACTCTGTAAACCACTTAGAGAGGGCTGTACAGCACTATGAAGTCTAAGTGCTAGTCAGTGGTGGGATTCAGCCAGTTTGCATCTATTCGGGAGAACCGGTTGTTAACTTTCTAAGCAATTCAGAGAACCAGTTGTTGGAAGAAATCTTTTGGTTTTTTCCACTTTACAGGGCTAATCCTGTAAGGAATTACAACATTCTGGTGTTGTTTCTAGCCTAATCTTTATTGCCCTGCTTACAGAAACTGCCTCTCTGGTTAACCCTTATTACATTGTAACAGCTAAGGTGAAGCACCTATCAACGTTAGTGACATGAGTTGGCCACACCCACACGGTCACATGACCACCGAGCCACGCCTACCCAGCTGGTCATTGGGGCAGAGATCCAATTGTTAAATTATTTGAATCCCACCACTGGTGCTATTGCTATATGGCCAGTCTGGCTGACAATGCAGCCAATTCTGCAAAACGCAGCGGTCAATGCTTCGTTGGCTTTACAATATATCCCACCAGCATTATGTTGGAGAACTCAGCTATAAGCAGGCCTTATTAAGGTTTGTCATAACCTCATTAAAAAAACAAACAAAGTTGTGGAGATTTTTCCAAGTGTTCCACCATACAGAAACCTTTTTGCTTAGAATGACAGTTGGAAGGGACATTGGGTGTCTTCTAGTCCAACCCCTAGACCATTCAGACAAATGGTTATCTCTTCTTAAAAACTTCCAGTGTTGGAGCATTCACAACTTCTGGAGCCCAGTTGTTCCACTGATGAATTGTTCTCACTGTCAGGAAATTTCTCCTTAGTTCTAAGTTGCTTCTCTCCTTGATGAGTTTCCACCCGTTGCTTCTTGTTCTGCCCTCAGGTGCTTTGGAGAATAGCCTGACTCCCTCTTCTTTGTGGCACCTCCTTAGACACTGCTATCATGTCACCTTTGGTCCTTCTTTTCATTAAACTAATCATACCCAATTCCTGCAACTGTTCTTCATATGTTTTAGCCTCCAATCACCTTTGTTGCTCTTTCTAGAGTTTCAACATCTTTGTTTCAATGGAAGCATTGAGATCAATGTAGGGAGCACTGTTCCTGCAACATTGCCCTCTGGAACATCTTGCCCCCGATGTGAGGTTGGCCCCAACCCTCCTATCTTTTCATAAGGGCCTAAAGTGCTGGCTCTGCCAGTTGGTTTGGGGCCCCAGTGAAGGAACAGCACAACAGAAGTGGTTGATTGAGTAACAACAGAACTCACCTCTCCCCATTCTGCCCCAGCTCTCCCTATGGCATGTGTGCCACAGGTGGCACGCATAGCCATATTGGTGGGCACATGAGCTCAGCTCTGGCATGTGTGTGCACCAGACAGCTGATTTTTGGGCCTTCTGGGCCTACCGGAAGTAGGGAAACAGGCTGTTTCCTGCCTCCAGAGGGCCTCAGGGTGGTGATGGTGGGGAAGGCCCATTTTTTGCTCACCCCAGCCTCCAGAGCCTTTCTAGGAGCCTGGGGAGGGCAAAAACGGCCTTTCCCACCCCTCTGGTGAAACCGGAAGTCGGCAAATGGGCCGTTTCGGGCCTCCAGAGGGCCTCCGGGTGGGGGGTAGGGAAGGCTGTTTTCACCCTCCCCAGGCTCCTAAAAAGGCTCTGGAGCCTGGGGAGAGAGAAAAACAGGCCTACCAGGCCCACCGTGCCATCACGTGCCAGGAGGGGGGGAGTAAGGGGGTCGCGTGTGCATGTGCAGGGGTGGGGTGCATAGAATTATGGGTGTGGGCATGTATGGGTGTGGCCAATACATTTTATACATAAAACAAATAAACATACCTTAGCAAAGACTAGGTTTTCAGTTCCTCAACTGCTGAGGTGTACTTTAGTAAGATACTTTGATATAAAAGCACATTCTCCACGGTTCTGTTTGGTTACTAATGACTGTAGCCTCCTTTCCTCTGTAATTGCTTCCAAGAGATTAATTAACCCTTTATTAATGATATCACTCAAGCTAATCAACCCCAAGTTTGCCAATAGCCAGTCTAAGTCGTTCCATCTAGGTTTCTGTTTTATTCTCCTTCTAACTAATTTACACTCTCCCTTGGCAATGGAACGGAGCCATAATAAATCCTTTCTGACACACTGTTTTCGTGTGTTGTCGTTTCTTTCAACCCACAAGATCGAGGAGTCCTGAGTTTCCAATCCTACCAATTTGGTAGTACAGTGGTCTAAAGCACCCTGTTATTAAGACCAGCTGCCTGCAATTACTGTAGGTTCGAATCTCGCCAGGCGCCAGGTTGACTCAGCCTTCCATCCTTTCTAAGGTAGGTAAATTGAGGGCCCAGTTGTGGGGGCAATAAGCTGACTTTGTATAAATATACAAAAGTATGAAGGCTATTGCTTAGTGCATTGTAAGCCGCCCTGAGTCTCCGGAGAAGGGCGGCATATAAATCAAATTAAAAAAAAAAAATTTCAGAGACCCAGTTTTAAGACTGACCTCACTGCTTTATGGGTGACCCAGATGGACCCGCTAAGATGCAACAGATAGGGGACAAGACGTTAGATCAGGGGTGTCAAACTCGATTTCATTGAGGGCTGCATCAGGGTTGTGTTTGACCTCGGGGGGAGGGAGGATGGACATGGCCAGGGTGAGCGTGGCCAGCTTGACGTCACTCATGTCGGGGGCACCTGGGGTGGCCCGAGCGCTCTGTTTTCACTGGCAGAGGCACCGGGGGCCAGTCCTTCATTGTTTCCAGAGAGACCCCGTGGGCCAGATCTAAACACCCCGTAGGCCAGATCCGGCCCATGGTTCTTGAGTTGGACACCCCTGCATTAGATCATTTTGCAAAGACATCCTTAGAACCCTAACCCTAACCCTTTAAATTCCTGGGAGTCCATCTCAGCAAAGACCTCACCTGGGAAAACAACACAATCCAGGTGGTCAGGAAGGCCCAACAGAGACTCCGTTTCCTTAGGGTCTTGTGTAAAAAGAGGATGGAACAACAACTGATAACCTCCTTTTATAGGTCCACAATAGAATAGAAGTTTTTCACCCTCCCCAGGCTCCACAGCCTTTCTAGGAGTCTGGGGAGGGCAAAAACAGCCTTCCCCACTCCCCCAGGCCAGAAACAGCCTGTTTCCCAACTTCTGATAGGCCCAGAAGGTCTGAAAATCAGCTGGCCAGCGTGCACATGCACACCGGAGCTGAGCTCGCTTGCCCACCCATATGGCTCTTCGTGCCACCTGTGGTACGCGTTCCATAGATTCGCCATCACGGACCTCTAGGATGACAATGAAAAGAGCATGGCACTCGACGAACCAAATGACATTCGCTTTCCTTGTCTGGTGCAAACGTCTCAACAAAACTGCTCTTTAACAACTTGAAATCCCACTTCGGCTAATGCAATAATCAGTTTAAGTGGATTTTTGAACTCGATTAACTGAACAAGTAATGAGGATATTAAGAACATGGTCTGGTGCGATTAAATTAGTGTTACCTACGTCGGAACTAAGTTTTTGGATAACCGAAGAAATTTCTCTCTAACTGAGCTCTAGAGCCAGGGGTGGGTTCTAAATTTTTTTACTCCCAGTTCTGTGGGCGTGGCTTATTTTGTGGGCGTGGCTTGGTGGGTGGGGTAATGTGACTGGGTGGGCCTGGTCAACTTTTTTTTTTAACTTTTAAAAGCATTTTTTCTACAACCTTAAGAGGTTGCAGAAAAAAATGCTTTTAAAAGCCTCTGACGATCAGGCGACTCAGCTGGGATCGCCAGAGGCTTTTAAAGGCATTTTTTTTCTACAATCTCTTCGGCCAAAGAGGTTGTAGAAAAAAAGCCAAGTCAACGAGGAAGCCAAATTCACTTAACAACTGGGTTACTAACTGATCAACCGCGGGGATTCACTTAATAACTGCCGCCAGAAAGATCGTAAAATGGGGCAAAACTGTCTTAGCAAATGTCTCACCGAGCAATAGAAATTTGGAGCTCAATTGTGGCCATAAGTTGAGAACCTCCTGTATTGGCTTCCTGACTTAAAATTTGTACGTTGAGTTTTCTGCTCTTTTTCCCTGCTGTTTGATCAGCATTCATTCTCCTCTCCTCCACCCCCAGTGTTTAGCTCTGTTATTAATACATTTTTTTCTGAAAAATATCTTGGACGCTATTTATATTGGAAGTCAGTGTGCAAGAAATTATGTAAAATGAATATTTCCATGCATGCCTGTCTCAGCGCTTGGAGAGAGGGAAAGAACACCAATTAAGTGGGATTTATAAAAAAGGCACGATCTTATAGTATTTGTTTTAGTAGCTACACCGAGGTGCTCAACTGTGGTGACTTTAAGACTTGTGCAATGCTGGCTGGGGAATTCTGGGAATTGAAGTCTACAGGTCTTAAAGTCGCCACGATTGGACACCCCGACCTAGACAATAATACTAAGAGACAATGTCTACACAGTCTACACAATCTTACTAAGAGACATCCTACAATGTCTTCTCCAGAGGTGGGCTTCAAAAATTTTAACAAGGGGTTCTCTGCCCGGTTGCTGGTTGGGCATGGCCACGGTGGGCGTGGCTTATTCGGCCTCCTGCACCATGGTGGGTGGGGGGCATTTTCGCCCTCCCCAGGCTCTGAAAGCTTTCCTTGAGCCTCCAGGAGGGCGAAAACGGCTCCCCCTGGGCTCCGGAGGCCAGAAACGGGTCCGTTTTCAGACTTCCGGTAGGCTCGTTTTTTGTCCTCCCCAGGCTCCGGAAGCTTTTCTCAAGCCTCCGGGAGGGTGAAAACAGCCTCCCCAGGTTCTGGAGGCATTCTGGAGGCCAGAAACGGGCCCGTTTCCAGCCTTCTCGGAAGTTTGAGAAGTAGGCCTATTTTTCACTCTCCCCGAGCCTCTGTGCGCGCCCTGCACTTACCTGCACCCAAAACAGGCCGCATGGGGACTTCTGGGAGGGGCGGGAACGGCGGGGGAGTGGGATTTCGGGTTCTCCAAACTGCACAGAATCTTAGCTACAGGTTCTCCTGAACCCCTGCGAACCCCCAGGGGGGTTCTGCATGGTAGATCAACGTTAAGAGGCGAAAGCTTGCAGTTGCCTCTTCATAGATTAAGACTCCTAACTACAATATAATATTCCTCGCCGTGGCAAGACTGCCCCTTGGTATTTCAAGAGCATTTATTTCTGGCCCCGGCCCCTCTTTCCCCAGCCGTTTAGAAACAGATTAGCTTTAATTCTGACAGCCCTCTAAGTCCATAATTTGTACTTTCCCTGCTGGCATGCCCAAATTAATTGACTATCGTGGCGGCCTCCTCCGACAACCGACCCTTGGTCGTACAATGGTAGGCTAAATACATCTGTGCCTCAAGGTTATCCCATAACGGTCTGGGCTGACTCTGGCTTGGAGCTCTCTCTCTCGATGGCATGGTAATATTCCTAATAGATCTCCCTCCCCGCCTTCTGCTGCTGAAGGTGAAGGCGTCCAAGATCATTAAAGGATAGAATTTTTTTCTCCCTCTCCCTCTCTGTCCCTCCTTCTCGCTCCTTCTCTCTCTCTCTGGCTCTCTCCTTCCCTCTCTTTCTCTCTCCTTCTCCTCCCGCTCTCTCCACTCTCTTTCTCCCCCATCTCTCTTCCTGAATCTCCTGTGAAGATATCCAAGAACATTACAGTGTATAACTTTTCTCTCCCTCCCTCTCTTTCTCTCCCTCTTTCCCTCTCTCCCCCTCCTTCTATCTCTTTCCTCCTCACCTTCCATCTCTTTCTCCCTCTCTTCCCCCCTCTCCCTCTTCCCCTCTCTCTCCTCCCCTTCCATCTCTTTCCCTCTCTGTCTCTCCCTCTTTCCCTCTCTCTTTCTTTCTCTCTCCTCCTCCCCTTCCATCTCTTTCTCTCTCTCTCCCTCTTTCCCTCTCTCCCTCTTTCTTTCTCTCTCCTCCTCCCCTTCCATTTCTTTTTCTCTCTCTCTCCCTCTTCCCCTCCTTCTATCTCTCTCCTCCTCCCCTTCCATCTCTCTTCCTCTCTCCCTCTTTCCCTCTTTCTCTCTTTCCTCCTCCCCTTCCATCTCTCTCTCCCTTTCCTTCTTTCTCTCTCTCCTCCTCCCCTTCCATCTCTCTCTCCCTCTTCCCCTCTCTCTCCTCCCCTTCCATCTCTTTCCCTCTCTGTCTCTCCCTCTTTCCCTCTCTCTTTCTTTCTCTCTCCTCCTCCCCTTCCATCTCTTTCTCTCTCTCTCCCTCTTTCCCTCTCTCCCTCTTTCTTTCTCTCTCCTCCTCCCCTTCCATTTCTTTTTCTCTCTCTCTCCCTCTTCCCCTCCTTCTATCTCTCTCCTCCTCCCCTTCCATCTCTCTTCCTCTCTCCCTCTTTCCCTCTTTCTCTCTTTCCTCCTCCCCTTCCATCTCTCTCTCCCTCTTTCCCTCTCTCTCCCTCCTTCTATCTCTCTCCTCCTCCCCTTCCATCTCTTTCTTCCTCTCTCTCCCTCTTTCCCTCTTTCTCTCTCTCCTTCTTCCCTTCCATCTCTCTCTTCTCTTTCCCTCTTTCTCTCTCACTCTCTCTCCTCCTCCCCTTCCATCTCTCTTTCCCTCTCTCTCACCCTCTCTCTCACCCTCTCTCGTCTTCTCTCTCTCTCTCCCCCCTCTCCTTCTCTGTCCCTTCCTGATGGTGAAGAATTATGCTCACTGCCCACATCACTCTCCCCCCCCGGGAAATGTCTAAATCAAATAAAAATGAGAGAGGCAAAAATCGTATGTCCAGAAAAGGAAGAGTACCATCTGGTCCACCTGGAACCACAGCACAGGGTAAAACTGTTAACCTCCTTCTGGTTTAGTCTGCCTCCCCTGCCAGGAATGTGTGTTTTGATCCAAAGGGAAATAATAACTGTGCGGTTACAATGATGTGCACGAAAAGAATTAGATGTTCCTTTCCCCAGTTCTGTGGAGTTACGTCAAGGATCTCCAACCTTGGCAACTTTAAAACTTGTGGACTTCAACTCCCATGAATTCATGATGGCTGCAAGATCCCAATGTCATGTGATTCCTTCTGACCGGCAAAGTCAATGAGAAAACTTGATTAATTTAACAACTGCATTAATAAATTAAAACCAGCAGTGATTCACTTAACAACTGTGGCAAGAAAGGTCGTAAAATGGGGGCAAAACTCACTTAATCAACTGTCTTGCTTAGCAACTGATGTTTCAGGCTCAGCTGTGGTTGTAAGTCGAGGATTACCTGTACAGAAGGGAAGGCAGTTGTGAAGCCAGCCAAATCAGTTACCAACAACATTCCCCTCCTGGTGGAAGGACTTCATCTATCTGGCTTCTTTAGGCACGGAGATGCTAAGCTAGAAAATCCCCATGTAAACTGATTCTTCTTCAATTTCCAAAAAGAGATCCTAATTTATATCATCATCATCATCATCATCATCATCATCATCATCATCATCATCATCATCATCATCATCCTAAATTGCATGAACAGAGGGATACAATCAAGATCAAAGGAGGTACTAACACCACTCTATAAAGCCTTAGTAAGACCACACCTAGAGTCCTGCATCCAGTTTTGGTCACTACAATGTAAAAAAGATGTTGAGACTCTAGAAAGAGTGCAGAGAAGAGCAACCAGGATGATTAGGGGACTGGAGGCTAAAACATACGATGAACGGTTGCAGGAACTGGGCCTGGCTAGTCTAGGGAAGAGAAGGACCAGGGGAGACAGGATAGCAGTCTTCCAATATTTGAGGGGCTGCCACAGAGAGGAGGGGGTCAAGCTATTCTCCAAAGCACCCAAAGGCCAGACAAGGAATAATGGATGGAAACTGAACAAGGAGAGATTCAACCTGGAAATAAGGAGAAATTTTCTGACAGTGAGAACAATCAACCCATGGAACAGAAGTTGCCTTCGGAAGTTTTGGGAGCTTCATCACTGGAGGCTTTCAAGAAGAGATTGGACTGCCATTTGTCAGAAATGGTGTAGGGTCTCCTACGGGGGCAAGGGGTTGGACTAGATGACCTACAAGATCCCTTCCAACTCTGTTAATCTGAACACTCATCTACACTTATTTCTCCACGATTCGGCAAGGTCTTTTCATCCTGCTTCGGTCCTCTGAAGGTAACTGCCAGCCGGAGAACCTTCCGATCACGAGAGCAAGATTCCAGCTTTGGATCTCCTCTGAGTAAACAGATCTGAAGAGGCCTGCCCTTATGAAGTTCACGCTCACATTTTTCTTCTACCCCCAAAGAAGCTTCCGGACTCTTTCAAGCGAGGCCTAAAAAGGCCAGATGTATTTTCCAACGATCGGGAAATTTGTCAACGGAGCCAAGTACAATTGATCCCAAAGGAATATGACCCCCGGCTGCATATTCTGTGTTCTCCAGAGATCAAAACATGACTTTCCATTCCTTTAAAGCTGTAAGCAGCCCTGAATCCGACCGCCTTGAATGGAGTCAATGTGACTTGAAATAAAAATAAGCTCATTTCGTGCTCCTGGCTATGTTTTGTCAAGGCAGCTCCTCCTTCCCCCAAGGGGAAAAATAATTATCATTTGTTCCTGAAGCTCCTTGTCGTTGCTTATGTGACACAAAGAGAAGAAAATGTTCTGCACAAGAGTTGATGGGATAATTAGGCCAGGAACTCCTTGTCAATCTAAAATGGCTTCACATCTCAACCCCCCCCCGCCCCACCCCCAAAATACTAATACGGTACCAGATAAGAAGCTGCGAAAATTCCAGTTGGGAAATAGTGTAGGGACGTTTGGAAGTTTATTGGCTTGAGAAGTGAAATTTGGAGTTTCAGAATAATGTAAGAAAGGCATCTCATTTGAGCCTGCTTGAAAGAGGCATGTAATAGACTGGAGAATTCCTACTGGAGCTTCTGGTTACTAGCAGTAGCAGCAGCTGCTGGCTCCTATAAAATACATGAGTACAAGGTTGCATTTCAGATTTGGTTCATTCGGGTGATAAAATGTTTCTTCAGGTTGGAAAGAATTCCCCTGGCACGGAGGAACATAGTTATCTGCCTTCTTCTAACCCGAATTCTTGGGTTTCTCTTCTTTCTTTTCTTTTCTTTTCTTTTCTTTTCTTTTCTTTTCTTTTCTTTTCTTTTCTTTTCTTTTCTTTCATTCTTTTTCTTTTCCTTCCTCTCTCTTTCTTTCTTTCTCTCTCTCCTTTCCTTTCTTTCCTCCTTCCTTCCTTCCTTCCTCTTTCTTTTCCTCCCTCCCTCCCTCTTTCTTTCTTTCTTCCTTCCTTCCTCTTTCTTTTCCTTCCTCTTTCTTTCTTTTATTTCTTTCTTTCTTTTTCTTTCTTTCCTTGTCTTCCTTTATTTTCCTCCCTCTTCCTTTCTTTCTCTCCCTCCCTTTCTTTCTTCTTCCTTCCTTTATTTCTTTCTTTTCCTCCCTCCCTCCCTCTTTCATTCTTTCTTTTTCTCTTTCTTTCTTTTCCTTCCTTCCTTCCTTTCTTTCTTTGCTTTCCTTCCTTCTTTCCTCCCTCCTTTCTTTCTCTCTCTCTTTCTTCCTTTCTTTCTCTTTCTTTCTTTCTTTCTTCCTCCCTCTTTCTTTCTTTCTTTCTTTCTCTCTTCCTCCTTCCTTCCTTCCTTCCTTCTTCCTTCCTTCATTTCTTTCTTTTCCTCCCTCCCTCCCTCTTTTTTCTTTCTTTCTTTCTTTCTTTCTTTCTTTCTTTCTTTCTTTCTTTCTTTCTTTCTTTCTTTCTTTCTCTCTCTCTCTCTCTCTCTCTCTCTCTCTCTCTCTCTCTCTCTCTCTCTCTTTCTTTCCCTCCCTCCCTCCCTCCCTCCCTCCTTCCTTCCTTCCTTCCTTCCTTCCTTCCTTCCTTCCTTCCAATTTATTGGTGGCCTATCTTCCCACAGGGTAATAATATTGTTAGCAATGGCAATGTGTTTTTCCTGGTTTGGGTGTGCCTCATTCCACTGTGTGAATCTAGCCACTGTATTTTCTAAACTGTGACTCCTGGTTTACGCATGTTGCACAAACATACCCAATTGTAAGTTACTTACTAAATCATGGTTAACTGCCACGGTTGAGCCCAGTCACTGTTTTGGGTTTCCAACAGTATTTTTGGCCCTAATGTGAGATGCCTCGAGTTTGGGGCTGCAAAACAGATGCTCTCCTGCTCGGAGAATATTAGGAGCACCTGAGCTAAAATGGGAACCAAACCACATAACTTAAACACAGTTCTGATTCTACAAAACCAAGTGAAGGTCCACTCTGAAATTCAAAAAAAGATTCGATAGGCTCATTCTTTTCTAAGACAGCAGCCAAGGCAATGAGTTGGCATTTTTCTGCAAGCTGAAAACGCTACTCAGGTGGCTGGAGAATTCCTTCTCAAATACACTTAGCCAGCTTCGACTAAACGCAAAACCATGTTGAGGCCTGCTATGTAAATATATTAAATATTCAATCACTGAATGCTGCTGGCCATCAGCGGGAAACAGCAAGGATGAGAAAGCCTTAAGCACAGCTAATTTGCCGGCTGCTAGGATTTGGGCACCGCTTCAAAATTCACTGAATTTTCGAGCGGAGCCGATGAACAGGGAGCCCAGGCGAAAGACAGAGAAGGAAATTAAAAAAAAATTGGTAAACAACAAGAACAACAATAACATCCATCCAGGCAAGCAGAGCTGACCCACCAAAACAGCGCAGGTACTTCGACTTACAGCATTTAGTGATCATTTGAAGTTACAATGGCACTGAAAAAAAGTGATTTATGACCATTTTGGTTTGAGGATTAGTCTTACGTCACTTTTTTCCATGCCGTAAGTTGAGCATTACCTGTATATAGGTGCCGGCTTTTTCCTCTTTATGGTTTAGCATTTTTACTGAGTTATAAAATATTATTTTATATTATATTTTATAATATTATATTATAATATTATATTATAATATTATAACACCGCCCTGAGTCCTTCGGGAGTAGGGCGGTATACAAATTCAATAAAATAAAATAAATAAAAAATAAATTATAAGATACAAAATACGAAAGTAAATAGGAAAACAGTGGGGGAGGAAGAGAAGGAAGAGAAGTGAGTAAGAATAAGAAAAAAAAGAAAATGAAGGATTGACTTCCGACTCTCCCTGTTGCGATAAAATAAGCCATTACCATCAAATCGCAATTTTGTACTTTTTCATAATAATACGAACAAGCCATTTCTATAAAGATCTATCAATCTACTCGGTAAAACCCCAAATCAAAGTTTCATTTTTTTCCACTTCAAGCACGAAGTTCAGAAGCGCTCTCCACGTGGAAACGAAAGCACTTCTATTCTTAAGCTTTTTCCTCTTTAATTATTCGAATAAAAATGTTTTCATTTCATAAGGCCAGGCTGAAGAATCCTCAAAACTGCCTTTTTTCCCCCATGCAGTTCATCCCTGGTGAGTCATTACTAAAGGTTCTGAAACATGGAACTGAAGTAACAGTAACAGTAACAGAGTTAGAAGGGACCTTGGAGGTCATTTAGTCCAACCCCCTGCTCACACAGGAGACCTGTACTAGGGATTCGTTCTGGATCAGGGGTGTCAAGAATGGATCCGGACCACGGGGTGCTTAGATCCAGCCTGTGGGGCCAGCCTGGAAACAGCAAAGGATTGGCCCACAGTGCCTCTGCCAGCGAAAATACCGCAGTGCCCCCGTGCCCCGTTTTCGCTGGCAGAGGGCTAACCAAGCAAACTAAAAACGAAACAGAAGGAGAAATGTTTCCCTTTTTGCATTTGAGCATCCAAGAAGGGACAGGAAAGGAGAAAGAGAAAGAGGAAAGAGAAGGAAAAAGAGGGGAAGATTGGAAGAGAGCAAGGAAGGAAAAATAAGGAAAGGGGAAGGAAGAAGAAAGGAGAATGAAGAGGGAAGGAAAAAGAAGAGAAGAGAAGAGAAGAGAAGAGAAGAGAAGAGAAGAGAAGAGAAGAGAAGAGAAGAGAAGAGAAGGAAAAATAGAAGTTAGGACAAAATGGAAGGAATGAAAGAAGGAAGGAAGGAGAATGAAGAGGGAAGAAAAAAGAAGAGAAGAGAAGAGAAGGAAGGAAGGAAGGAAGGAAGGAGAATGAAGAGGGAAGGAAAAAGAAGAGAAGGAAGGAAAGGAAAATAGGAGGACAAAATGGAAGGAAGGAAGGAAGGAAGGAAGGAAAAATAGAAGTTAGGACAAAATGGATTGAATGAAAGAAGGAAGGAAGGAGAAGGAAGAGGGAAGGAAAAAGAAGAGAAGGAAGGAAGGGAAAATAGGAGGACAAAATGGAAGGAAGGAAGGAAGGAAGGAAGGAAGGAAGGAAGGAAGGAAGGAAGGAAGGAAGATTATAATGAGAGTGAGGGAGGGTCTCAGGGAAGTCCTGCCTTAGGTGGCCCCCGACACAAGTGATGAGCTGGCCACACCCACCATGGTGACGCCCACCCTGGCCACGCCCACCCAGCCCTCTGAGGTCAAGCACAGCCCTGATGTGGCCCTCAATGAAATCGAGTTTGATACCCTTGTTCTAGATCTTTGGGCTGTCTCTTGCGGTTCAGATCCCGGAATCTGTGCAAATGATCAAGCTTGAAAGAGAGCAAGCAAGAGTTAAGCTCCTTTTGTGCGGGAGCCCTGTAAGATTTGAACATCGCCTAAAACGGCTTCCGTTCCCACCACCAAAGTATTTGCCTCCTCTATTATTTATCAGCCCGTTGCATTATTTAAACCGCCGTACCCCGTAAATGCATGGCACAGAGCTCGTGTATATTCAGCGCTTTGAGTATGTAAACCATTATAATGTTGTCATTAATAATTCGATAGGCTCAAAAGGCTGCAGCTTGCACAGAAAACAGCAATTGGTGTTTTTGCTACCTGACCTGTGAATGCGGAACAGGAGCGAAACCAATAAGAAGCCAGCTTAAGAGACATGGGCTGTGTAGTCCTTGATGACACTGAAAATTGACCAAAACAACAAGTAATGGGTGGAAATTAATCAAGCAGAGAACCAGGGCTGGGATTCAGCTGGTTCAGACTGATTCAGGCGAACCGGTAGTTCCAACTATCAGCTGGCCCCGCCCACCTGCCCTCGCTCTTGCCCAGAGGTCTTCAAACTTTACTGGCTGGAGAATTCTGGGAGTTGAAGTCCACAAGTCTTAAAGCTGCCAAGTTTGGGGACCCCTGCTCTTGCCCTATCCTGTCCTTTATTTCCTTGTTTCTAGCTTATCTGAATCGCGCATTACAGCTGATTTCCGCACCTCAGCTGTTCTACTTACCGGGGCTGGCTTAGAAGGTAAGTGTCAGGTTTCGATGTCATCTCAAATAAATTGCACTCCCAAACAATTAATCTTTGCTGAAATATTCCATTTATTGAGTAAGACAGATCTGGCCCCGACTTCGTCGTAGCCGATACTAACCCTCTAAACCCCAAACCCTTCCCTTTCCGTTCCCCAATTCTCATCTCCTCATTGGCCATCTTCCAAGTCAGTCTCCCCAGCTTCTGACCTCAACCCACAGGAATGTCCCCTCCCCCATCCCATCTCCTAGGGGATATTATCTACAGAGAAAATAAGTAGGTGAAAACTCAAGCCTCGTCTCCTCCTTTTTATGGCAGCATCAGAATGCTGACAGTAAGAAGCTGAGCTTTAAAAACCTCCAATTTTAGCGTTGCACGCAAGCGCCCTAGGCATGCGCACACACATGCGTGCTCACCGAACCGGTTGTTAAACCGTTTGCAGCCCACCACCGCAGAGAACCAACCTAGAACTAAGGAGAAATTTCCTGACAGTGAGAACAATTTATCGACGGAATGACTTACCTCCAGAAATCGTGGTTGCTCCATCACTGGAGAAGATATTGGATAGCCATTTGCTCAGAATGGTGTAGGGCAGTGATGGTGAACCTTTTTGGTGCTGAGTGCCCAAAGTGCTTGTGCGAAACCCCAAAATGCAATGTGAATCCCCTCCTACATGTGCCCCACTCTCCGCACATGCGGTCTGTCCCGCCCCTTGCCCATTTTTGGCTTCCAGGTTGGTGCAGGAGGCTTTCCAGGCCCAAAACGGGGCATGGGAGGGGCACATTTACCCGCGCACACACACACACACAAAATGCAATGTCAGTGCCCCCGCACATGCGCCCCGCCCACTGCACACATGCACGTGCACGTCCCCTGCATGCGCCCTGTGCATGCACGGCAGAGACCAGAAGCCCAGGTGGACAGTGGGAGACACACACACATGTACGGTGGAGCTGGGCTGGGGCGACGGCTGGTGTGCCCAAAGAAAGGGGTCTGCATGCCATAAGATCTCCATCCCGGGTATAGGGAATGGGTGTCAAACTCATGTCATCACGATGGCATCACGTGATGTATCAGGACTTCCCCCCCTTCGCTAAACTGGGCGTGGATGTGGCCAGCATGTGACGCATCCGGCCCATGGGCCAGGAGTTTGACAGCCCTGGTATAGTGTCTCTTCCTTCAGCAAGGGTTGGACTAAATGATCTCCAAGGTCTCTTCTAACTCCGTTCTTCTGTATTCTGACCAGTTGCAGAGCTTGGCTTGGCCACAGAAGGACGGAAGCTGGTCAGGTTGAGCTCTTCCTCCATTTTAAGCGGAGTTGAAAGAGCCTGTTCAATTCAGCTCAATCCGGCCGAGGGTCAGCGGAGCGAGCAACTCCCCAAGCAACAGAACGGAATCTTTATTTGATTTAAACTGGAATTGCTTGGGGAAGGCGCCGAGAGACTTTTGAAAGGAAGTCATTTTAAGGCCGCAAAGATGCCACAATCACTTCAAACGGAAATTGCTCTAAAGCTGCCTCTACAGAGGACGTCTCATTCCGCTTCTTCTCTCATTTGTAGCACCCTGTCAGGTTTGAAGCTGTCCTGAAAGATGTTAGGCTAAAGCTGGCTCTTATGCGGCTTCTTTTGTGTGTCGCCCATCTCCTATAGAGGATGCTAGGTGTGCTTCTACATTATTTGCAAAGACAATATCTCTATCTGGCTGTCAGGTTTCGATGCTATCTCAAAATAAATGAATTTCCAAAGTGTCAATCTTTGAGGAAATTTTCTCTTTATTGAGCATAACGATCTGATCCTGGCTCCTTCGTGGTCAGTACTGACCTTTATCCCCCAATCCCTCCCTTTCCAATCCCCAATTCTCTGCTTCTCATTGGCTATCTTCCAAGCCACTTTCCTCATCCCTTCTTCGTCAGATCACAGGAATGTCTCCCCCCCACCCATCTCCGAGGAGACAGAATCTTCAAAGGGATTTAGTAGGCAAAAGTTCAAGCTTCTCCTCTCTTTATATATCAGTGCTGGGACGCTGACATCGGCACTCTTTCCACTGGGATAAAATTCATCCCAAGAAAGTTGTCTTGAATATTTTAACAACAGAAGAACCAAATGAGGTTTCCCGTCCCCAATAAATGAGACGTAGAAAGGAGGTTCCAAATTTATAATTTGGGGGTTCGGGAGAACCTCTAGCTAAGATTCTGTGCAGTTTGGAGAACTCACAAATCCCACTCCTGGCTGTCTCCACCCACCCCAACCCTCCCAGGAATCCCCACGCGGCCCGTTTTGGATGCAGGTAAGTGCAGGGAGCATGCAGGGGCTCGGAGAGGGCGGAAAATGGGCCTACCGGAAGTTTGGGAAGAGGCCTCCAGAACCTGGGGAGGGCAAAAACACCCCCCATGGTGCAGGAGGCCAACTAGGCCATGCCCACCCAGAGGACTCCTTGCTATAATTTCTGAAGCCCACCTCTGCTTATAATCAGCATAAACTGGCAGCCAACGAGACAAAGGACATTTTTAAAGGAACCGTGACAACAAGAACAAAAGTCACAACATAAAGAAACAGGAAGTGCTGAACCGGAGGACAAAGGGCAGTGAAAGAAAAACGTCTTTTTATTTACCTGTCTGAAGCCATTCCTGGTGTACTGCAGGATTTTCAGAGCATAGTTTGATCGTTGACCTTTGCTGTTGAACTCTATGTGACCAGTGAGACCTTCCAATTCTACCTGTCCAAGAGAGGGTGAGTTGCAGCGCCAGATAGAAACTGTGAGTCTGAAGGATACAGTCCCTACAATTCTCATGTCAAGACAGAAGGGAAAACACACTGTGTTTTCCCGAAAATTATTATTGGGCTTATTATTGAATAATAAGCCCAATTGGGCTTTTGAGCGCATGCGCTAAAATAAGTCCCCTGAAAATAAGCCCTCCCTGAAAATAAGCCCGGCCCAAAAATAAGCCCTCCCCAAAAATAAGCCCTCCTCGAAAATAAACCCTCCCCAAAAATATTTAAACATATGTGCAGCCGGTTCCCGCCATTTCCTCTGGTTAGGGTTAGGGAGACAGAACTGGAAATCAGGTAAGACGGCAAGCATCTTGCTCCATGCGCCCCAAAATAATAAGACCTCCCCTAAAATAAGGCCAAGCGCTTATTTCGGGCTTCAAAAAAATATAAGACAGGGTCTTATTTTCAGGGAAACACTGTAGTCTTGCATGTAACATCTTGGATCTTGGTCTAAGGTCCCTACAATTCTATGATTCTAAGAAAACTACTGGAAAAGTCTGTTGCTCCTCACAGTTGTGAGAAGTTTCAGGTCTGGAAGGAAGATGGGAAGTTTTTGGACAGGGTACCAATGTGATTAGGGGAGAGGGGAGGAAGTCCAGGCCACCTGCGTTGTGAAACGGTGATGACCAAGCCAACTTTCTTTC
This sequence comes from Pituophis catenifer annectens, assembly GCF_029215685.1. Taxonomy (NCBI): domain Eukaryota; kingdom Metazoa; phylum Chordata; class Lepidosauria; order Squamata; family Colubridae; genus Pituophis; species Pituophis catenifer. Next base: position 23,527,443 of record NW_027256892.1, read on the forward strand.
TGCCTCCATAGCCGGTCTGCCTTCTGCAGGGACCTTTTGTTCCCATCACCGCAGCTGTGAGTTGCACCGTTGAAAGCGAGTGCTTAATTCAAACGCGTTGCCTGGGACTTGAAGGGGAAGCCATTACATGGCTGGGTGGCACCAGGCGTCACATTGGGTTTATGTGAACATGAAGCACGAGGATGCAAAGGTCTGGTAAATCCAGATAACCACGCTCTGCTAATTGTTGACGAAGCATTAGATTATTGATTTTCCGGCAATACAGATCCCACACAGGAGCAAATACAACCGTCGCAATTTCTGTTAGAGATTCTTTTTTTTTTTTCCAACAGAATGCAAAGCTCCAATCGAGCTTGTGAGGGTCATGTCGAGTGACTTGTCCATCATCAAAAGCTGAAATAAGAAAAGGTCTCCTTTGTGCAGATGGATACAAGTCATATCCTGTGCCATATTCAGCAGGGCGAACCCCAATCAAGGTCCAACGAAGCCAGCATAGAACTTGTATTTACTGACAGACACCCTTTCAATAAAAGGACATTGTCCCACAGCCGAGCAAACATAGATTCAGGTCCACTAGGAACTTAAGAACATCTTAGTTTGTTGCCTAGGTGTCATTTGGAGGTCTGCCAAATAGATGATGGACTCATGAGGAGCTATCATTAAAAAACATGCAAACTTGCCGTGCATTCTTTGAAGGTCTTACTCTTTGGATCGAAGTTAGCAAACATCTTCGATAAAGCCTACAACAAGGTTGTCCAACCTTGACAACTTGTGGGTTTCAACTCCCAGAATTCCCCAGCCACTTCAACTTCTGGGAGTTGAAGTCCACAGGTCTTAAAGTTGTTAAGGTTGGACACCCCTGACCTAAAACCTACTGTTGTAGTCTGTTGTGATATGGATTCCTTCAGTGGAGCTATTTACGCAAATTCCTAGGACCCCTTCTGATGCTTCCTATGATCTATTCCTACAACCTTAAGGGAAAGGGAAAGATTCCCCTCGTACATATGTGCTAGTTGTTCCCGACTCTAGGGGGCGGTGCTCATCTCCATTTCAAAGCCGAAGAGCCAGCGCTGTCCGAAGACGTATCTGTAGTCTTGTGGCCGGCATGACTAAATGCCAAAGCCGCACGGAACACTGTTACCTTCCCACCAAAGGGGGTCCCTATGTTGTGGCTCCGTTACCTGAGCCTGTGTCATCAGCAGGAGAGGACTCCGAGAGTGAAGAAGAGGAGTTGGCAAGGCCTCCCTCTCCAGGACCCTCCTCTCTGGCAATGCCTTCAGTGTCTGCCAAAGGGCAAGAGATAGGGCCAGGGCCAAGCACGTCCACACAGCCACAGATGGACAGTGATGAGGGTAATGAGTCTTGGCTGGACCCACGCCAGCGTCGCAGAGATAAGCGCGTGCAACAGAAGAAAGGGCGTGCCCGAGATTAGGCTGAGTCAGTGGACCACACCCCACAGGATATAAAAGGGAGCGTGGTGGCCAGTCAAACCTTGTGACGAACAAAGCTGAAAGCTTCCACGCCATTCTGCATTGCCGGACTTTTGCTTTAAGACTTTGCTGGAGTATCTCTGGACTTGATTAATTCCGTAATTATTGAGCTGCTTTCCTTTGATGTATCAGAAGTAGGGAGAAGTTATCTCTCCTCTTTGTAAATAATAAACTCTTGGCAGGCAGCCACTAGGTTGTTGCCAAGTTCCGTTATCATAAGGAAAAGGATTTTGCCGGCTGGTTCGGTCTTTAACTCCTGAACGTCTGTTGGTGTGTGTGCGTGGGGTTGGGGACAGAACACCCTATTTTTCTACTTGCATTTTTTACCTGCTTTCAAACTGCTAGGTTGGCAGAAGCTGGGACAAGTAACGGGAGCTCATCCCATTACGCGGCACTAGGGAATCGAACCACTGAACTGCCGACCTTTTGATCGACAAGCTCAGAGTCTTATCCACTGAGCCACCGTATCCCTACAACCTTATTTTATGGTAAACTTCTAAGCAGGACTCCTGTCTATCTCACGCTGAAAACAGGGGTGAACCCACATCCCCAAATCCTCCGCGCTCAATCCATTCTCACCATTCTGAGGTAGTTCATCAAACTGGTGCCGTGTTGCCAAATTTGGGCAGATCCACAAGACAAGGGTTTCACGCCAATTTCTTGGCTCCGGTTCAGCTCTTGGACTGCACCGACCACGGCATAGACCGCATCGAACAATAAGGCAGAAGACAGCTGAAGAAAACGGAAGACAAGGAACCAGGAGAGGAAATGTTATTGGGACCCAAAGTCCAGGCCAATCCCAAAACAATAACCTGGCACAGAATAAAAGACAATTAAACAAGTAAATTCTTGGTTCCAATCAAAGGAGAATAAAGTTTATGCATTTGATGGCGAAGACCCTGAACGAATCGTTAGCCGGTGGTACTACCTCACTAAGCAAGACTGATTTCTAACATGCTAATAAGAATTAAACCGATTTGGTGCTTGGTTGGAAGAATGGAATGGAATGGAATGGAATGGAATGGAATGGAATGGAATGGAATGGAGTGGAGTGGAGTGGAGTGGAGTGGAGTGGAGTGGAGTGGAGTGGCATGGCAAAGGGTAGGGTTGAGTAGAGCAGAGTAGAGCAGAGTAGAGTAGAGTAGAATAGAATAGAATAGAATAGAATAGAATAGAATAGAATAGAATAGAATAGAATAGAATAACAGAGTTGGAAGGGGCCTTGGAGGTCTTCTAGTCCAACCCCCTGCTTAGGCAGGAAATCCTACACCACTTCAGACAAATGGTTATCCAATCTCTTCTTAAAAACTTCCAGTATTGGAGCATTTACAACTTCTGGAGGCAAGTTGTTCCACCGGTTAATTGTTCTAACTGTCAGGAAATTTCTCCTTAGTTCTAGGTTGAATCTCTCCTTGATTAGTTTCCACCCATTCCTTCTTCTCCTGCCTTCAGGTGCTTTGGAGAATAGCTTGACTCCCTCTTCTTTGGGGCAGCCCCTGAGAGATCGGAACACTGCTATCATGTCTCTCCTAGTCCTTCTTTTCATCAAACTAGACATACCCAGTTCTTGCAACCGTTCTTCATATGTTTTAGCCTCCAGTCCCCTCATCATCTTTGTTGCTCTTCTCTGCACTCTTTCTAGAGTCTCCACATCTTTTTTAAATTGTGGCGACCAAAACTGGATGCAGGATTCCAAGTGTGGCCTTACCAAGGCATTATAAAGTGGTATTAACACTTCACGTGATCTTGATTCTATCCCTCTGTTGATGCAGCCCAGAACTGTGATGGCCTTTGGAACACAAGGAAATACCAGAGCTATAATCCAGACTATATGCAGTATTATATGCAGAAGTGGGTTTCAGAAGGTTCTGACCAGTTCTGGAGAACCGGTAACGGAAATTTTGAGTAGTTCGGAGAACTGGTAAATACCACCTCTGACTGGCCCTGCCCCCATCTATTCTCTGCCTCCCGAGTCCCAGCTGATCAGGAGAAAATGGGGATTTTGCAGTAACCTTCCCCTGAAGTGGGGTGGGAATGGAGATTTTCCAGTATCCTTCCCCTGCCACACCCACCAAGCCATGCCACGCCCATCAAGCCACACCCACAGAACCAGTAGTAAAAAAAATTGAATCCCACCACTGATTATATGGATCTTTTTTTTAAAAAAATAAATATATAGGGCCTTTTTAGTTATGGCATCATCATTGTGAAACCCCACCTGTGATTTACATATCAATTCAAGAATTAACCTTTTAAGGAAGATTTGGCATGGAATTAATCCCATTTGTTATTTTTCCTAGCCTGGTTTTGCTCTGAGATTTATATTTTTCCTCCTATTACGATTTTTTACAGAGTTCTTTTTATTGGAGGTCTGTCAAATGGAGTTCTCCTGTTTCTATTATCTGTAATTTGATGTTATTGTTCTTAATTAATTTTAATCTACGTTGCAGGCTGCTCTGCTTTCTTTCTGAAGAAGGAGAGCCAGGGAAAAGGTTGATAAGGTACAATAACGATCGTGTTTATCCAGAAACAATTAAAATATTTTGCAACGCTATTTGAGAGTGTCTTGCAAACGATCTTGATGTATCAGATTTTATTAGGAAAACATGCTCTACGATGTTATCCAAGCAAGCGGAACACAGGAACAACTCCAGCCTACACGATAAATCAATTCTGATGAAATGTCCTAGATCAAAACTGTTCTACACATATTTTTTAACCTTGTACAGTTATATTCCGTCAGCGCATTAATTTGCTCTGAGTCACACTTACAGAGAATGTGGCTTAATTAATAGTAGATTCTGCTATATTTCCCAATAAAACTACTTTGACCTCAGATCCCGGGATTGTTTTGATACACTTGCAAGAGTGGCTATTCATTTGTCCCTTTTAATCAATATTTTTTTTTCATCCTGTCATATGTTTCTCAGCTAACCACAAATATTTACTCTCAATACGGGATTTAAAGAGTTTCAGTAGAAAGAACGTATCTATTCTGGGACACGGATGAATGAATCAATATCTTTGTGTCTCAGTCACTAATTCCTTCAGCGTAACAACATTATGGGAAACTGAGAAAGGAGACTTTCTCCAAATGCCTCCTAAATTACAATTCCCCAAAAGATTTATTTAATTCTGTCTTTATCTTGGGATTCCAATCGCTGAAATGGCATTCACCTCTGTCCAAATAATCTTTTAACACTTATATTTATCGATCCAATTTAAAACATCCCAGCGGATGGATAGAAACGCCACTTTCCTTTTGCAAATCTACAGAGATGTACGTTCCTGTTTTGGCCATATCCATTTTCTGCATCCGTAACTCTTATCTCAACAAGAAGTAAATACTTGCAACCCTTCGATTCTTTTCCATTTCTGACTTTACACTCAGACCCAGAAACATTCCACCTGTTTTCTCTGCACTCATTGGAAATTCAGATTTCAAGGCTATTTCCTACATTCTGGGTAAACAGTTTAACTAGCTGAGCATCCATGCAGAGGCTGCCTATTGATATAGTGGAATATTTAATCCATTCCATGTGCTAAAAATACCCTCCGTGCTAAAGCTTTCTGGTGATAACAAAAGAAATAAAGACATCGGAATGAGATGAGTTGAAGCAAAGCTTCGCAGGAGAATATTATTTGGGATTAATTGCCATTTTAACTAGAAATCAGTTGTCCTCTTGGCATCGTTTGGCTGATGTCTGCTTTTGATAACGCCAGCTTTATCCAGATAAACATATTCAAGATAGGTTGTCTTCTATCTCTTTTTCAAGAAATTCAGACTGCTATATTTGATTCTTCTCCCTACTCTTCTTTTTAGTTTTTTAGTCCTTCTTTTATATCTAGCCCAGTTCTTCAAGGGCAGCCTTTAAGTAGTGGCCAAAATTGTTGAAACCTTTTGGGAAATGTGTATTTTCTAAAACTAGCTCATAACACCACTTTTTTTGGGAGTAGAACCATAAAATTATATATCAATGGAAAGATAATTTAATCAAGAATGTAATGCAATATCTTTTATGACGGGTTTGCTGTTAGAATAGCAGTTAAATGGACTTTAATCAGAGCTGAAGAAGCTTTTTGGATGAGAAGCAAAACGTCTTCAAAGAAAAACCAGTTGCCTCTTGGGAAAAGCACCTCTGGGAGTGAGAAATATTCTTTGCACAAATTCCTTAGCCTTTTTCCAGAGATTGTTCTGAATGCTACGTGGAAAGAATCCAAGGTCAAACCCACCAGCAGCAGGTTAAAACCAAATTTATCTTGGTGGGCCTCTATTCTCTGTCATCGTGTCCGTTGCCTGACTTATGATCTTCAAAGTTCTTTTAGTCAATGTTTTCACATCTTCTCTTCTCTTCTTTTCTGTGCTTGTAGATCTTAATGAAGCATATGACACTATTGATTGGGATTTTCGACTTTGCAGCCTACAAACATTTGCTTCAGTTCTTAGATTTCTGAAAAAATCTTGTGTCCACTGTCTTGTGGGTTTTTTTTTTAAAAAAAAAATTATTAGACAAGATGATCAAAGGCAGTTTCCCGAGAAGCAGAATTATAGGGCTTTAGGATTTAGAGAAAATATTCTGCAGCAGAGTTGCTCAAGGCAATGGAGATCCCATTAACAAATCCAAACAATTTTCTATTCCATCACCTCCTTCCAGGCACATCAAATTTAGGGAGAGGGGGGAGGAGCAGGAGAAGGATTTCAGGGCATGAAACAGAAATTCAACCCACTATCTAAAGCTCAAATTCTAATAACACACTCAGTTCCATGAATGTGAAGGCACATTGAGAGTTCAAGCTTGGTAGAGGAGAATTATTGGGTTTCCAGGAAAACCGAGTTTTTAGGAAAAAGTAGATGCAGAGTGGTTTTAAACTGATAACAGCTGAGTCTATCTCAAAAGGTTAGAATACAATAACTTTGCAAAGGAGTGAATCCAATGGAATTGTCTTAAAATGGACTATGGCTAGCTGATTGGAAGAGCCCATGCTCTATTGCCACATTTTGTGGCAAGTCCCAACTCTATTCAATAACAAATCCAACCCAACCCAATCCATTCCATCAATCCAATCCATCAAAACCACTGTGCCTTGAACATTGTTGACATACACAGTCTAGTGCCAACTAAGGACATGCACCGTCTAGTTGACCTCGTGTTTCTTACTGTCTGCCCCATGATCTGGAAGAGAGTCTACGACAACTCTCCATGGCCCGTTCTCTGCAGACCACTTGTCATGACCAATTCACTGTGGGACCACTTGCCATGGCCAACTTGCCACAAGACAACTTGACATGGGACAGTTCCACACAGGATTAGTTCCTTTTATTATTCATCAAAGCATTACGAAAGCTGGTAGTCGTAGGAATGATTTCGTTTGATAGTACAAGAACTGAAATAATTTTTGACGAAAACACAGTCGACAAAAATAGAAGGCACTAAGGCAGGGGTCAGCAACCTGCGGCTCTGGAGCTGTATGTGGCTCTTTCACTCCTCTGCTGTGGCTCCTTGGCACTCTAAATATGCGTCACAACCGCCAATGTGCGACATCCGCCAGCATGCAATTTATTGAGCTTTTCAACCCCTGGTATGCCAACCGTGGATAAATCCAAGAAAAGAAAAGTTTCAGAAGAAAAACAGAACGTTTAATTCAACTACATATGCTAGTTTGTGGCCGCTCAAGAAATAGTCAGGCACGGGAAGGGTTTTGTGGCTCCTGGTGTTTTCTTTTCTGTGGGAAATGGGTCCAAATGGCTCTTTGAGTGTTTAAGGTTGCAGACCCCTGCACTAAAAGAATCCTGCCGTGAGTTGTCTCAGAGCATGTTGGCTGGGATGTGTTGGTCGCAGCAAATTAGACATGACCAACTCTTGGTGAGTTGTCCCAATCCACTGAAAGAACCTTCTTGGCTTCTTTCTGTCTTGTCAAGCTTTTCATCTGAATCTTGCTTGAGAACCACATTTCCTCCTCTGTCTGGATCGTTTAATTGCCCGCTCCCTCTGCCACTATTTATCTGTTACTCTTATTTAAGGCAATAAAGCAATTTGGGATTCAGCGAGGATGGCAGCCAATTAAGTTGTATTTCTCCATAAGGAGGCTATTGTGTCGATCCCCCAGGCTCTCCCAGGCATCCAATGGGTTTGAAATATGTCTTCCCTTACTTCCCCACCCCACCCCATTCAACCTTAGATTCAGTCATCACCCTTTTAGAGTTCTCATCCCTTCTCTGCTGACACGAACAGTCCGTCTGCAAATGTCTCTTCGTTTGCTCATTAGCGCCTCTTGTTTTCCATGCCATTTGGTTTCATTTTGGGTTTCTCCAATTCTGATCGACTCAAGTGAAAATGATTCAGAGGTGCAAGGAAGGTATCTCTCTAACAAATGTGTCTAAATTCTTCTTGACGTGACGTGCCCAGAATTTGACCTAGAACTCCAAGAGGTGTCCAACCAGAGGTGGTATTCAGCCGGTTCGGATCGATTCACCTGAACCGGTAGCAGAAATTGAAAGTGGGCCCGTCCACCTTCCTGGATCTATGCCCGTGATGGCGAACCTATGGCATGCGTGCCACAGGTGGCACGTGGAGCCATATCGATGGGCACGCGAGCGTTGCCCTAGCTCAGCTTCAGCGTGCGCCACCTGATTTTTGGGCTTCCAGGTCCACCGGAAGTCGGCAAACAGGCCATTTCTGTCCTCCAGAGGGCCTCCAGGATGGTGCAGAAGGCCATTTTTACCCTCCCCAGGCTCCAAGAAAGGCTCTGAAGCCTGGGGTGATAGAAAAAGGGGCCTACTGGGCCCACTGTGCCACTGTGTGCCAAAAGTGGGGGGAGCACGGTGGGACACACGTGCATGCATGGGGTGGGATGGGGACGTTGAATTATAGGTGTGGGCACACGCGCTTGCGACCCCCTCGCTTTTGGGACGCAACAGCAAAAAGGTTAGCCATCACTGCTCTATGCCATCTTATTTGGGCATATTTTTGAGGCCGGGCACATGTGCAGAAGGCAGGAGCTGTTCTGTCCCCATCTCACACACGCACACAAACAGATAGCCAGGGGTTAAATAAAACTGGCAGACAACAAATTCTTTCGATAAGAGAATTGGCAGCAACCCAGTAGCTGCTTGCCAAGAACTTTACTCATAGAGGGAGGGGGTGTTCCTCCATCAGATAAACCCAAACAAGATACACACAGTTCAAGAATTGTTAAGTCCACTCCGTATTAAATCCAAGGCAGATAATGTTGTTTCAAAGATACAATGTGACTCGCTAGTAGTTTGTTTTGTCCGTCACAGAGTCTGAATGGCCACCTCACCCCCTTTTATCCCCTGTGGGGTGTGGTCCAGTGACTCAGCCTAATCTCTGGCACGCCTCCTTTTCTGCTGCACGCGCCTGTCTCTCCGACGCTGGCGTGGATCCAGCCAAGACTTATCTCCATCACTGTCCGACTGCGAGGAGATATCTGGCTCCTGGCCAATCTCTTCTCCTTCAGGAGACACCTGAGGCATTGCCAGAGAGGAGGGTCCTGGAGAGGGAGACCTGGCCAACTCCTCTCCTTCATGTTCGGAGCCTTCTCCCTCCGATAAGTCGGCCTCGGGGGTCGGAGTCACAACAGGCGCGCATGAGAACTGGGCACGCGCACAGGTGGCAAACCAGTAGCAACATAATGTGAAACACACAGCTGTGTACAACCCATGTATAATAAAGCGGAATCATTACATCCCATGATTTAGAAATTAAATTTCTCTTTTTTTTTGGCAGCCAGATCACACTCCAACTCATATTTAGTAATTTAAATATGTGAAAAGTTTTCTTTCATTATGCTTTTATAACTCTGTATGACCATTAGGAGTTCAAAGGAACCGCTAAGGAGAGAAAAAAAAACTAGAAATATAACCAACCTTGTAATCAACAAGGAATCTAACCCGTATCTACAGAGATCGATTGCGGAGGTCTTCTAACTAAAGAATAAAGTTGCCTGAACTGCTAACAGTATTAAGAAGTCAAGAAACCTCGTGTAGGTCAAGCGATTTCACTGAAGGAGCGGATTAGGAAGGCTATTGACGCTTTTGAACTTTGGTTTTGGAGAAGGCTCCTGAGAAAACCACGGACGATCAAGGAAACAAATCAATGAATCACTGAACAAAGTCATCCAAACTTCTCACTCGAAGGACAAATGACCGGATTCGAATATTTGGACACGGGAAGGCAAAGACCCAGCTGCCCGGAGGAGCCTCTAATGCTGGGAACGGTGGAAGACAAGAAGACAACAATCAGCAGAAAGGGGGGATGGACTTTGTTACAGTGGTGATGGATGTCAGGCCTGGAAGCCATCTTTTTCGTTGGACCTTCAGGCCTGCCACATTTACTACTTCGGAAAACTGGGAGGGGGAAATTGTGTGGAGCCAGGGTGATTTACAGTCATAATAACATTCCTTTCTCAGAAAGTCAAGGACATCTTGCCCTGCACCTGGAGAGCTAGAACTGGGAGGCATCTCCAGTTGGGATGGTGCTTGGATTGGATGATGTGATGGACATGTGGGCGTTGGACAGGGATTTGAACTTTCCTTTGGGTGGAATCCTAGGGGGGAGGACTCCTGGAAGGGGTGGGGCAGGAAGGGGCAGGGCCAGCCAGCAATTTAACTACCGGTTCTCCCGAACCGGCCTGAACCAGACGAATCTCACCAGTGATGATATTGTATACTTTCGCTTGTTCTCTAATCCATATGTACGGAATCCATACGTAACATGCAGTGGGATCTATATTGGAAGATCACAAAGCTGCTTTACCCATTTGACATTCACATTCATGGACCATGACACAGGTAGCCTTCGACTTACAATTTTGCCCCAGATTTCTGCCGCTAAGCAAGACAATTGTCAAGTGAGATTTGCCTCATTATACAACCTTTCCTGCCCGACTTGTTAAGTGAATCACTGCAGTTGTTCAGTTAGTGACATGGTTTCACATTTTGTTACCACCGGTTTGCTGCGTGCGTGCGCCTTCCACACATGTGCTTTGCTCACGCGTGTGCCTCCTGCACATGTGCCCAGCCTCAAAAACGTGCCTAAGTAGGACAGCATAGAGCCGGGGTAGGTGGGCAGGTGGGCGGGCAGGTAAGTGGTGTGGTGTGGCTTGGTGGGCATAGCTTGGTGGGCGTGGCAGGGGAAGGATACTGCAAAATCTCTATCCCCACCCCACTCCAGGGGAAGGATACTGCAAAATCTCCATTCCCACCCCACTCTGGGGCCAGCCAGAGGTGGTATTTGCCGGTTCTCTGAACTACTCGAAATTTCCGCTGCCGGTTCTTCAGAACCTGTCAGAACCTGCTGGATTTCACCCCTGCATCATAGTCACACTTTCATAATAAAGTGAAGCCTTCTCAACAATTACACAGTCAGTGTTTATCCTACAATTTATAATAAAAGGAAAGATCCATGCCCTTTTGATGGCCCTATTTAAATACCGGTAAATGCATGCTAAAAAAAAAACAAAACCACCTCCTTTTCTTTTGATGAAGTATGATTGTGCTGCTAAAACACTAATTTGAAAACAAAGACAATTTAAACATAAAATGTTCAGCCGTACAGTTCTCCAAATGACCAAGTCCTTTAGCCCTATTTTTTTCCTCTCTCTCTCTCTCGCTCTCTCTCTCCTAGGAAACCATCCTTGAAGAGCTCTCTATGTTTTTTTTTTTAAACTCCTACTTTATTATCTCTCTGTGTATAAGAGAATGACACACTTGGCCTCCAATTTAATGTGGAGAATTACGAGTTGTACCATTCCAATGGTACAAGCAGGATTTCTGACACTAGAAGAAACAATTAATTACCAACATCTGTTTTCAGCCCACATTTTTAATTACCTAATCTAGCCATCTGTAATTTTCAGCGCTTTTCCTTGAGTTTCCATTCCTGGCTGTGTGATTCAGGGGAGTCACGCTTGGAACAAAGGACACCCTAACATTTTCCGCAGAAAAAGTTCCATAATCCCCCACCCAGATTTCCGCAGCTGTCACAAATCTCCCTGTAAAAAACTCAGTCATCAGATGTGTCCAGCATCCAGAAGGGCAGAGGAAGAAGCAAAGGATGGAAACTAATCAAGGAGAGAAGCAACCTGGAACTAAGGAGAAATTTCCTGACAGTTAGAACAATTAATCAGCGGAACTACCAATCTACTGAATAAAACTCCGCATTGGAGACAGGAAAGGCATCCGGCCAGGCATCTCGGCTCCATTCAGTTGCCCAGACTCCATCCTGCAAGGGATGATGGGGTCATTAACACAAGATGAATTGTGGCTTCATAGAGTTTCCTACTTGAGCAGAGGGTTGGATTAGAAGGCCTTCAAGGTCCCTTCAGACTCGGTTATTCTGACTATGCAGAATTCTCTGTGGAAGCTCACGTCTCTTGAGTCCAAGCAAGGAAACACCAGCGGACTATCTATGGCCACCAGCTACACTTCTGGGATTTGGAGAGCTTCTGGAAGCCAGCCTCACCTGCTGGCATCTGCTGCCAGCCAGAGCTGTCACGGAAAGGAAAAGAAATTGCATTTTGGCTGCCCGCAAAGATGTGTGTGTGTGTGTGTGTGTGTGTGTGAGACAGTGAATCAAACAGAGCCAGGGGGAGGAAATGGGAAGAAGAAGCTCTCCGCTCCCAGACGCCTTGCTCAAAATTTGAATTTTAACAATTCCTCGGGGACCCACTGAGATAATTTAAACTGTTTTTGAAACAGCTCAATGGTTTCCAAGCAGAGGAATGTAATGGCACGCCATACCACAAAAGAGGTAACCATCGCGCTGCCTCGCAATTTGGAAGTTGGAGTTGATGTTAAGACAGGAGGCTCAATTCTTTTATTTGTAAGCTATTCTTCTCCCCACCCAAAAGCTAATTTTCCCTAGATTTCTGCCGGATACTAAATAAGGATATTCCCCCCCCCAGGAATGGAACCGCAAGGGGACAGTTTTGAGAGAAAACTGATTTTGGGAGAAAGGAATGCGCAGCTATAATCTCTGCAAATCCCCAAAGCTACTTTGGTTTCTGAAAATTCTAAAAAAACAAAACAAAACCTCATTGAGATCATATTGTCCATATTTCTGTGAGACTCCTGGAAAAATCCACGGTAAAGGACTGCATAATATAATCAACCCTTTGCGCAGATAAACTTTGAGCCCCATTAAATTGGGATAATGGTTCTTTTAAAAATCCAGAACAAAACCTGCAAAATCAATACAGGTAAAAGCTCAAGAAAAGCCATAGCATGAGAGAGAGAAAGAGAGAGAGAGAGAAAGAGAAAAGAAAGAGAAAGTAATAGAGAGAGAGAAAGAAATAGAGAGAGAAAGAATTAGAGAGAATGAGAAAGGGAGAGAGGGAGGGAGAGAGAGAGGGAGAGAGTGTGAGAGAGAGAGAAAGAGAAAGAGAGAGAGAGAAAAGAGAAAGAGAAAGAAATAGAGAGAGAATTAGAGAGAATGAGAAAGGGAGAGAGAGAAAGAGAGACAGAGAAAGAGAAAAGAGAGAGAAAGTAATAGAGAGAGAGAGAGAGAAATAGAGAGAGAAAGAATTAGAGAGAGGGAATGAGAAAGGGAGGGAGGGAGAGAGAGAGAGAGAGAGAGTGAGAGTGTGAGAGAGAGAGAAAGAGAGAGAGAAAAGAGAAAGAAATAGAAAGAGAAAGAATTAGAGAGAGAGAATGAGAAAGGGAGGGGGAGAGAGAGAGAGCAAGAGTGAGAGTGTGAGAGAGAAAGAAAGAGAGAGAGAAAGAGACAGAGAGAAAGAATGAGAGAGAGAATGAGAAAGGGAGAGAGGGAGGGAAATAGATAGATAGATAGATAGATAGATAGATAGATAGATAGATAGATAGATAGATAGATAGACAGATAGAAGAATCAACAAGAGAGACCACTGCAGCCAGGATGATGAAGGCTGATGAATTGAAAAGGGACTTGTCCATAGTGTAATTAATCCAAGAAAAGCAAATTGTGCCTGTGGTTTAGACAGATGATAGATAGATAGATAGATAGATAGAGAGAGAGAGAGAGAGAGAGCAAGAGAGTGAGAGTGTGAGAGAGAAAGAGAGAGAGAGAAAGAGAGAATGAGAAAGAGAAAAAAAAAAGAGAGAGAGAGAGAGAGATAGGGAGGGGGAGAGAAATCCTTTTTCATTCCAGCCTATCACAAATCTTTGCCTTTATGAACAAGCTTTATTTATATTGTGTTCCGCCTGAAGTATTTAAGCAACGGAGGGACTGCTCTAGGTACGCAGAGAAAGAGGGCAATGAATTAGCCAATGTGTTTCTCTGGATTGAGAGAGAAGAGTGGGTGGACAGTGATGAAGAGAGACAGAGGAGGATCTGAGCTAGGTGGAAACCAGAGCAGGTTGGAAAACGTGCCAGCAAGCAGCAGAAATCTCTCTGGTGCCAGCCGCTCCTGATATTTTAGGGCAGAGAACACCGTCATGCAACTCACATCATATACACCTTCTTAAGAGCCCGCTGATCTTTCACGTGATGGGGGGGGGAGGGAGGAGAAGATTGAGTGCCGGCTTAAGTATTCACATCTCCAGTTTTGCGTAAGAGCCAACACTAACTATGCGTCTTTCTACCTTTCCAGACAAGCCACGTGTGGGCAGAATCCCTAAATTTCCTTTTCTTTCTGCTTTCTAGGAAAGACACAAGTCATCCCTTCCAGGTGATCTGAAACCAGCGGTGAAATCAACTTACCTTCCCCACCGGTTCGGAAGTGCGCGCGCCAGTGGTGGGTTTAATTTTTTTTTACTACCGGTTCTGTGGGTGTGGCTTGGTGGGTGTGGCATCGCTTGGTGGGTGTGGCTTGGTGGGTGTGGCATATCTTGGTGGGCGTGGCTTGGTGGGTGTGGCAGGGGAAGGATACTGTAAAATCGCCATTCCCTCCCCACTCCAGGGGAAGGTTACTGCAAAATCCCCATTCCCTCCCGATCAGCTGGGACTCAGGAGGCAGAGAATAGATGGGGGCAGGGCCAGTCAGAATTTTTACTACCGGTTCTCCGAACAACTCAAAATTTCCGCTACCGGTTCTACAGAACTGGTCAGAACCTGCTGAAATCCACCTCTGGCGCACACGCGCGGACTTTCTGTGCATGCGTAGAGGGTAAAAAACAGGTTACTTCCTGGTTAAAACCAGGAAGTAATGACGACTGGGCAGGTGGGCGGAGCCTCGTGCTACCGTCGCTACCAGTTCTCCGAACCACCCGCCGCCATCGCTACCGTTTCGGTCGAACTGGTCCGAACCAGTAGCATTTCACCCCTGTCTGAAAGGCTTCAAGAGAGAGAGAGAGAGGGAGAGAGAGAGAGAGAGAGAGAGAGAGAGAGAGAGAGAGAAATTCCCAGTCTGAGGATCTACTAATTGAAACCCAATTTAGGAGGAAGGAAGAGATATGTTCTTCAGGGAGGGCATATGGCTAAGAGGGATGACACCACATTGCTGGTAAAAAAGCACAATAGCTGGAGGACCGTATCAAAACATGCTTCATGGTGAGAAGGCCATGCAACTGTTGAGGCTCTAGAAAGAGCCTTGATAGTACAGTGGTCTAAGCACCCTGTTATTAACACAGCTGCCTGCAATTACTGCAGGTTCGAATCTCTCCAAGGCTCAAGGTTGACTCAGCCTTCCATCCTTTCTAAGGTAGGTAAATTGAGGACCCAGTTTGTGGGGGCAATAAGCTGACTTTGTATAAATATACAAAAGGATGAAGGCTATTGCTTAACGCATTGTAAGCCACCCTGAGTCTCTGGAGAAGGCATATAAATCAAATTAAAAAAAAAAAAGAGTGTAGAGAAGAACAATCAAGATGATTAGGGGACCGGAGGCTAAAACAGACGATGAACGGTTGAAGGAACTGGGTATGTCTAGTTTAATGAAAAGAAGGGCTAGGGGTGACATGATAGCCATGTTCCAATATCATAAAGAAGAGGGAGTTAACTTATTCTCCAAAGCATCTGAAGGCAGCACAAGAAGCAATGGGTGGAAACTAATCAAGGAGAGAAGCAACCTAGAACAAAGGAGAAGTTTCCTGATAGTTAACAACTTGCCTCCAGAAGTTGTGGGTGCGCCATCACTGGAGATTTTTAAGAAGAGATTGGACAAACCCTTTGTTTGAAATAGTATAGGGTTTCCTGCTTAAGCAGGGGGTTGGACTAGAAGACCTCCAAGATCCCTTCAAACTTTGTTAATTCTGTTATTCTCTAACATGGCCATCCCTTCTGAGCAGACTTCCCAAACGTAGACATCCTCCAGATACGTGGGATTCCCAGAATTCATAGTAAAGGCTAAGATGATTATGGAATCCTGGGGTTGAAGTCCACACATCTGAAGAACATCCAAGTTGAAGGCTGATGAATGTAGCACGAACTGAGAAGTAGAGTACATCTTCTGCATGCAGAAGACCTTGGGTTCAGTCTAGAACAGGGGTCAGCAACCTGCGGCCCTGGAGCCGCATGTGGCTCTTTCACCCCTCTGCTGCGGCTCCCTGTCACTCAAAATATGCGTCACAACCGCCAATGTGCGACACCCGCCAGCACACGATTTATTGAGCTTTTCAACTCCTGGTAGGCCAACCATGGATAAATCCAAGAAAAGAAAAGTTTCAGAAGAAAACAGAATGTTTAATTCAACTATATATGCTAATTTTGTGGCCACTCAAGAAATAGTCAGGCACGGGAAGGGTTTTGTGGCTCCCGGTGTTTTTTTTTTCTGTGGGAAACGGGTCCAAATGACTCTTTGAGTATTTAAGGTTACAGAACCCTGTTCTAGAACCTCCTGTCTCAAACTTGAGGAGCTAAGATAGATAGCCAAATAAAGAAGAATCTGGTTCTGTACTAGACAAATTTTGATGTTTCCATGAAAACAAGTCTGAAGAGGATGAAAGTTTATGTGTTGGCTTTCCACTAATGAAAACATTTTATAAGGTAATGGAACAGAAGAATCCTGCTGTTTCCGTTTCTAACGATCCATGTGGCCTACTATTCTCTTCTCCAAGAGGCCCATCAGACATCTTTAGGAAACAGCATGACACGGAGACATAAAGTTAGAGCACTGACAATCCAGAGAGAAAGCAGAATGTCTTCAAAGAAGTCCCAGCAGCAGAACAATATGCAGCTAGTTAGTTGGCGTATACAGCTTAAGTTATCTTAAGCATTTATGGGACACTAGATTGCCTTAGGCTTGAGAAGAGAAGAGAAGAGAAGAGAAGAGAAGAGAAGAGAAGAGAAGAGAAGAGAAGAGAAGAGAAGAGAAGAGAAGAGAAGAGAAGAGAAGAGAAGAGAAGAGAAGAGAAGAGAGGAATGGAATGGAATGGAATGGAATGGAATGGAATGGAATGGAATGGAATGGAATGGAATGGAATGGAGGGGAAGGGAGGGGAGAAGAAGAGAAGAGAAGAGAAGAGAAGAGAAGAGAAGAGAAGAGAAGAGAAGAGAAGAGAAGAGAAGAGAAGAGAAGAGAAGAGAAGAGAGGAATGGAATGGAGGGGAGGGAAGAAGAAGAGAAGAGAAGAGGAGAGAAGAGAAGAGAAGAGAAGAATGAAATGGAATGGAATGGAATGGAATGGAGGGGAGGGGAGGGGGAGAAGAAGAGAAGAGAAGAGAAGAGAAGAGAAGAGAAGAGAAGAGAAGAGAAGAGAAGAGAAGAGAAGAGAAGAGAAGAATGAAATGGAATGGAATGGAATGGAGGGGAGGGGAGGGGAGAAGAAGAGAAGAGAAGAGAAGAGAAGAGAAGAGAAGAGAAGAGAAGAGAAGAGAAGAGAAGAGAAGAGAAGAGAGGAATGGAATGGAGGGGAGGGAAGAAGAAGAGAAGAGGAGAGAAGAGAAGAGAAGAGAAGAGAAGAATGAAATGGAATGGAATGGAATGGAATGGAGGGGAGGGGAGGGGAGAAGAAGAGAAGAGAAGAGAAGAGAAGAGAAGAGAAGAGAAGAGAAGAGAAGAGAAGAGAAGAGAAGAGAAGAGAAGAGAATGGCTACTACAGAAAAGGTCCTACTCTTGAAATCCCCAATTTGAAATCCGAAAAGAACGAGGAAGTGCAGCTCTTATTTTAACTTCCATTATGTCATCTTCCATTAGGTGGGCAGAGCTGAGGGGTTCATAACCTTTTAGACCTTCACTTTTTATTGAAAAAAAAATTCATTATTGAACCCCTTACCCCTTCTTTTCTCCCACACAAGACATCATTACACGGGAAGGCGTGAGAAAAAGGACAGATGTATTGGTTTACTTACTGCTGGTCCAGTAAAAGGAATATGGTCACAATTCTCTAACCATGACTGGTTGAGACTCTCTGCAAATTCCTGGAAGAAAGGATGGGACTGGTTGAAGATAGAAAACCCCATGATGTTCACTCGATCATCCATAAGGCTGTCCAGTTGCTGGAGAGAAAATTCCTACGGGAAGCCAAGGATCAAAAAGCAGAATTAATAAGTTCTTCAACAATCATTCAACAAGGGGGAAAAAATATGAAGGGAAGGCATTTAAAGAACTGCAAAGACTGGTAAAGGCTAGGTAATGTCAAGAAGATTCAACAGCTATTTATTTATAAACTCCTTCTGGAAAAAAACAAAAAAAGAATTCAAAATCCTCATCGGTTACAAACATGACCAGGAGGAAGTCATGTGTAACATCAAAACTGAGAAGACCTTAGCCTCTGTCTTTATAAATCTCGGATGGACTTGCTGGAGAATCAACCATTAAACCATGGAGAATCTCCATTTAAAAAAAAATAATAATAAAGGCTCATCTTCACTTCACAAAGGAGCACGAGGCTGACCTTCACAGATCAAAGGAGGCATTAAAACTTCAATTTCTATGAGCATTTACAACCATGAAATAAATTATGATCCGGGTCAAGACAGAAATTTTGCCCTCGTAGATCAGAAATGTAATGCTGATTTTCTGTTGTTTGTTTTGCGATGGCGGCTATTATTCTCGCTTTTAAGCCAGATGGGAAAGACAAATGCAATGACTGACAACTTATCTGTGATGGACAAACTTAAATCGGGGGCCGCCCTGAATGGTGGGTTTTGTTTTTTTTTGGACCGAGTTGCGTTATCATTAAGCAACATGAAAATTAGCGGCTGCATTATTGACGTGGTTTGAAGGATGCAGGTTTTTCGGTTTCCCAGGCAGGTTATTTATTTCCGCATAGCACATTGCCAACTTGTGGCACGAGGGCAGATGGCTAATGAGAGCCGGGGCCTGAAGGGATTTCGTATGCAAAGAGTGTGACGACGATTGTGCCAAACAAGCACGATCTGTCTTTCTCCCTGGACAGACGCCGGAGGACCAAGAAAAAAAAAAAATCAAATCTGAGAGAAAACAATGCTCTCTCGGGCCTAGCCAGGAATCTGAGTAGCCCTTTTGCAGAAAAACATAACTCCGAGTAGGAACCTCACAAAGAAAACCAGTCGAGAAACAAAAGTGACAATGCATTTGAATAGCTGGTATCCTGAGAAATCACCTACCTACGGGAAAATAGAAAACCAAACAGATTGTATGTTGTGGAGACTTCAATCAGGAGTTTTAAAGCAAGAAGAATAGAACAGAACAGAATAGAATAGGGGGATAGAGTAGAGTAGAATAGAATAGAATAGGAGTAGAGTAGAATAAATATTGGAATGAAGAGTAGAGTAGAGTAGAGTAGAGTAGAGTAGAATAGAATAGAATAGAATAGAATAGAATAGAATAGAATAGAATAGAATAGAATAGAATAGAATAGAATAGAAGGAGTAGAGTAGAAAATATATTGGTATGAAGAGTAGAGTAGAGTAGAATAGAGTAGAATAGAATAGGAGTAGAGTAGAGTAGAGTAGAGTAGAGTAGAGTAGAGTAGAGTAGAGTAGAGTAGAGTAGAGTAGAATAGAATAGAATAGAATAGAATAATAATAGAAATAGAATAGAATAGAATAATAGAGTAGAATAGAATAGAATAGAATAGAATAGAATAGAATAGAATAGAATAGAATAGAATAGAATAGAATAGGAGGAGTAGAGTAGAAAATATATTGGTATGAAGAGTAGAGTAGAGTAGAATAGAGTAAAATAGAATAGGAGTAGAGTAGAGTAGAGTAGAGTAGAGTAGAGTAGAGTAGAGTAGAGTAGAGTAGAATAGAATAGAATAGAATAGAATAGAATAGAATAGAATAGAATAGAATAGAATAGAATAGAATAGAATAGAATAGAATAGAATAGAATTCTTTATTGGCCAAGCTTGATTGGACACACAAGGAATTTGTCTCTGGGGCATAAACTCTCAGTGTACATATAAGCAATAGATAAATCATCATCATCATCATAAAATACAAACAATTAGGGATAAAGTCTAGAATTTTTGGAAATAGTGGTCGGAATCAATAAAGGAGAATATTTGTAACTATATATGTTGATATTGTGATAGAGAGCTCCAGCTTCTGTCCTTTAGTGAGTTCACTAAACGGAGTTTCTTTTAACGCTTTGAATATTTTCTTCTTGGTTTTTATTGCAGCTCTGATCGAGCTGTGATTTATGAGATCAGCTACCCGACTCCCATCTGTTGGCTGTGTATGTTTAGCGTTCCTCAAGAGTTTCTTTCTCAGCCTGGCTTCCCATCTCTGCTATCTCCTTCCTAGGTTTGGAGAGGAAGGAAATAGGGAATCAAGAGGCCGGCTGGTCTTTGGGGCGATTACCCAAGTCTTCTTGACTATTTAGTGCACGGGGGTGTGGGGGTGGGGTGGGGTGAGAGAGAATTAAGATACAGCATCGATGGAGTGGTTGGAAAAACCAGGACGAAGAAATTCAGAAGTTGTGGGAGCTTCATCCCTGGAAGCTTTCAAGAAGAGACTGGAGTGCCATCTGTCAAAAATGGTTGTAGGGTTCTCCTGCTTGGGCAGAGGGTCAGACTAGATGACCTACAAGGTCCCTTCTGACTTTGTTAATCTGTTAACTTGTAGGCCACTTGTAACATTGTTCTGGGATGTTACAAGTGGCCTACAAGTTAACAGATTAACATCTCCCGAACAGAGATGTTGAATTTAAGAACTTTCCTCGTGGGTGGGTGCTCCAAGACTGAAGCTTTTTAAGAACAGAATGGACAACCGTTTGCTTGAGCAGGCGGTTGGACTAGAAGACCTCCAAGGTCCCTTCCAACTCTGTGATTCTGTTATTCCTTGAAAGGACACAATCTGTGCTATCAAACGGAGGTGACCATTGATTTAGAATCCGCTTCTTACATTTCAAGAACGTACCTTAAAAAACACAGACACAATTTGCTTTTCTTGGGTTAATTACACTACGGACAAGTCCCTTTTCAATTCATCAGCCTCACATCCTGGCTGCAGTGGTCTCTCTTGTTGATTCTTCTATCTATCTATCTATCTATCTATCTATCTATCTATCTATCTATCTATCTATCTATCTATCTATCTCTATCCATCTATCCATCCATCCATTTATTTGTTGAACAAAAATTACAAATTCGAATGGACAAAATGCAAAAAATAAAATAAAATAAAATGTGACAAGGACGATAAGGCATGTTAGTGCACTCACGCACATCCCCTTAAAGGTAAAGATTCCCCTCGCACATGTGTGCTAGTCGTTCCTGTCTCTAGGGGGCGGTGCTCACCTCTGTTTCGAAGCCGAAGAGCCAGCGCTGTCCAAAGACGTCTCCGTGGTCATGTGGCCGGCATGACTCAACGCCAAAGGCGCACAGAACGCTGTTCCCTTCCCACCAAAGGTGGTCCCTATTTTTCTACTTGCATTTTTTACGTGCTTTCGAACTGCTAGGTTGGCAGAAGCTGGGACAAGTCACGGGAGCTCACTCCGTTACGCGACACTAGGGATTCGAACCGCTGAACTGCTGACCTTTCGATCGACAAGCTCAGAGTCTTAGCCACTGAGCCAATGTGTCCCCTGCACATCCCCTTAGGAACCTCTTAAATACGGGAGGTGGAGTTAAATTGGAATTAACTTCCTTATCTTTTCCACAACTTTATTAACCCAGCTTCACTTATCTGACCAAGGGACCGTAAAAATGCTGCCTCTTCCTTGGAGGAGCAGAAGTAAGATGGAAGATCATATGCTTTGGAGATCAAAAATCTCTCTCGTCGTCTTCCTGGCCGCATGTGCATCTCCCTTTATCAATTACGGCAAGAGGTTTATTGGGTGGAGAATTCTGCTGCTGATTAATATCCTTCTAATCATTCCTTAAGTGCTCGTTTATGAGGGGTTTTATGACCTGATGAGGGGGCAGATTCCAGAACGGGAGATGGGCGGAGGGAATTCAAACGCTGCCGTCATAATGCTCTCAAACCCGTTGGCGTCCTTAAAAATTCTCTCTAATTTTTGCGCCAGTTTCTTTTATCGTCCGCAGCAGATTTTAAGAAGCAAAGAGGATTAATGGGATCTCGACTCTGGAATGGCATTCCATTCCCGTTTCTTTTCCCCTGCGAATTTTCTGTTTCCTCGTCCAGCAAAAATTAATGTTCCTTAATTTCAATTAATTCCAAACATAATCAACGAACCCTCCTTTCTCCACGCACACCGGAGTGATATAAACTAGCCAAAGTTTCTCATACTGTTTTGGTCATCTAGTTTTGTTCACCACACTATAAAAAAGATGTTGAGACCCTAGAAAAAGTGCAGAGAAGAGCAACCAAGATGTTAGGGGACTGGGAGCTAAAACATATGAAGAACAGTTGCAGGAACTGGGCATGGCTAGTCTAGTGAAGAGAAGGACCAGGGGAGACATGATAGCAGCCTTCCAATATTTGAGGGGCTGCTACAGAGAGGAGGGGGTCAAACTGTTTTCCAAAGCACCTGAAGGCCAGACAAGGAATAATGGAGGGAAACTGATCAAGGAGAGATTCAACCTAGAAATGAGGAGGAACTTTCTGACAGTGAGAACAATCAACCGATGGAACAGAAGTTGTGGGAGCTTCATCACTGAAAGCTTTCAAGAAGAGACTGGACTGCCATCTGTCAGAAATGGTGTCGGGTCTCCTGCTTTGTGGGGGTTGGACTACATGACCTACAAGGTCCCTTAAGGGCCAACTTTCACAGCCATCCATTGCAACTGGGAAAACCGTAGCCTTGAATATACGCATTTTTGTTGGCAGGGTGATGTCTCTGCTTTTTAGTAAGCTGTCTAGATTTGCCGTAGCTTTCCTCCCCAGGAGCAAGCGTCTTTTAATTTCTTGGCTGCAGTCCCCATCCAGGAAAATAAAATCTATCATTTCTTCCCCTCCTCACTCATATCAGCCTCCAAAGGCTGCTGCCTCTCCGGCGGCTGGGAAATGTTGGACGGCCCTGGCTCTATCTCTGCCTCCGATGCTGAGCCTCCGTCAGGAAATTCCCCAGATTCCAGAATTGGCTCAAATTCTTCCCCAACCTCCTCATCTCAACTCTGCTGGCAGCTGGCGGGCCACAACACCGTTCCCAATCGACTTTCATACAGGGAATTGTCTTTCTTTTGGAAAATACATATCCTTCTCTTTCAGAAGCCAAAGTCCTTCACTTACTACAAAATGCTAAGCTGCTAAATCAATTTATCATTCTTACGCCGTCTGAAAAACATTGCCATTTATTCCCTAAATTGTACTAGATCACACTAAGTGCTTTATGACTTAAAAAAAAAAAATGGAAAAAAAAAAGATTGGCTTACTTGTAACATATTAACTCTGTCAATAAGTACAGAATAAACTGCAATTTAAAATTGCAAAAATCAATTTCCCCTTCCAAAAGGCAGTTGCCTTGATATAGATGGGGTTTTGGGTGGTTTTCTTTTTCTTTTTCTTTTCTTTCTTTCTTTTTTTTTTTGAAGTTTATGGATTACTGTACATGTACATTTTTTTCAATTATTCCTGGCCTGGATAGTGTCCATCGCAAAAGTTCCAGAAATGCAAACATCTGGATCTTTTGTCCAGTTTTGACTCAACAGAAGTATTACAAATTTGATTAAATCGGCTTCGTTAAATCTTTTTCTAAACTTTAGCTGACAGCTTAGCAATCGGGCATCACTATCCACTATCCAGGTGGTCCTCGACTTACGACCAGAATGGAGGCCAACATTTCAGTTGCTAAGCGAGACAGTTGGTAATGGATTTTACCCAGTGGTGAAATGTAAAATTTGTTACTACCAATTCTGTGGGCGTGGCTCGGTGGTGGTGGTGGGTAATGTGACTGGGTGGGTGTGGCCAACTTTTTTTTTCCTTTTAAAAGCATTTTTTCTACAACCTCAAGAGATTGCAGAAAAAAATGCTTTTAAAAGCCTCTGATGATCCCAGCTGAGCTACGCGATCATCAGAAGCTTTTTTTTTTTTTTACTTTTAAAAGTACTTTTTTGGCCGAAGAGGTTGTAGAAAAAATGCTTTTAAAAGTCTCTGACGATCCCAGCTGATCATCAGAGGCTTTTTTTTTTTTTTTACTTTTAAAAGCATTTTTTTGGCTGAAGAAGTTGTAGAAAAAATGCTTTTAAAAGCCTCTGACAATCCCAGCTGAGCCGCGTGATCATCAGAGGCTTTTTTTTTTTTACTTTTAAAACCATTTTTTGGCTGAAGAAGTTGTAGAAAAAATGCTTTTAAAAGCCTCTGATGATCCCAGCTGAGCTGCGTGATCATCAGAGGCTTTTTTTAAAAAACTTTTAAAAGCATTTTTTCGGCTGAAGAGGTTGTAGAAAAAATGCTTTTAAAAGTAAAAAAAACAGCCTCTGATGATTGCGTGGCTCAGCTGGGCATGGGGGGGGGGGCAGCCATCGCTACCGTATCGGGTGCCCATAGACAGGCAGGTTAATAAACATAACCATATTGTTAGAGTACAGACATGGATTTTTGGGATGTTGCTTTCAAGCTTCAAGACACATGGTTAGTATGCTGAATTAACCCACTATGTTACTCTTGTTGCAGGACATGCTTTTCTGATCGGGGAGGAGTGGGGCAGCCTGTCAGGCATGGAGGCCATCTTTTGCATTGAATCTTCGGGCCTGCCACATTTACTACCGTGGGAAACTGGGAGGGGGGGATTGTATGGAGCAGGGGAGATATATAGTCATAATAACATTCCTTTCTCAGAGAGTCAAGGACATCTTGCCCGGCACCTGGTGGTCTGGAACTGGGAGGCATCTCCAGTTGGGACGGTGCTTTGATTGGACCACGTGATGGACTAATGGGTACTCGGGCATGGATTTGGACTTTCTTTTGGGTGGGGGAAACCTGGAAGTTTTCAGATTCGGGTTTTCCCAGATGTGCCAATATAACATCTCTAATAAAATGGAACTTTGAGGAAGGTCAAGCCTTCCTTTCATTGGGAGTGTTACTTGGAATCCTGACAATACAAGAACTACAAAATGACACAAAAACCCTGGAACAACAGGTGGAAATAGAAAAAGGGGGGAATGGTTCGAAGATTAATAGATTATATGTATATTTAAAAGGGAGGATATTAACGCATTCTCCCTTTCGGATATATGGAGAAAGCAAATTACAGAGATAAAGTGGATATAGTTATCCCGGAGGTGGAAAGGCAGAGTTTTAGAGGCCTGGATGACTATTAATCTTCATTACTGCCTATGAAAATCCAATGCACTTATGCTCATTTCCTTCTCAGCTTTTCTCGGAGTTGGCCTCAACCAGTGGTGAAATCCAATTTTTTTTTACTACTGGTTCTGTGGGTGTGGCTTGGTGGGCGTGGCAGGGGAAGGATACTGCAAAATCCCCATTCCCTCTCCACTCCAGGAGAAGGATACTGCAAAATCTCCATTCCCTCCCCACTCCAGGGGAAGGATACTACAAAATCCCCATGTCCTCTCCCACTCCAGGGGAAGGATACTGCAAAATCTCCATTCCCTCCCCACCTCCAGGGGAAGGATACTCGCAAAATCTCCATTCCCTCCCCCACTCCAGGGGAAGGATACTGCAAAATCCCCAATCCCAACCCCACTTCAGGGGAAGGATACTGCAAAAAACTCCATTCCCACCCCCACTCCTGGGGGAAGGATACTGCAAAATCCCCATTCCCACCCCACTCTGGAGCCAGCCAGAGGTGGTATTTGCCGGTTCTCTGAACTGCTCAAAATTTCCGCTACCGGTTCTCCAGAACCTGTTAGAACCTGCTGGATTTCATCCCTGGGTTCCATGGCAGTTTTGATCTTCCAGCAGGTACTGTGATTTTTGTCTCCTATTCTCCATTAACGATGCTTGTTTTCCTTGCCTGAGTTTTTCTCTCTCATTGAACTGTCTAATTAGGAGAATTTAAAGTCAGCATGACTCACCATCTTGATGGATGCCAGCCAGACAGCTAGCTAGCTAGCTTCCCTAAAACCCACAACAAATGCAGCCATAAAGCCTAATTGCCATCCAAGGTTGGGGGATGGACGGACGGACAGACGGAGTCGGGAATCAGGAAAAACTTCGGCCTCTGACTTTTCTTTTTCGAATGCCAAAAAAGAGCGGATCTTCAAAACGTTTCCCAGGATGGCAAGCAAGCACGGCGCTGGCTTCCTGACCCCTTGTACGACTGCCACCTTCCCATGTCGAGCTTCATATTCTTAAATTGAAATTAATAATAGCGCCTCTCCTTTGAATGGCCAGTTTCTCCTCCCCTTTGAGCAACACTCTCCTCCCGGCTGAGACGGGCCTTCCGTCTGCTGTCCCAGAGAATCTGTCAACTTGATTTTATGTCTCATTCCCCGCACGCCCCCCCCCCCGCCCCGGTTAGGCCTTGATGGGGATCATTAGTGATTTGATAATCCCTCTAGATTTATTAGGTTAAATAGCTCCACTCCCATCTCCTGTCCCCCGTTTAAATATTGCTTAATTTCCATCAATCTCTCTTCCATCTGTCCAAGTTTCCATTCAGGCAACTCTTTTCTTTCTTAATTAACCCCGTCAAGACTGCACTGAGGTGAGAATTAGATTATTTTGATAAACTAATCAATACACAAAGGGAAGAAGATTAAGGCCGCTTTGGTCTACAACCAGCCTCTATTTTAGAACTGTCCTTGCAATAACATTAGACTTGTAACCGAGGTTCTACAGTGTGGCCCAATAAAGTTAATCGTGGGCATTGTTAAAGTTGATTCCGAAGCAAAAAAAACCCCACCCACATTAGTTTGTATCAAGTTATGTGCTGCTGTTGATGATAGAGAAGCATAGTGTCAGCACTTCAACCTGCATTTACTCTAGTGCTGACATAAGAAGGAGAAGAGGGGGCAGCTGGCAAGAGGACGCTTCACTTCTCACCTACTTATTTTCCCTGAAGATAATATCCCCTAGGAGATGAGATGGGAGGGGGGACATTCCTGAGAGCTGAAGTAGTAGATATGGGGAGAATGATTTGGGAAGAGGGGCCAATGAGACGCAGAGAATTCGGGAACGGAAAGGGAAGGTTTTGGGGTCAGGAAGCCAGTGTTGGCTACGCCACAATCGGGGACAGGTTGTCGTGCTTAATAAAATGAAAGATTTCTTCAAAGACTATTTGTTTGGAAATGCAATTTATTTTATTTGAGACGACATCAAAACCTGACACATAGCTTCTAAGCCAGTGATGGCTAATTTTTTTGCCGTCGCGTGTCAAAAGTGTGGGGAGCATGGGGGAGTCCACACATATGTGCCCACACCCATAATTCAATGCGCCCTGACCCCCCGTGCATGCATGCGTGACCCCCCTGCGCTCCCCCCTGCTTTTGGCACATGATGGCCTGGTGGGCCCGGTAGGCCCGTTTTTCGCCCTCCCCGGGCTCCAGAGTCTTCCTTGGAGCCTGGGGAGGGCGATAATGGCCTTCCCCACCCCCTGGAGGTCAGAAACAGCCTGTTTCTTGACTTCCGGTGGGACCAGGAAATTAGCTGGCTGGCGCTGGAGCTGAGCTAGGGCAACACTGACGTGCCCACAGATATGGCTCCACGTGCCACCTGTGGCATGCGTGCCATAGGTTCGCCATCATGGTTCTAAGCCATATCCTGGAAGAGAACAGCCTTGGAGTCACTGTGACAATGTTCTTCTGCCTTGCATCAGCAACAACACAACAAATTAGAAGGACTTTGCTTCAAGCCAAGAATGACAGTTTGATTTGTAGGGAAAATGTGCACAAATCTAAGTACCAACCATGTTCAGAATAGAGTAGAGTAAAGTAGAGTAGAGTAGAATAGAGTAGAATAGAGTAGGGTGAGTAGAACAGGACAGGACAGACAGAACAGAACAGAATAGAATAACAGCATTGGAAGGGACCTTGGAGGTCTTCTGGTCCCCACCCTCTGCTTGTCCAGGTCGTAAAATGGGGCAAAACCCACTCAACAACTGCTTCACCTAGCCACCTAAATTTGAGGCTCCATCGTGCTTGTTAAGTCAAAGATTACCGGTAGCAACGTTTTTTCAACCTTGGCCACTTTTATTATGTGTGGACTTCATTTCCCAGAATTCCCCAGCTCAGGGGGAATTCTGGGAGTTGAAGTCCACACATCTTAAAGTTGCCAAGGTTGATAAACATGAATCTAGAGGGGTACCCTACTTCCTAACGTATTAACTTTTAGTCATGCCTGAAAGACTGGAAGCAATTGTGAAAAAGCTGATGAGGAACAGAGAGACACCCAAATGTTAGAAGAAGTCCATCCAAACCATGTCTATGGAGGGTGGGGGGGGGGAAGCAGATCTTCTGGTGATCTTCTCAACTGCTGATAGACCCTCGTCTTCTGCTTCCACCCTGAGACCCTCTCAAGAAGGTCTTCTCCTTCTTGCTCATCCATTCTGCCTCCTAAATTTAGATTACTGCAGTTTCCACCTTGTGTTCCATCTGTCTCCTCCACCCAAATAACAGCATACCCCCTGTTCTTCTCGGCAGGCACTCACACACCCTCGCTCACACACACAAACACACGCACACACACACACACCATAAATATTCATTGGAATTATAGAAACTGATCATCACCAAGGTTAGAAGGCAATTCTTATTAATCACCTCATCGGTCCCCTTGCATCCAAAGGAACGGAGAATTCATTATCTCTAAACCGCATTAGCGAAAAGGTGCCACATCTCATCTGGAGGATTTCAGGAGATGACTGTTCTCCGATTTCTCCCATCCTTCCAACTCTCTTGGTTCCTCTACCTGGAATACAGGTAGCCCTTGACTTATAACAGTTCATTGAGTAGCCATTGGAAGCTACGATGGCACTGAAAAAAGGGACGTAGGATCAGTGATGGGTTCCAAATTTTTTTACTGCCGGTTCTGTGGGTGTGGCTTAGTGGGCATGGCATGGCGTGTGGGGCGTGGCAGGGGAAGGATACTGTAAAATCTCCATTCCCTCCCCAATCCAGGGGAAGGTTACTGCAAAATCCCCATTTCCCTCCCTATCAGCTGGGACTTGGGAGGCAGAGAATAGATGGGGGCGGGGGCAGTCAGAATTTTTACTACCAGTTCTCCGAACTACTCAAAATTTCCACTACCGGTTCTCTGAATTACTCAAAATTTCCACTATCGGTTCTCCAGAACTGGTGAGAACCTGCTGAAACCCACCTCTGCGTAGAACGATTTTCCCCACTTAGGACAGCCTCCCCATGGTCATGTGATTTATATTCAGATCCTCGACAACTGGCTCACATTTATGACAGTTGTAGCATTCCAGGGTCATGCAATCCTCTTTGGTGACCTTCTGACAAGCCAAGTCAACGGGGAAGCCCATATTCGCTTAACGACCAAATGATTAATTTAACAACTGAAGGGATTCAACATGGTAAAATGGGTCAAAACTCATATTTTCAGTGCTGTTGTAACTTCGGTCACTAGATGACCTGTTGTAAGTCAAGGATTCCCTGTATTTTACAGGCCACTCTGTTTTTAAATCCAAACTCTGCAGGCCATCTTCTATGAATAGAATAGAATAGAATAGAATAGAATAGAATAGAATAGCAGAGGAGAAGAGAAGAGAAGAGAAGAGAAGAGAAGAGAAAGAGAAGAGAAGAGAAGAGAAGAGAAGAGAAGAGAAGAGAAAGAAGAGTAGAATAGAGTGGAGTAGAGTAGAGTAGAGTAGAGAAGAGAAGAGAAGAGAAGAGAAGAGAAGAGAAGAGAAGAGAAGAGAAGAGAAGAGAAGAGAAGAGAAGAAGAGTAGAGCAGAGCAGAGCAGAGTAGAAGAGAAGAGAAGAGAAAGAAGAGTAGAGCAGAGTAGAGTAGAGTAGAGTAGAGTAGAAGAGAAGAGAAGAGAAGAGAAGAGTAGAGTAGAGTAGAGTAGAGTAGAGTAGAGTAGAGTAGAATAGAATAGAATAGAATAGAATAGAATAGAATAGAATAGAATAGAATAGAATAGCAGAGTTGAAAGGAACCTTGGAGGTCTTCTAGTCCAACCCCTTGCTTAGGCAGGAAACCTATACCATTGCATAAAAATAGCAATAGCAATAGCATGTATATACTGCTTTACAGTGATTTTATAGCCCTCTCTAAGCGGTTTACAGAGTCAGCCTATTGTCTCCCAACAATCTGGGTCCTCATTTCACCAACCTCGGAAGGATGAGTCAAACTTGAGCCTGGTGAGATTTTGAACTGCCAAATTGCAGTCAGCCGGCAGTCAGCAGAAAGTAGCCTGCAGTACTGCACCTCTAACCACTGCGCCACCGTGGCTCAACGTTTGTAAAAATGTTTGTCCAATCTCTTCTTAAAACCTCCAGTGATGGAGCCCCCCACGACTTCTGGAGGCAAGTTGTTCCACCGATTAATCGTTCTCACTTGTCAGGAAATTTCTCCTTAGTTCTAGGTTGCTTCTCTCCTTGATGAGTTTCCACCCATTGCTTCTTGTCCTACCCCGCAGGTGTTCTGGAGAATCGCTTGACTCCCTCTTCTTTGGGGCAGCCCCTGAGATATTGGAAGACTGCTATCACGTCTCCCCTAGTCCTTCTTTTTATCAAACTAGACATATCCAGTTCCTGCAACCGTTCTTCATATGTTTTAGCCTCCCAGTCCCCTAATCCTCTTTGTTGCTCTTCTCTTCTCTCTATTTTGTCCTCATCCCCCCTCCCCTCTTACAGGTAGCTCCATAGCTGGAATTCAAACTCCACATCCTCCCACTTGAAATAGACCAGTTTTCCATCAATCAGATGCTTTAGAGGGGAAAGAGGAAAGAAAATGCTTACCAGATTAGTGAAGATGTATGTATAATAGGCTGACCACCATTCCAGTTCAGCTGCCTGTAACGCAGAAGAGATGAGAAATCAAAGCACAGTTAAGTCACAGCCTGCCAGCTCCTTCCTGCTCTGGTTGATGCCTTCTAATTTGGAGCTAACTCGGGGATCTCTGAAAAGCAGGAGGGGGTTTTTTTTTGGCTTTGAATTCACTATTTTCAATGAGGTTTACCGTTGGGGGGGGGGGGGAAAGCCCCAGGATAATGGCTTAATGACCAACTCTACTATGGGTTCTTGTTTTTGATGTCGGCCCTTCCATGCCGGGTGAATTTCTTCAAACAATTTTGCAACCAAGAACATCTCTCCTGGCTTGGAGGAGGTTTGGAGGGGACTGGGAAGAGAGCTGTTGGTATTTAATTAGTATTTTCTCTCTCTCTCACACACACACACACACACATGCACACACACTGTATGTCTTTCTCTCTCTCTCTTTCTCTCTCTTTCTCTCTCTCTTTCTCTCTCTTTTTTCTCTTTCTCTTTCTCTCTCTCTCTTTCTCTTTCTCTCTCTTTCTCTCTCTTCCTCTCTCTCTCTCTTTCTCTCTCTTTCTCTTTCTCTCTCTCTCTTTCTCTCTCTTTCTCTCTCTTTCTCCCTCTTTCTCTCTCTCTCTTTCTTTCTCTCTCTCTCTTTCTCTCTCTTTCTCTTTCTCTCTCTCTTTCTCTCTCTCTTTCTCTCTTTCTCTCTCTCTCTTTCTTTTCTCTCTCTCTTTCTCTTTCTCTCTCTTCTCTTTCTCTTTCTCTTTCTCTTTCTCTCTCTCTTTCTCTTTGTCTCTCTCTCTCTCTCTCTCTTTCTCTCTCTCTCTGTCTCTCTGTCTCTGTCTCTGTCTCTCTCTCTCTCTCTCTCTCTGTCTCTGTCTCTGTCTCTGTCTCTGTCTCTCTCTCTCTCTCTCTCTCTCTTTCTTTCTCTCTCTTTCCTCTCTTTTCTCTTTCTCTCTCTGGGCCTGGGGGTGGAAAAAAACCCCTATTCTTCCTCTATAGAGTTTATCCTTTTTTCCCCCTAAGAACTCCGTGGAAAAAAAACACACCAAAAGACCCACAAAGCTAGGAAGGAGAACAAATGTTAGGATCATTTCCCCCTCCCCTCCAAAGTCCTTCAAACACCACTTTCCAATTTTGCAGCCACTCTGGCATCCCCTGGGATGGGAGCAGGACCGCCGGTTTTGAAGTCTGAGAAACCATAGAAACTGTCCCGAAGCAAATGACGGCTTGTAATTGAGTGCGTTCCTTTCTCTCTTTAGCCGTTTGTCACCTGGATGACTTTTTTAAAAGGAAAAAAGAAAGGGAAAAAAACAAAACAAAACCACCCACGTTTCTGCACCACCGCAGGCAACGGTTTTCAAATGGGCTGCACTTAAAAACATATTTGCAAATGGCAAATGAAGACTGCTTTCTCTCTCCCTCTCTCTCTTTCTCTCTCTCCCTATCTCTGATTTCCCCCCTCTCTCTTTCTCTCTCTCTCTGTTTTTCTCTCTGTGTCTCTGTGTATTTCTCTCTCTCTCTCTCCTCTCTTTCTCTTTTTTCTCTCTCTTTCTGTCTTTCTTTCTCCCCTCTCTCTTTTTGCTTTCTCTCTCCTTCTCTCTCCTCTCTTTCTCTCTTTTCTCTCTCTCTCTCTGTTTTTCTCTCTGTGTCTCTCTGTCTTTCTCTCTTTCTCTCTCTCTCTTTTCACTTTCTCGCTTTCTCCTTCTCTCTCCTCTCTCTCTCTCTGTCTTTCTTTCTCCCTCTCTTTTCGCTTTCTCTCTTTCTCCTTCTCTCTCCTCTCTCTCTCTCTCTCTCTCTCTGTTTTTCTCTGTGTCTCTCTGTCTTTCTCTCTTTCTCTCTCTCTTTTCACTTTCTTTCTTTCTCCTTCTCTCCTTCTCTCTTTTCTCTCTCTCTGTTTTTCTCTGTGTGTCTGTCTCTGTCTCTCTCCCTCTCTTTCTCTCTTCTCTTTCTCTCTCTGTCTTCTCTTTCTCTCTTCTCTCTCTCTGTCTTCTCTGTCTCTCACACACCGAAACAAATATTGGAGTGAAGTGGCAAATTCTGAATGTAATTGTAGTTCATTTCAGTTTGTTGCAGATGCACGTTGCCGATGAAGGGAAGGCAAAGAGAAATCAGGAGAATTTCTGGGTTCTACGAACAAACTGGATGGAAACATCCACAGGGAGGCTTACAAGGTGTGATTAAAAAAAAAAAAAGTCAAAATGAGGACCGTCACAATGTCATGGAATCGGCCCTTGATTTTGACATACGTTCCACGTGATTTGTTCAACCTGCTATTTTGATTTCTTTTTTTTTTACATACCCTGCCTGTCTCCATCAGCTCATTCTTCTCTGGTTCCCAGGAAGAACATGAGCAGATCTCCAGACTGCACTGGAATACAGAGAGTCCTCGACTTACAACAATTGGTTTAGTGACTATTCAAAGTTACCATGCCACTAAAAAAAAAATGACTGACGACTGTTTTTCCCACTTACAACCATGGCAGCATCCCCCAAGGTCACGTAATGAAAATTCAAAGGCTTGGCAACTGGCATGTACTTATGACGGTTGCAGTGTCCTGGGCTGATGTCATCCCCTTTGGCAACCTTCTGCCAAGCAAAATCCGCAGGGAAGTCGGATTCACTTAACAACCGGGTTACTGCAGTGCAGGGGTGGGTTTCACTTACCTTTGCTACCGGTTCGCTCACGCATGCTTCTGCACATGCCCAGACCGTATTTGATGACATCCGGGTGGGTGGGCGGAGCCTCCCACCACTGCTGCTACCGGTTTGCCCGAACCGGGGTGAACCGGTAGCAATCCACCACTGCTGCAGTGCTACATTTCACAACTGTGGCACGAAAAGGTCGGAAAATGGGGTCAAAACTTACTTGACAACTGCCTCGCTTAGCGACAGAAATTTTGGGCTGAATTTGTGGGTCGTACGTCGAGGATTACCTGTAACATCCTACGTATGGGGCCTCCCTCTGAAACCTGGAAGGGTTTATCTGGTAGCCACTTGGCTTTTTTTTAAAAAAAGGAACCCAGATAAAACCATGGATTAAGCACAAACCACTTTGGGGTCTGATTTCCTCCCAGGCTCAACTTCAAATGTTGGTCTTTACCTGATCCTCTAAATAGCCCACAGCTAGATTATGAAGATGCGGTGGAAGCTGCTCCTTTTGCTTCCTGGGATTGCAGATATAACGTTGGGTTTTGTTTTGCTGTTTTACCGTTGTGCCGTAAGATGAGCTCCCTCTTTGCTGCTTCCTCCTCTGTTAAATTACCTTTCAGTTCTCCCTGTGCATTTCTGGGCTGGAAGAAAAACGCTTCTGGGGGAGTGGGGGGGAGAAAAAAATTGCAGAAGCTCTTCACCTGTTTTTAGGCAAGATGCAACATGAGCCTGCTTGTTACCAAGGAGCTCGCTTGCCTTATTTTTCCAGCCGTGCCTTATGCCTGTTGACTCTGAGTAATCTACAGCCCAGCTGGGAAAACACACTTTATTCCCAGCGCGTTTCGTCTCGGAGTCACACAGAGCGTTTGCACAGGGCCGCAACCAGGGGTGGGCTTCAAAAATTTTAGCAAAGGGTTCTCTGCCCGGTTGCTTGGTAGGCGTGGCCATGGTAGGCGTGGCCTAGTTGGCCTCCTGCACCACAGCGGTGGGGGGGCATTTTTGCCCTCCCCAGGCCCCAGAGGCTTTCCTCGAGCCTCTGAGAGGGCAAAAACGGCCTCCCCAGGCTCCGGAGGCCCTCTGGAGGCCGGAAACAGGCTCGTTTCCGGCCTTCTCAAACTTTCAGTAGGCCTGTTTTTTGCCCTGAGCGTCTGCACGCACCCTGCTCTTATCTGCATCCAAAATGGGCCGCATGGGGACTCCTGGGAGGGACAGGGCAGGGCAGGGTGGGTGAGGCCAGCCAGGAGTGGGATTTGGGGGTTCTCCAAATGGCACTGAATCTTAGCTAGAGGTTCTCCCGAACCTCTGCGAACCCCCAGAAGCCCATCCCTAACCGCAACTGCCATGGAGAGCCCAAACAGGGGAGGGTGAAAAAAAAGGGGGGGCACCAAGAAAAATTCCCAGATGGCCAACATGATCTCCCGTCCCACCGATTGCTTCTCCTCTTTTCCATTGCACCATTATGTTTCTCCTTTTTAAGCTTGGGATGGGCAGGCACGTCTGTCTTTTTCTGCTTCTAG
Source organism: Pituophis catenifer annectens (assembly GCF_029215685.1). NCBI lineage: Eukaryota > Metazoa > Chordata > Lepidosauria > Squamata > Colubridae > Pituophis > Pituophis catenifer. Next base: position 23,562,214 of record NW_027256892.1, read on the forward strand.
CTTTGAAACCAGGTGCTTTTCGATTCCAGGGACAGGTAATGAAAGAAACACCACCAATTATTTTCCTTGGCTTGCTGGAAACAAGTGTGCTAGTGGGTGGAAGCCAAGATGGTTGTGTCAGACAATGAGGCATTCGTGCCTCTCAGAATCTTCCGGGAGAGGGTACGGATTGAAAAGAAGTTGGCCAAACAGAACGGATGAATAATAAAACGAGTTTTAAGAGTGAGAAGAAGGTAAAAGGTAAGGTAAGGTAAGAAGGTAAGCCACCCAGAGTAGTGAGGTGGGTGTCATATAAATTTAATGAATAATTAAAATACCTGGGTAGCATTATGACAAATGTAAGAGAACCAGTTTGGTCTAGTGATTAAGGTACCAGGCTAGAAACCAGGAGATGGTGAGTTCTAGTTCCCATCTTAGGCATGAAGTCAACTGAATAACTTGGAGAAAAATCACCAGGAGACAATGAGTTCTAGTCTTGCTCTAGGCATGGAAACTGGCTGGGTGACTTTGGGCCAATCACCAGGAGATGGTGAGTTCTAGTTCCCATCTTAGACATGAAGTCAACTGGGTGATTTGGAGAAAAATCACCAGGGGATGGTGAGTTCTAGTCTTGCTCTAGGCATGGAAACTGGCTGGGTGGCTTTGGGCCAATCACCAGGAGATGGTGAGTTCTAGTCCCATCTTAGGCATGAAGTCAACTGGGTGACTTGGAGAAAAATCACCAGGAGACAATGAGTTCTAGTCTTGCTCTAGGCATGAAAACTGGCTGGGTGGCTTTGGGCCAATGACCAGGAGATGGTGAGTTCTAGTCCCATTTTAGGCATGAAGTCAACTGGGTGACTTGGAGAAAAATCACCAGGAGACAGTGAGTTCTAGTCTTGCTTTAGGCATGGAAACTGGCTGGGTGGCTTTGGGCCAATCACCAGGAGATGGTGAGTTCTAGTTCCCATCTTAGGCATGAAGTCAACTGGGTGACTTGGAGAAAAATCACCCGGAAACAGTGAGTTCTAGTCTTGCTCTAGGCATGGAAACTGGCTGGGTGACTTTGGGCCAATCACCAAGAGATGGTGAGTTCTAGTCTCATCTTAGGCATGAAGTCAACTAGGTGATTTTGAGGAAAATCACCAGGGGACGCTGAGTTCTAATCCTTCCTTAGGCATGAAAGCCAGCTGGATGGCTTTGGGCCTGTCACTCTCTCTTGGCCCACTATATAAGGCTCAAGTGACAAGCCAATCGGTCAATTCCTATTGCCAGCAATGGATCAGTACTTGATTGATCAGTTAATAACTGCAACGCAATTGCAGGAAAATGCCAGCAAGAAAAAGCAACAACCCAATGACAAATACAAATCATATGTGTCTTCTAAATAAGTATATCAAGACATGGAATGAAGATAAAGAAGATATGTTAAGATGGAAGAAATTACTACTGTCATTGCTGGGAAGAATCTCTGTGATAAAAATGAGTGTCTTGTCTGGAAGGATGTTTTTCTTTCAGACAATACCTGTTTTGACAACTGATGCGCCATTTAAACAGAGGCAGAAAGATATATCTAAAATTGTTTGGCAGGGGAAGTAACCACGAGTTAAATATAAGGTGTTACAAGATACAAAGAAAAGAGGAGGATTGGGGTGTACCAGTGGTGGATGCTCCCGGTTTGCACCGGTTCTATAGAACCGGTATTAAAACTGTTGGGAGACTCCGCCCACCAACCCTGACGTCACCCAAATGCTTCTGTGCGTGGGCAGAAGCTTCTGTGCTTACGCAGAAGAGCGCGCACACGGCCCCGTTGCGAACCGGTAGTAAAGGTAAGTAGAACCTACATCTGGGGTGTACTCAACTTGAAATTGTATTCAGCAGCTTGCTGTTTGGTTCGGATGGAAGAGTTGGGGGGCTTCTGAGAAATAGGCAGCTTTTGGAGTTAAGAAGAACATGCCCTGAGTTTTGGGTGGCATGGATATTTGTGACACAACAAAGTCAAATGTCATGTGGATTTTAAAAATCCTTATGTTAGATGAGGGGTGGCATCAGAGGTGGTATTCAGCCGGTTCGGGCCGGTTTGGGCGAATCGGTAGTGGTGACCTGTGAGTGGGCCTTCCCAGTTGCCCAGGCACAATCCCATCCTATATTGCTGTGTTTTTGATTCTGCACATATGGGTGGATGGCATGCATGAGCAACTTGCCATGTTCTTTGATGTCGCATATGTGGACGGCACGCGTGAACGAATTGCTATGTTGTTTGACGCCACACGCATACATGCACGCACACTCACATTTCCGGTGCTGGGCGAACTGGTTGCTACAGTATGTGAATCCCACCTCTGGGTGGCATAGTGGCTCAGCGGTTAAGTTGACTGGAAAGCTGGTAGCCCATGTTCGAGATCCAAGTGCCAGGCACTGGGTAAGCTCCCATCCTCAGCCCAGCTCCTGCCTACCTAGCAGCTTGAAAGCATGCAAATGCAAGTAGATAAATAGGTACCACTTTGGTGAGAAGGAAAACATTCTCTGTGATGTCATGCTGGTCACATGACCACAGAAGCTCTTCCGGCAACCCTGGCTCCCTTGACTAGGAAACGGAGATGAGATGACCCCTTAGAGTGAGGTACGACTAGCGGAGTAAAATCCATAGGGACTCTTTATTTCCTTATCTTACGTTAGATGAGTCTTATTGAGAACATGGACTAGATACAAACCTAAATTGTTTCTGGAAACACCTTTGTGGAACTCAGCCCAATAAATATTTTATAGATGAGAAATAATAGGCAAACACATAGGGTTCACTTATTGCATGACACTAAAATTTTGTCAAGCGTGAAGTACAATAAAATCGCTGAGAACAACTGGTGGCAAAGAGGTTGATAGATAGATAGATTCTGGCCAACATGCCAACAACTACTTGATGATCCTTGCCACCTCTCTTGACCAAGTGTGCCCTCCTTAGAGAGGGGTTCTCAGAAGGACAATTGGTTGAGCTATCTTTTCAAGAAGATCAGATCAGACCAGGCCTGCAACTGCCACAACTATATCAGCTGATTTTATTCTTTCCCCCAGACAATCTTCTGTAAGCATCTCGGTCTTAAATGAACCAAATTAAGGACCCCGGTTTTAAAGAAACATCCATGTAACCCTTTCAATCTTGAAACGGCTTTAGGTTGGGCACGAGAGGAGAAAAATCTCCAAGAAAGGATGAGGAAAAGTTGCACAGGCCTCCCGAATCCCATTGGTTCTGTCGCTGTGCATTGTGCGATATCGCTATGGCAACAGGATAAAGGAATAGCCCTCAATACTGAGAGGATTCATTCAAATCTTTTATTAACTTTAGCAGAGAGAGAGAGCAGAGAGACGGGAGCAGCCGAGAAACCCCATATCTTGGCTCCGATTTCCCACACAGAACACAAGCCATCAAGGGGCTGCAAACAAAACCCGCCTTTGATTTCCAATGCGCGCACATGCGCAGCTCTGACGCTGGTCCCGGGAGCTGGGTGCTTAAAACAGTGCTGCGCTGTGCTTAGGAGACGCCGTTCCTTGACAAGGATCTCGACAAAGAACCAGGCAAATGTTATTGGCGTTGGACTCCATGGATGCAAGACAAGCCGGCCTCTGCACCTGTGTTGACTGATCGAGGAGAGTGACTTTGCAGACTAACAGAGTTGGAAGGGACCTTGGAGGTCTTCTAGTCCAACCCTTGCTCAAGCAGGAAACCCTATTGGCTGCCCAATCTCTTCTTAAAAACCTCCAGTGATGGGGAAGGAAGGAAGGGAGGGAGGGAGGGAGGGAGGGAGGGAGGGAGGGAGGGAAAGGATGGAAAGGAAGGGAGGGAGGGAGGGAGGAAGGAAGGAAGGAAGGAAGGAAGGAAGGAAGGAAGGAAGGAAGAAAGGAAGGAAGGAAGGAAGGGAAAGGATGGAAAGGAAGGAGGGAAGGAAGGAAGGAAAGAAGGAAGGAAAGGGAGGGAGGGAGGGAGGAAGGAAGGAAAGAAGGGAGGGAGGGAGGGAAAGGATGGAAAGGAAGGGAGGGAGGGAGGGAGGGAGGAAGGAAGGAAGGAAAGGAAAGAAGGAAGGAAGGAAGGAAGGAAAGAAGGAAGGAAAGAAGGAAGGAAGGAAGGAAGGAAAGGAAAGAAGGAAGGAAGGAAGGAAGGAAAGAAGGAAGGAAAGAAGGAAGGAAGGAAGGAAGGATGGAAAGGAAGGGAGGGAGGGAGGAAGGAAGGAAAGGAAAGAAGGAAGGAAGGAAGGAAAGAAGGAAGGGAGGGAGGGAGGAAGGAAGGAAAGAAGGAAGGGAGGGAGGGAGGAAGGAAGGAAAGAAGGAAGGGAGGGAGGGAAAGGATGGAAAGGAAGGGAGGGAGAGAGGAAGGAAGGAAGGAAGGAAAGAAGGGAGGAAGGGAGGGAGGGAGGGAAAGGAAGGAAGGAAGGAAGGAAGGAAGGAAGGAAGGAAGGAAGGAAGAGTATGAGAATAACCGTAGGAGAAGGGACCTTGGAGGTCTTCTACTCCAACCCTTGCTCAAGCAGGAAACCCTATTCCATTTCAAACTAATGGCTGCCCAATCTCTTTTTAAAAACCTCCAGTGATGGGGAAGGAAGGAAGGAAGGAAGAAGGAAGGAAGGAAGGAAGGAAGGAAGGAAGGAAGGAAGGAAGGAAGGAAGGAAGGAAGGAAGGGTAGGAGAATAACAGAGTTGGAAGGGACCTTGGAGATCTTCTAGTTCAACCCCCTGCTCAAGCAGGAGACTCTATGCCATTCCAGACAAAATGGTTGCCCAATCTCTTCTGAATTGTTCTCACCATCAGGAAATTTCTCCCTAGTTCTAGGTTAATTTTTTCCTTGACTAGTTTCTGTTCTTTGGTCCTTGTTCTCAATGCTGAGCATGTATCCCTATCTTTACATCTTCCTCTATCTCTCCGAAGCCACTTGCTCCTTATCTTTGAACTCTGTGGAGAACATAAAACTACCCAAAAGAAATGGCCACCCAATTTCTTTGTTCTTGGGGAAAACTATCTCTCCCAAGCAATGATCTGGACTGTTGTATATGGTATTTGGCATATGCATTTCTCTAATGCATGGCACTGCGGATGCCATGCATTAGAGAATAATGGCAATGAATAATAGAAGCTCACGGCCTCAAATGAGTTCGGCTTGAGGTGAGATCGCAAGCAGGGGTGGGCTTCAAAACTTTTAGCAAGGGGTTCTCTGCCTGATTGTTGGGTGGGCGTAGCCATAGTGGGCATGGCCTCGTTGACCTCCTGCACCACAATGTGGTGGTGGGGAAAACGTTTTTGAGTTTCATCTTCAGGATCTGGCCTTCAGGGTTGATCTCCTCTAGGACCGACCGGTTGGATGGCCTTGCAGTCCAAGGGACTCGCAGGAGTCTTCTCCAGCACCAGAGTTCAAAGGCCTCAATTCTTTGGCCTTCTCACCCTTCCTTATGGTCCAACTTTCACAGCCATACCAGGGGTGGGTTCTAAATTTTTTTACTACCGGTTCTGTGGGCGTGGCTTATTTTGTGGGTGCGGCTTGGAGGTCATGTGACTAGGTGGGCGTGGCTAGCTGGTCAGAGTCATTTCTGGAAGGTCCTTGCACTTACGACCAGTCCTCGCACTTACGACCCGACTCATTTGTTTGCTTTTAACACTGATCAGCTGTAGGACGGACCTTTGAAGCCCCGCAAGAGTTTAAACAGTTTTTTTCCCTCTAGTCATCAGCTGGGACTCAGGAGGCAGCAATAGATTGGGGGTGGGACCAAATAAAAGTGGGGGGGGAGGGCGGCAGGGGGGAGAACTGGTTCGGTGACGTCATATCGTCACCGCTACCAGCTCAGCCGAACTGGACCGAACCGGGAGGAACCCACCACTGAGCCATACATATGCAGAGCACATGATGAGAAAGGCAGGGATAGATGAATCACAAGTTGAAATTAAGATTACCGAAAGAAATATCAACAACCTCAGATATGCAGATGATACCAAATAAGTTAGGCAGCATCAAAGGTGCCTTATCTCAAGGCCCAAGCTTGTGAAGTCACTATCACCCTCAAAAGGTCCTGCCCAATGGTAGGGCAATGTGTGATTTTTTATTTATTTATTTATTTATTTTTATTTGATTTATATGCCGCCCTTCTCCGGAGACTCAGGGTGGCTTACAATGCGTTAAGCAATAGCCTTCATACTTTTGTATATTTATACAAAGTCAGCTTATTGCCCCCACAATCTGGGTCCTCATTTTACCTACCTTAGAAAGGATGGAAGGCTGAGTCAACCTTGAGCCTGGCGGGATTTGAACTTGCAGTAATTGCAGGCAGCTGATGTTAATAACAGTGCTTTAATCTGCTGCGCCACCAGGGCTCTTATGACGAGGAAGAGGTGGATTTAAATGCTTGTTTATTTGTTGTTTATTTTGTTCCCCTTTTTTTGACGGACTGTTCAGACTGTTCAGGAACACTGCCAAATTCTTCAAAAGCCTGAAGGGCCCACTGTTCTGACTCATAACAAATCTCCAAAAAAGCAAGAAAACAATACATATATATTTTTTTTCAGAACGCGTGGAGAAAATAGAAAGTCAGGGAGAGGAAATGACTACTGAGGTAGAACAGAACATTCTCGAAGATTGGAAAGCTCAACTAATTTTTGGACAGATGGAAGTTCGTGCCACGGTCTTTGAATTTTTCTTCTCTTAAGAAATTGTCGTGTATGTACCCTAATGTTCAGCCAAAATGTTGGAGATGTGATTGTTTAGATGCTACATATTATCATGTTTGGTGGACTTGTAAGAAAGTTAAGGCTTTTTGGATAAAAATTTGGTGGGTTATGCAGAATGTTTCGAAGAAAAAAATTCAACTTTCTCCACAATTGTTTTTATTGGGTATAGTTAAGGGTTTTACATTGGATGAAACAAAGTTGATATTGTCTATGATAACAGCAGCGAGATTATTGATAGGTAAATACTGGAAAAATGAAGCTTTGCCCACTATTGAGGAATGGACTTTGAAGATGGCCAGTTTTGCAGAGATGGCGAAGATTTCAGCATACCTAAAAGATCGTTCACAAGAGACTTATGAATGGGAATGGAAAAAGTGGATAGATTATGTGCAGAACAAATATCAAACTAGGAAGTATCAAATAGCTTTTCATTGATAGTATTATATTAAGATAGAAATACTTGAATTTTGTGAAGATGAAAAATTATATGGGGGATGGAGGGGTTCAAGTTTTATACAAAGGGGTTTTTTGATGGGAGTATATTCTGTGGAAGTCCGGGGGGGAAGGGAGGGTTGGGGGGGTTAGGGAGGGTTAGGTTGGGGAGTTTGGGGTGGGCTGGGGGGGGAAATGGGGTGAAAATGAAATTGTAAAACTTTTGCAATAAAAAAAATTTTTTTTTTCTTCTCTAAATTCTACGGTTTTAGAAAATCCATTTCACGTGAGATCTCATCATCTTCTTTTAATGACCCCATAATCCCTTGTGGGGTGAAGTCTGGGCAATTAATGGAGCTGAATGTTTACTGGCCAGATGCTCTTGTTGCCAACGCAGAGTTTTGTTCAGCAGATATATTCATTCTCTCTCTCTCTCTCTCTCTCTCTCTCTCTCTCTTTTGCATTTTTGCATATTTATTGTATATGATGAGAGTAGCATCTTCATTCCAATTAAAATTTAATTAAAATACCACTCATCTGTACCAATGCACATTACTGAGAGATTCAACATTGTCTTTTGAAGTCCCAAGATTACATGTCAAAACCAAGCTTTCTTACATGTTAGAATAAAAAAAAAAATGAAGTACTATAGCAGTATTTGGCAAGTGTGGACAATTTTTTAGAAGTAGCTAAAAGGTCTACATCAATTAAACTTTTTTCCTGAAAAATAACCCTAGTCAATGGAAGTAATTCACAGCAGTTTTTAAAAAACCAACCAAAACTGTATCTGAATTTTTTTTTTTTAATTTGATTTATATGCCGCCCTTCTCCGGAGACTCAGGGCGGCTTACAATGCGTTAAGCAATAGCCTTCATCCTTTTGTATATTTATACAAAGTCAGCTTATTGCCCCCACAACTGGGTCCTCAATTTACCTACCTTAGAAAGGATGGAAGGCTGAATCAACCTTGAGCCTGGCAAGATTCGAACCTGCAGTAATTGCAGGCAGCTGGTCTTAATAACAGGGTGCTTTAGACCACTGTACTACCAAGGCTCCTTTATTAGGAATTATGGACCCAGTAAGCTGATTTTACTAACATCAAGTGCTGTCATGGTACTTCTATCTTTACTGAATACAATGTTCATTAAAATCTGTTATGATCCAGAATGTGCCCTTACTGAGCAAAGCAGAAAAAGATCAGCCAACCTCTGCATTTACTTACAAATACATTGCAGAAAAAACAGAGTCTGTCCTTTGTACACATATGCATCTGTCATTCACTTGAACCTATATATTCAAGTATATTCTCATTGCACCCAGAGAGAGAAATATCTGGCTCTAGCTCCATTTTCACAGGAGAATTATCCCAACATATAAATTCTCCCCATTCCTTAATTTCCTGAACCCAAGTTCCAAATGCTAACATGCAAATCCTATCCCAACCTTGCAGATTAGCTACTACAGCATCCCCTGTTCTTACCTTCTTGAGGATCACGTGGGACATGGAAGCATTGGCGTGGACAATGATGGTGGCTGTTTTGTCATCCCTGATCTCTTTTAGCAATGGTGTGGGATCCCAGCTTTCATCCAACATCCGAACTGAGAGAGTTTCCTTCGAGATAAGGAACTGCCGGAGCAATTTCTCTAAGTTTAGAAGGCCTGCAAGGGGAGAGGAGCACAGATTCAATAGGAAGTTTCATCCATCAGCAACCTTTCCGCACCCAAAGTGATTAGGTTAGGTCGAATCAGTTGAAAAGAAATCTGGGAAAACGTAGCGGAGGATTTGTTGCTGTAAGCTTACCCCATAACATAACATACTTCTATCAAAAGCTCAAATATTGAATCATATCATATGTTCATGCAATAGAATAGAATAAAATAACAGAGTTGGAAGGGACCCTGGAGGTCTTCTAGTCCAACCCCCTGCCCAGGCAGGAAACCCTACACCACTTCAGACAAATGATTATCCAACATCTTCTTAAAAACGCCAAGTGTAGGAGAATTTACAACTTCTGGAGTCAAGTTGTTCCACTGATTAATTGTTCTCACTGTCAGGAAATTTCTCCTTATTTCTAAGTTGCCTCTTTCCTTACTAAGTTTCCATTTGTTGCTTCTTCTCCTGCCATCAGATGCTTTGGAGAATAGCTGGACTCCCTCTTCTTTGTGTCAACCCCTGAGATATTGGAAGACTGCTATCATGTCTCCCCTAGTCCTTCTTTTCATGAAACTAGACATACTCAATTCCAGCAACCGTTCTTCGTATGTTTTAGCCTCCAGTCCCCTAATCATCTTTGTTGCTCTTCTCTGCACTCTTTCGAGAGTCTCAGCATCTTTTTTACATTGTGGCGACCAAAACTGAATGCAATATTCCAAGTGTGGCCTTACCAAGACCTTATAAAGTGGTATTAACACTTCACATGATCTTGATTCTATCCCTCTGTTTATGCAGCCCAGAATTGCATTGGCTTTTTTGGCAGCTGCTGACTCCTATCTAAATGGTTGTCCATCTTTCTCTTAGTTAAATGAAAATAATCAGAAAGGCCGTTCACCTTAGTGGGTGCTTTCTTGGTTGAAGGATGTCCCTCCCCTCCCCCTATGATTACTCTTCACTTGTCAATTCAATGTGAAGAAATTCAACAAGTACAACAAATATTATTGCAGAGGCCTGATTGACTTATTAAAGATAAAGGTTCCCCTTGCACATATGTGCTAGTTGTTCCCGACTCTAGGGGGCGGTGCTCATCTCTGTTTCAAAGCCGAAGAGCCAGCGCTGTCCAAAGAAGACGTCTCCATGGTCATGTGGCCGGCATGACTCAATGCCAAAGGCGCACGGAACGCTGTTACCTTCCCACCAAAGGTGGTCCCTGTTTTTCTACTTGCATTTTTTACCTGCTTTTGAACTGCTAGGTTGGCAGAAGCTGGGACAAGTAACGGGAGCTCATCCTGTTACATGGTGCTAGGGATTCGAACTGCTGAACTGCCGACCTTTCGATCAACAAGCTCAGCGTCTGGGGCCGTGATGGTGAACCTATGGCACGCGTGCCCAAAGCGGCACACAAAGCCATGTCACCTGGCATGTGCAGCCTTGCCTGTTTGTCTTCTGGGTTTCTGGCGCACATGCGCACATGATGATCAGCTGTTCTTCGTGAGCGTGGCAGTGCCGAAAACTGATGTGTGCATGCATGGCAGCCAGCTGATTGTCGGGCACACATGCACCCTAGAACCTGGAAGTTCGGCTTTTCCGGAGTGTGATTGCTTCATGTGCACAGCAGTGCCGAAAACTGGCCTGCGCATGTGCGCTGGCTAGTTAATCGTTGGGTGCGCATGCATGCTAGAACCCGGAAGTTTGGCTTTTCCGGAGTGCAGCCCGAATGAACATGCATATCCATGTGTGACATTTCCGTGCAACCTTTTTGGCATTCGGTGTTGAAAAGGTTCACCATCACTAAGCTAAGGTCTGGCTCTCAAAACTCAAATGCCTGTATAGCAGGGGTGAAATGCTCCCGGTTCAGACCAGATCGCCCGATGCAGTAGCGATGGTGGCGGGTGGTTTGGAGAACTGGTAGCAAAAATCCCTGTCCCTCCACCCCACCATGCCCAGCTGAGCTGCACAATTATCAGAGGGTTTTTTAAAAATTATTTTTAAAAGCATTTTTTCTACAACGTCTTCCAACGAAAAAATGCTTTTAAAAGTAAAAAAAAAAAGCCTCTGATGATCGCGTGGCTAAGCTGGGATCCTCAGAGGCTTTTCAAAGCATTTTTTTCTGCAACCTCTTGGCCGAAGAGATGGTAAAAAAATGCTTTGAAAAGTCTCTGACGATCCCAGCTGAGTTGCCTGATCGGCAGAGAGGCTTTTCAAAGCATTTTTAAAAAAGCCTCTCTGACGATCCCAGCTGAGCTGCCTGATCGGCAGAGGCTTTTCAAAGCATTAGAAAAAATGCTGTTAGGTTCAGCTTGTAGCTTACTCCTAACTTGTTGGTCAGACAATATATCTGTTTCTTTAAGAAACAACTGAGCCACGTAATCAAGGTTTGCTGAACCCTGTAATTAGGCTACAGTGCGTACATAAGCAGCACAGAGAAGCGTTCTTTGTTCCTGATTGTTCCTGTTCCTGTTGCTTCCTGCGTCTTTCTGCTGATTGGTGTTAGACTGGATTGTTATATGGTACTGTTTACCGAGAGTTACTAAAGTCTGTTTGCTTTGGTAAGGGAAGATACTTACTGGACTGATATTACTGTTTATGACCTTGGACTGTTTTACCTACACCGAGACTGCTTATTATCTTGTATATAAAGTATTTTTCTCACACGAGCTGCACGTTTATCTCCTTCCCTGTGTGTTTCTGCTCTGCTCGTTGCACAAGCAACAAATACTTTTTACACACACCCTAACAAATGCTTTGAAAAGTTTTTTTAAAAAAAGTTGGCCATGCCCACCCAGTCACATTACCCACCACCACCAAGCCACACCCACAGAACCGGTAGTAACAAATTTTACATTTCACCCCTGCTGTATAGGTTAACTAGCAAAACCTAGCAGGCTTCAGTTATATTTTCCTTCCAAGAAGCCACGTCGCTTTTAATCCCACAGAACAACCTTCCCTAACCTGCTGTTAAACTCTCCAGATGTGTGGGGGCCCCTGGGAACAGCTGGAAAGCATCAGATTGGAAAATCGATCAGAGAGCGATAACAATGGGACACAATGTTAGGTTGCTATCGTGACCGTTATTTCCTCTTTTCTACTGTTTTTCCCGGTGTGAACCAAGAAAGATAACCTCTCAATTCTTGTTTCTCTGGTGTTTTTATTGGTCTTTTTCTGAAATTGCCCCCAAGTTCCCAAGTACATTCTCTGTGCTAGACAATTGCGACAAATTGTTTCATTTTTATTTTTTTTTACAACAAACCGAATTCCTGACTGATGTATAATCCAACTTGAGCAATCACCCTAAAATGATCTTTCTTAAACTGGGGAGCGGAATTACTTCCAAAGGGGCAATTTGGATGTATCCTGGAGGGAGGAGGATAATGGAACAATTTGTAATTGCTTCTTTGTGAATTGAGGATCAATTTTGGGACTGGCATTCCTGAGTGGCTTGCGTAAAGCAATAGCATCTGTATTTTTGGAGAAAGGGGTTGTGTGTGAATGGGATAATGATACTAGAAAGACTGAAAAGAGGGTAATTTGGTGAAAAACAGTTTAAAAGTCACTGGCTTAAGAGATGCAGGTTATTTCAGACTTCTATTGCTTAGGGCAGGTGTGTCCATCCAACATTGGCAGCTTGAAGAGCCGAGGTGGCGCAGTGGTTAGAGTGCAGTACTGCAGGCTACATCAGCTGATTGCTAGCTGCAGTTTGGCAGTTCAAATCTCACCAGGTTCAAGGTTGATTCAGCCTTCCGTCCTTCCAAGATCGGTAAAATGAGGATAAAATTGTTGGGGACAAGAGGCTGACTCTGTAAACTGCTTAGAGGGGTCTGTAAAGCACTGTGAAGCAGAATGTAATTTTAAGTGCTATTACTATTGTCCATCCTTCCTTCCTTCCTTCCTTCCTTCCTTCCTTCCTTCCTTCCTTCCTTCCTTCCTTCCTTCCCTTCCCTTCCCTTCCCTTCCCTTCCCTTCCCCTTCCTTACTTCCTTCCTTCCTTCCTTCCTTCCTTCCTTCCTTCCCAGTGATTAGAATGCAATATTGCAGGCTAACTCTGCCCACAGCCAGGAGTTCGATCCTGACCAGCTCAAGGTTGACTCAGCCTTCCATCCTCCCGAGGCGGGTAAAATGAGGACCCAGATTGTTGGGGGCAAATATGCTGACTCTGTAAACCGCTTAGACAGGGCTGTAAAAGCAGTATGAAGCGGTATATAGAGCTATAATTGCACTCAACAATGAACTAAAGGGCCACCATCAGTGAGCTGTTGGACAGCATTACTTGGTCTGTTGTGTGGATGTTTGGGTGGTTTAGGGGCGAGGAATTTGTGGTGGGTGGGGGGGTGTTTGGGGATTGTTATGTGTGTTGGACCTGGTCTTTGGGTGTTAAGTGAATTTCGTTGTATGGGTATACTGTGTATATATGTACAATGACAATAAAGTTAAACTTAAACTACCGTATTTTTCGGAGTATAAGACGCAGCTTAGTTTTTGGGGAGGAAAATAAGAAAAAAGCTGATTGGCAGGTTGATCGGCCTCCTGGAATACCCCCAATCAGCTGTTCCCAGAGGTGAATTTTAGCAACAGGTTCCTTGGTTGTGAGCTCCGTGCCGTACTTTTTTTTGCTTTTTTTTCTGCCTCTGAAACTTCTGAAACTCCCTTTCAGAAAAAAACTTTTTCCTGCCTCTGAATGCCTCTGAAACAGAGCTTCAGAAAAAAAAAGCCTCTGAAACTCTGTTTGGGGGCTTCTTTTCTGAAGCTCTGTTTGGGGGCTTATTTTTCTGAAGCTCTGTTTGGGGGCTTCTTTTCTGAAGCTCTGTTTGGGGGCTTATTTTTGTGAAGCTCTGTTTGGGGACTTCTTTTTTGAAGCTCTGTTTGGGGGCTTCTTTTCTGAAGCTCTTTTCTGCAGCTCTGTTTGGAGGCTTCTTTTTTGAAGCTCTGTTTGGAGGCTTTTTTTTTCTGAAGCTCTCTTTGGGGCTTCTTTTCTGAAGCTTCATTTCTGATGCTTTTTTCAGCCTCTGAAACATTCATTTGAGAAGCTGGGTGGGGCTACATTCGGAGTATAGAATGCACCCAGATTTTCACCCTCTTTTTTGGGGGGGAAAAGTGTGTCTTATACTCCGAAAAATACAGTATATAAGCCTAAGTGCTATTGCTATTGCTATTGCTATTGCAGACCTGTGGAACTTCAACTCCCAGAATTTCCCAGCCACACCATGTTTGCTGGGGAATTCAGTGTAAATTCACAAGTCTCCAAGGTGCCAAGGTTGGACACACCTGCCTTAAGGTATCTAGTGTAAGAGAAGGATGTTCCATATTGTGTGAGAGATTGTTTTCCGGCAAAATTGACATCTAGGGTCCGATGCGGTATAAAATCCATGAAGGATTGGGTGTGAAGTCTTTACATCCCTAAACACCAAAGAGCAAAATGTCTCTGAAAGATAAGCAGAGTTCCTTCGAATCAATTGCTCTGAAAACTATGTGTTTTGCTGATGAAGTGCTTTGCATTTAACTGGTTAGAGTTGAAATTACAACCATTTGCTACAGGTGACATTTGAGGCATATTTAATGAAGGTGATAGTTTCTCTCCAATGAATAACTTATGGAGCATTGTTTTAAAAACACGATCGTCCATATCTTCCCCTCCCTCCCTCCGCTTTTCATGTAGTTGATCAGTAATTAGAATGGATGGTAATTGATTAAAGCCTACGGTTTTAATTTTGTAATAAATGAGTCTATAATCAATCACGTTAATCAATAGAGATAAAGCTCTCAGCCATGAAATAAAATTTTGCAGCTTTGGGAGAAAATCTCTATAATTTATGCCGGTTGTTATTTGTAAAATCTCTAAGGAGGGAAAAATAACAATCCTCCACTCCAAAAATGGGATTTTTTTTTTTTTTAAATCATCAAGAATAATTAGGATTCACACAACGTGGTTCACAAACAGCAGTGGTGAAATTCACAACAGATGTACAACATGGGAACAAGGTCATTTGGTAAAAGCTGTCCTGTTACTGGTGGACTTCATAAACACAGTGTCAGCACTTCAACCTGCATTTACTCTAGTGCTGACATAAGAAGGAGAAGAGGGGGCAGCTGGCAAGAGGACGCTTGACTTCTCACCTACTTATTTTCCCTGAAGATAATATCCCCTAGGAGATGAGATGGGAGGGGGGACATTCCTGGGAGCTGAAGTAGTAGATATGGGGAGAGTGATTTGGAAGAGGGCCAATGAGACGCAGAGAATTGGGGAATGGAAAGGGAAGGTTTGGGGTCAGGAAGTCAGAATTGGCTACGCCATAATCGGGGACAGGTTGTCGTGCTTAATAAAATGAAAGATTTATTTATTTATTTATTTATTTATTAGATTTTTATACCGCCCCCTCTCCCGAAGGACTCGGGGCGGTGAACAGCCAAAGTTAAAAACATACAATATAAATTTCTTCAAAGACTATGTGTTTGGAAATGCAATTTATTTTAATTGAGATGACATCGAAACCTGACACACAGAAAGTTCTAGAGAAGAGATGTTGTGGGCCTCAGATGTTCATTTTAATGCGATTATATATTTTGGGGTTCATCCATCTTTCATTCAGTCCCCATGGCCATATCATCATCTTCTTTTTAATGACCCCCATAATCCCTTGCGGCATGAAGTCTGGGCAACTGAATGGAGCTGAGTGTTTTAATGGCCGGATGCTCTTCCTGTCGCCAATGCGGAGCTTTGTTTCCCATGGCGATATCCAGGGGTGGGCTTCAAAAATTTTAGCAAGGAGTTCTCTGCCTGGTTGCTGGGTGGGCGTGGCCATGGTGGGCATGGCCTAGTCGGCCTCCTGCACCATGGCTGCGGGGGGCGCATTTTTGACCTCCCTGGGCTCTGGAGGCTTTCCTCGAGCCTCCGGGAGGACGAAAATGGCCTCCCCAGGCTCCAGAAGCCCTCTGGAGGCTAGAAACGGGCCCATTTCTGGCCTTCCCAAACAGGCCGTGTGGGGACTCCTGAGAGGGGCAGGATGGGCAGGGCCTGCCAGGAATGGGATTTGGGGGTTCTCCAAACTGCACAGAATCTTAGCTAGAGGTTCTCCCGAACCCCTGCAAACCCCCAGCAGCAGGGGTGAAATCCAACAGGTTCTGACAGGTTCTGAAGAACCGGTAGCGGAAATTTTGAGCAGTTCAGAGAACCGGCAAATACCACCTCTGGCTGGCCCCAGAGTGGGGTGGGAAAGGAGATTTTGCAATATCCTTCCCCCAGGAGTGGGGAAGGAATGGGGATTTTGTAGTATCCTTCCCCTGGAGTGAGGTGGGAATGCTGATTTTGCAGTATCCTTCCCCTGCCACGCCCACCAAGCCACGCCCACCAAGCCACGTCCACAGAACTGGTAGTAAAAAAAATTGGATTTCACCACTGCCCAGCAGCCCACCCCTGGCGATATCCCGTTGACCCAAAGAACTACAGACAGTTTTATCTTCAAAATACAAAGCAAACTGGTCAGCCTGGGACCTCTGACCTTCCAGTAGACCAGAGGTGACTACAGTACTGGTTGGACCATCAATGATATCTGAGAAAACTCTTCCTCCAAGAGATATTAAGAAGCCACTTGGGATGTTCTATTTTCAGGACTGGACCATTTGCATGTTCAACCCTTTGCGTGCTTGAGGCACTGTATCATCTAGACATTGATCTATTCATGACGGTTCCCTCACCCATAAACGACCTTTCTGAAACAATTATGTCTTGCTAGCTTTACTGCATTCAACCTATTCCCCTCTCCCTTGCTTTGTTTGATTGGATTGTCCTTTCAAACCTGATCCCTTCATAATTAGAAGTATCGCTTTGAAATCCTCATTGGGGGAACCTCCTTCCTGTTAAATAGCCCTGCTTGCTTAAAAAAAGGTACAATACTGCCTTAGCACGGATAACCTGACCCTAACTAGCAGGGCCCCCTGCTAATAATTCTGGAGTTGAGATCTATACAGTCACAGCACTTCAAGATCAAGAAAGGCTGGTTTTAATTGGACTGGAAGACTCTCCTAATGCATCAGAAAATTTGGGAGTGGCGATCTGGGCATCGAAACAGCAATGCTACCTTAAGACAACATAATTAACAGATTTTAAGTGCGATCAACACATGCTGTTCCTCCTACCGAGTCTGGCCTCCATTTATCTTTCTTTTCCTTTGTTTCTCTCATGCCATATGTCCCCAGATCTGTGTAATATATTATATAAACGCATCCAAGTCATTCTGCTGTCTGATGGAAAGGAGAAAATGGCCCCTTCCAGTGACTAGACCGTTATGTACAGCCAATGACCCACGCTCTCCTTTTTATCACCCAATGTAAGATCTGTCTAGTTATATATCAATATTTGCTTAAGTATCATTCCGTTACATGATCTGGGCCACCCATTATTTGGCCAAGTGCCCCCTACAAAAAGATTGAAATCAAGCTGAAGCTTTTTGATAGAGATTGTTTGTTGCTGTTGTTAGTTGCGAAGTCGTGTCCAACCCATCGCGATCCCATGGACAATGTTAATCCAGGCCTTCCTGTCCTCTACCATCCTCTGAAGTCCATTGAAGTTGACGCCGACTGCTTCAGTGACTCCATCCAGACATCTCATTCTCTATCACCCCCTTCTTCTTTTGCCCTCAATCTTTCCCATCATTAGGCTCTTCTCCAGTGAGTCCTTCCTTCTCATTAGGTGGCCAAAGCATTTGAGTTTCACCTTCAGGATCTGGCCTTCTAAAGAGCAGAAGGAATGGGGATTTTGCAGTATCCTTCCCCTGGAGGGGGGAGAGAATGGAGATTTTGCAGTATCCTTCCCCTGCCATGCCCACCAAGCCACGTCTACCAAGCCACACCACGCCCACCAAGTCACGCCCACAGAACCAGTAGTAAAAAAAAAATTGAATTCCACCACTGCTTCTAATCATCTTTGTTGCTCTTCTCTACACTCTTTCTAGAGTCTCAACATCTTTTTTTACATCATGGCAAGCAAAATTGGATGCAGTATTCCAAGTGTGGCCTTACCAAGGCCTTATAAAGTGGTATTAACACTTCACAAGAATGACTTGCTGGTTGGAAACATCCCTGCCAACAATGTGGCCCAGCTGTCAGGTTTTCAGGCCGTCTTCAAATAAATTGCGTCTCAAACAAAGTCCTTTTTGAAACAAACTTCCATTTTATTTAGCACGGCAACTTTTACAATGACTCCATGCAGCCAAAATTGATGTGCTCCTCCTCTTCTTTCCCCCACTCCTCTGCATTCATTGGCCATCTTCCCAATCATTCACCCCTAATCTACTGCTCCAATTCAAAGAATTTCCCCCCTCCCATCCATCTCCTAGGGGACATTATCTCCAGCTAAAATAAGTAGGTGAAAGGCAATCGTCCCGTTGCAGACACTTGCGTTCTCCTTCTCATGTCAGCACTAGGATAAATGCATCTTGACGTGCTGACACCAGCCTTGTGCTAGAACTATATCGATCTATGTTTTTATTCAAGTTTTCAATATTTTAAAATTCAAACGAACAATTTCTCCCCTTTGTAATTCCCGCATTTCTGATATGACTTGAGACAAATATTCTGGGCCGGCCAGCTAGCCGGAAAAACGTACAGAAGCAACACTCAACAAAATATAATCAAAACTTCGAATTTTCCCTGCCTGTGCAACAATTGAAGTCACAAAAACGAGCCCAAGAGTGCCCTTAAGCGAAGGAATATAAAAGAAAAGAAAAATCATAACGCAGTGTTTACCAGCCTGTCTACCCAGGTCTCTTTGTGTCATATTGGTATATTGTTCCTTCTCTTCCCATTATACCTAGACGCGAAGCCATTTGAGGATTAATCGCACGGCAATAGCAAAAATATAGAATTTATTTCACAAGAGGTGGAATTTCACAGCACACAAGAGGCCTCCCCTTGTCACTTAAGCATCACTTAAGCTGTCAAAACCCTGCTCAGCCCTGTTCAAGTGGGTAGGTTTAAAGCCCCCCCCGCCGTTCCCATTGCTCCCCTTTTTAGCCTTTGATATAAAGTAGTGTATATTTTAGGGATACCTTGTGCAACCAGCAATCTTTTGTGATTCCCCCCACTGGAGGGAGGTGAGAGGCATTTATTGCTGGAAAAAGGAGCAAATAGGAGCTGTGAATGTGTTGTGGCCCATCAGCGACTAGTAGCTGATTCCGACAGCGAGGAGGCTGGTGTGGTGCTGCACCAGCAGCCTGTGCAGCTGGCACTCGAGTTGGACAATGAGGAGGCTGGAGAAGATATGGTGCCAGAGGCGAGGATTCAGCCAGTTCCCTCAGAACCTCCAGAAGCTCCCATAAGTGAAGAGGATGAAGAGGAGGAGCCTCTTCTCGATGCACGGGCGCGCAGAGCTGCCAAAAGGCAGGAGTGGCTCCTCAGGAGGAGGTCTCCTCGAGAGTAAGGCTTGGGGCTAATTGGCCACTCCCTTAGCCTATTTAAGGAGGCACCGACTGAAGCAATTTTCAGGGAACAACTTCATTCACATACCTTCCTGTCTTGTCTTGCTTATCTTATCAGCTTCCTGCAAATTGCTTCTGGGCTTTCTGCCAACCACAGTAAGATTACGATTATTTATTCTTTGGATTCTTGTAGGCAGTTAAGAAAGTTAATTAACAGCCTTTGTTTGAAAAAGACTGATTTAATTTAGTAAACTAAGGTTTGAACAGAGTTTGTGTGTGCTGCGTTCTTTGGGGTCCGTAGCTGGGGCAGAACAGTATGATTCCATTTTGCTCTGGTTTTCTCTTTTAAAGGCTGCCAAACGGATGTTTGAAAAAAGGGGGGGAAAACAACCAGAACAACACCCTGACTTCCCCAATAAATTGGCTGAACTTCTCTTCTTAAACAGCTGAAAAGTGCTCAATTTTGAAAGGAAGGGAAGCTTCTCTTCTTCTTCTTTTCTCCCCCCTCAAATTCCAGCTACTAAAACTTGCTTCCTTCCCATCGCCTCTATTCGGATTTCTCTCCCGACCTTGTTTATGGCCCTTTTTTTGGTTGGCAGCAATTAGCAGCTAAGAGCTCTCCATGCACGCAGTAATAAATGAAGGGGGGGAAGAGTCCACGTTTTTAATGGTGATTGGTAGCATTGGAAGGTCGGGAGGTTCCCCCTTTGACCTTTGCTAATTTGATTTCTGTTCTCCATTCCCCCACTCCGAATGAAATTAGACCCTACTCTTTCCATACACGGTACTAGAGAGATAGGGAAATATTGCCTGTCCAAAGAGTGGCAATTTCTCCTACAACCTCCATGCTACTTTCTCGCTTATTTCCCGACACTGTTATTTATTGTGTTCTGATTATCTATACGAAGAGTTAGAAGAGAATAACAGACTTGGAGGTCTTCAGGTCCACCTCCACCCCTGCTTAGGCAGGAAACCTTACACCATTTCAGAGAAATGGTTGTCCAATTTCTTCTTGACAATCTTCAGTGATTGGGCACCTACAACTTCTGCAGGCAAGTTTATTTATTTATTTATTACTTATTACATGTATTTATATGCCGCCATTCTCCTGAAGGACTCAGGGTTGCGAACACAAGTTAAGAAACAAGTACAATAAAATCATAATTTAATCCAAATAATTAATTAATAGTAAATAATAAAACCTGGAATCAGAGTCAGCCTATTTGTTTGAAAAAGCCAAGTCTTCAAGTCCCAATGGAAGGAACGGAGATCAGGAGCCATCCGGAGCTCAGTAGGTAATTTCTTCCAGAGGGTGGGAGCACCCACAGAGAATGCCCTACCCCTGGGCACAGCAAGACGACATTGGCTCGCCGTCAGAACCCTGAGGAGAGCGGCCCTATGTGAGCGAACAGGATGGAGAGACGGGCAGGAGAAGGTCCTGCAAATATCCCGGACCTAAGTCATGTAGGGCCTTATAGGTGAGGACTAGCACCTTGAAGCGGACCCGGAGAACCACTGGTAACCAGCGCAGCTCACGCAGGAGGGGTGCTATATGGGAGTAATGAGGGGCTCCCATAACAACCCGTGCAGCTGCATTCTGGATCAGCTGGAGTCTCCGGGTGCATCTCAGGGGCAGGCTCATGTAGAGGGAAATGCAGTAATCCAAGTTGTTCCACTGATTAATTGTTCTAACTGTCAGGAAATTTCTCCTTAGTTCTAAGTTGCTTCTCTCCTTGATCAGTTTCCACCCGTTGCTTCTTGTCCTTCCCTCAGGTGCTTTGGAGAATAGCTTGACTCCCTCTTCTTTGTGGCAACCCCTGAGATAGTGGAACTCTGCTATCATGTCACCCCTAGTCCGTCTTTTCATTAAAACACAAGAAGAACGTTCTAGTCTAAGAAATAGTCAACTCAACATTCCGAAGGGATGATAAAAATGGTATAGGGTTATCTGAAGGACAGTCTTTCTCGATTACATCCACCCAACCCACAAGAGCAGGGAGGTAGGGAATGTTGTGGGCCCCTCTCCTACAGAGAAGAATGGCCTTCTCTGTAGTGGCTCCCTCCCGTTGTAACACCATCCGGTGCGCTCACACAGAGTGGGCCTCCTCAGAGTGCTGTCAGCCAGACAATGTCAGCTGGCGGCCCCCAGAGGAAGAGCATTCTCTGTGGGAGCGTCGACCCTCTGGAATGAGCTGCCCACCGGCCTCAGGACGGCCCCGGACCTCCTCTCCTTCCGCCGCGAATTGAAGACGTGGCTTTTTTACCAAATGGGCTGAATCCGTAGGGGTGACTTCAAATAATTTTAATAATTTTTAATTGATTTTAATTTAATTTTAAACTGATTTTACTTGTTTATGTAATTCTTCTTTTGTTTTTGTAAGCCGCCCTGAGTCCTACCGGAGAAGGGTGGCATATAAATTACATAAATAAATAAATAAATAAATAGATAGATAGATAGATAGATAGATAGATAGATAGATTGATAGATAAATAAATAAATAAATAAATAAATAAATAAATAAATAAATAAATAAATAAATAAATAAAATCCCTGCAGAGGTTTAACAACTGGTTCAGTGATCACTGCGCATGTGTGCATAGTTTAACTAAAACCTACCTTCCGCACTGCTGCTGTGGCATAACTGTTGTGACCTAGGCTTACTGAGTCATTACAACACACAATTAGTCCCAAATAAACCTATTTTATTGTAACAGCTGAGAATTACGTTCATTCCCAGCTGAGTCCCAATTAGTTGCAAAACAAGTCCTTCAGAAGAAGTCCTTCAGGATAATCACCAACCTTTATCTTCTTTGACACCCTGCCAAAGGCCTTACTTGGCAAAGCCCCGCGAAGTTCAGAAACAAACAAGAGACGCTGACTGGAAACAGAGTTAGCAACGTTGCTTTCCTGCAAAAGGCCCCAAGTGCCTTTGTTTCTCTTTTAAGCCTTATGGGAGGGGCCAATCATCTCCTGGCCTTACTCCTGAGTCGTCCCTTTTGCTTTAGCTGCTCTTGCCATCTGGCAGTTCTGCACATGCGTGCAATAGGAACAGGCTCCTCCTGTTCCTCTGCCTCTCTGCTGTCCGACTCAGGGGGCTCCGGAGTCCGCACATCATTCCCAGATGGCCCTAGCCCCATCTCTGCCTCTGATGCAGAGCCCTCGTCCAGGCCTTCCCCAGACTCCACGCTGCCAGCTCTGCAGGCTGGTGGCGGACCACAACAGTAAACAGTTGAGGCGCAGCAAACTGCGTGAATATAGGTGAGTAGAGCATAGGGGTGGGTGGGTGGGCCCAGCTGATCATCGGAGCTACCGGTTCGTCCAAACCAGTCCAAATTGTTCCAAACAGATAGAATCCCACCCCTGTCTTAGATGTATCTGGTGGAGACCACAACATGAGATGGAATGCTGGCAAGATGGACTTAGCCATGTTTTGACAAAGCTATGCTTACTTTCTCATAACACTGACTGGTCCTTCTGTCAATTATCAGTAAGTGGTGGTGGATTCTTGAAATGTGGTGGCGTACCTCAAGATCTTTTTCAAAGATCTTGAAAAAGATGGTCTCACTGCGGTCACCAGAATCTAATTGCGCTGCTTCAGAAAACAGCAAAAGAGCTGCTCAACTTGATTAAAGGCTAGCAAGGTTACCAAGATGAATGCATGTGAAAAAGTGTTTTCCTTTTCCTCCTAAGTAGTCTCAATCAATATGGAAGTTGTTCTGTTTTAAGTAAAAAATAGATTAAAAAGCAAAAACTTCTTGCAAACAACAACAATAAACAACACTTCGGCGCCTGGCTTTTAAATAAGGACACAGCGGACTTTTTCTCCGTTCAATCTTATCCAGGTTCGATAAAGAGAATTTAAATCACAAGGGAAAGAAAAATATTCACCGTGCTCATTTTACAGAGGTGCATCTTAATTTGAGAAAGAATTCAAGGCGTGTGAAAAAGAATGGGAAAAGGTTCCCCTACTTTTCCCCCTGGTCCTGTTATAAACTGGGATATCGCCAAGGCTGCCCATAATTCAGGCTTGTAGTTTGATGTCACAGTTTATCCCTGAGCCCTCTTCCCCGCTGCAACTCAGCTGGCAGCCAGCTCATTCAGTCACACGTGATTAAAAGCAATCAGCCTGACTCAATTAATGGTGGGTGCCGTGCTATTTTAAAAGCAATCTCATTTCTGAGCTGTTCTAGCCAGTTAAACGAAAGAACAAATGAAGCGGAGAAGAAATTAAACACTAAGCATCTGTATTACTCCCCAGCAAGTATGTTCCACTGCGCTAGTGTACCATGTCTTGGGTTTACACAAGGATATGAGTGGGTTAAGGTCAGGGGTGAAATCTACTTACCTTCCCTACCAGTTCGGAAGTGCATGCATGTCATGTGCGCACGCCGACCCTCTGCGTATGCGCCAACCCTCTGCGTATGTGCCAACCCTCTGCATATGCGCAAACCCTGCGTATGCGCACGTCATGTGCGCACGCCGACCCTCTGCGTATGTGTATGCACAGAGGGTAAAGAACAGGTTAGTTCCTGGTTAAAACCAGGAAGTAATGATGACCCGGTGGGTGGGCGGACCCTCGAGCTGCCATCGCTATCGGTTCTCCGAATCATCGGCCGACATCGCTACCGGTTTGGCTGAACCAGGCTGAACCGTGAGCATTTCACCCCTGGTTAAGGTACGTGTCAGTGGTGGGTTGCCCCCGGTTTGGACCGGTTCTATCGAACCGGTAGTAAAACTGTCAGGAGGCTCTGCCCACTGACCCTGATGTCATCAGAACGCTTCTGCACATGCGCCCCGCTGCGGCCCTGCTGCGAACCGGTAGTAAAGGTAAGTAGAACATATCCCTGGTAATGTGTGCATTGTACATCCAGGAACACCGACTGAAGGCTTCACTGCTGGAAAGGTTGAAACACTGTCCAATTGCTCAATGGCTTGGCCCAAAGGTGTTTTACCAAGGCAACTGGACTTTGCTTTCCCTTGAAGACGTTTCGCTTCTCATCCAAGAAGCTTCAGTCCTGGTCTACTGAAGAGAAGGACCAGGGGAGACATGATAGCAGTCTTCCAATATTTGAGGGGCTGCCACAGAGAGGAGGGGGTCAAGTTATTTTCCAAAGCACCCAAAGGCCAGACAAGGAATAATGGATGGAAACTAAACAAGGAGATATTCAACCTGGAAATAAGGAGAAATTTTCTGACAGTGACAATGTAATTTAAAAAAACCGGCACATTTCATCATATGTGGTGGACTTGGGTTAAAGCAAAAAAAATAATAATTGAGGGGCAAAAGGTAAATGTTTACTGACGGGGAACTTAGAGGATGGTTCTTACATTCAGCTTTGGCACAGATGAGGCAGGCAGTGGTGCAGTTGAAGAAATTCAAGATCCCAGAAACGGCGACACTGATGTCCGTGTTGCTGGGATGGAGGTTCAAAGTTGTGAATCTCTGGAACTGAAGCTTGAGGAACTCTTCTGGAGCAACCTTGAAATGAGGAACCTGAAAGGCAAAGAGAGAAACCTATTATTTGTTTTATTTATTGTATTTATTTAGCCCGTCAGCAGCCTGTGCAACTAGTAGCTGATTCCAACAGCGAGGAGGCTGGTGTGGTGCTGCACCAGCAGCCTGTGCAGCTGGCACTCGAGTCGGACAATGAGGAGGCTGGAGAAGATGTGGTGCCAGAGGCGGGGATTCAGCCAGGGCCTTCAGAACTTCCAGAAGCTCCTTTAAGTAAAGAGGAAGAAGAGGAGGAGCCTCTTCTCAATGCACAGGTGCGCAGAGCTGCCAAAAGGCAGGAGTGGCTCCTCAGGAGGAGGTCTCCTTGAGAGTAAGGCTTGGGGCTAATTGGCCATTCCCTTAGCCTATTTAAGGAAGGACGACGACTGAGGCAATTTGCAGGGAACAACTTCGTTCACTCTCCTTCGCGTCCTGATCTTAGTTCTCTTATCAGTTTCCTGCAAATTGCTTCTGGGCTTTCTGCCAACCATAGTAAGATTACGATTATTTATTCTTTGGATTCTTGTAGGCTGTTAAGAAAGTTAATTAACAGCCTTTGTTTGAAAAAGACTGATTTAATTTAGTAAACTAAGGTTTGTACAGACTTTGTGTGTGCTGCGTTCTTTGGGGTCCGTAGCTGGGGCGGAACACACATATGAAGGGCTTTAAAGGTGACAACCAACATCTTGAATTGCACCCTAGAAGCAAATTGGCCACCGATGCAGCTCCTGCAGGAGAGGTGATACATGTGCACACCGGGGTCTGCATGGAACCATGTGGGGCGCTGCATTTTGTATCAACTTCTGGATGCTCTTCAAAGGCAGCCCCATGTAGAGCTTCCGGATGCTCTTCAAGGGCAGCCCCATGTAGAGCACATTGCGATAGTCAAGACGGGAAGTGACTAGGGCACAAGTGACTGTGAGCAGGGATTTGGGGGATCCTTGGTGCTCACTGAGCTTGGTTGCTTCTCTTGCAGACATTTCTTTGCCATACTAGGTAACATCATCAATGCTAAAAGGGAGACGGGTTTACTCTCGATCAGACTCCCTTCTAGCGCTGATGATGCTATGTAGTTGGGTAACGAAACGTCTGCCAGAAAACGACCAAGCTTAGAGAGCACCAAGGACCCCTCTTTTCAACCCTGAGCTACAAATATTATCTTCTATCAAAACGAGAAATGCTCAATTTCCTAAAGGGAAGGTATATTTTTTCCGCTCCTAAGAAGTGAAGCTCTTCTGTTCTTCAAACCGAAGAAGCTGGATCGTCATCTGTCTGAAACGCTGTAGCAGATTCTGCCTCCAGCAAAAGGTTGGATGAATAATTGCTCAACATTCTTAGATTTTATGAGACGTCATAGATCAGAAAAGTTAAAGGCCGCACACAGAAGCTTCAATTAATCCAGAGAGTGCAACAGCCAAGCGATTGGCAGGGACTTGCCAATACAGGCACGTAACACCATCGCTCCGGGCCCTGGTGCAAATTCCTATCCGCATCGACGGACGATTTAAGCTGCGTTTTTTTTGACCTTTAAAGCCATCCATGTTTTGGGGCTGGAGGATCATCTTGTCCATCTTAATTTTAAACTGCCAGGTGGGGAGCTCCTGGGTGAATCCCAAAGGAGCTTTTTCAGGAGGCAACTGGACTGCCTAAGGAAGCCCTTGTAAAAAAAAAAAAAAAAAAAGTTGAAATGGTAAAATAAATATAGTGGAAACAATCAAGCGAATAATGAAGGCAAAGGATTGGTAGCACTGAAGGATCAAAATGAAATATCCATTTAGATGTCATTTTTTCTAAGGTCTAGAAGGTGATGAAAAGGCCGACTGAATTTAAGAGATAAGAATTTTGTAATCCTGGTGTCACCAATGGAAAAACCGTACCACTGTTTTCCTTTGCTCCAAATTATGAGCAGATTCACCCAGGAGTTTGTAGAGATTCTCAGTCATCCAGAACTTCCTTGTTTTTTCTTTTGAAGACGTTTCGCTTCTCATCCAAGAAGCTTCTTCAGCTCTGACTAGGATAGTGGGGAATGGAAGGATTGATACTCCTTGCAGACAGCTGGTCATTTGCATCCTTTTAGAGGATCACTGAAGCACCTGGAGGTTTATCTGTGTCCTCAGGGTCACCTGTGTGGTGCTAATGGTACCTGTAGTCTGCTACAGACTTTTAGCTATACAATTTGGACTGGACACCCTTTGAATGGTGTGGGAATAGGAATGGATTTCCGGAGGAAAAATTGCAGACTACAGGAATCAGGAGCACTGCTCAGGTGGCCCTGAGGCCCTTCTCATGCAAGAAGCTTCTTCAGCTCTGACTAGGATGGTGGGGAATGGAAGGATTGATACTCCTTGCAGACAGCTGGTCATTTTGCATCCTTTTAAGAGGGTTGTTGAAGCACTTGGAGGTTTACCTGTGTCCTCAGGGCCACCTGAGCAGTGCTCCTGATTCCTGTAGTCTGCAATTTTTCCTCCGGAAATCCATTCCTATTCCCACACCATTCAAAGGGTGTCCAGTCCAAATTGTATAGCTAAAAGTCTGTAGCAGACTACAGGTACCATTAGCACCACACAGGTGACCCTGAGGACACAGATAAACCTCCAGGTGCTTCAGTGATCCTCTAAAAGGATGCAAATGACCAACTGTCTGCAAGGAGTATCAATCCTTCCATTCCCCACCATCCTAGTCAGAGCTGAAGAAGCTTCTTGCATGAGAAGCGAAACATCTTCAAAAGAAAAAACAAGGAAGTCCTGGATGACTGAGAATCTCTACAAACTCCTGGGTGAATCTGCTCATAGTTTGGAGCAAAGGAAAACGGTGGTACTGTTTTTCCATTGGTGACACCAGGATTACAAAATTCTTATCTCTTAAATTCAGTCGGTCTTTTCATCACCTTCTAGACCTTAGAAAAAATGACATCTAAATGGACATTTCATTTTGATCCTTCAGTGCTACCAATCCTTTGCCTTCATTATTCGCTTGATTGTTTCCACTATATTTATTTTACCATTTCAACTTTTTTTTTTTTTTATGAGGGCTTCCTTACACCAGGTGTGTTTTAATGGTATGAGCATAACTTGCTGAGAGCTTGTTGATTGTCGCAGGTAACCAAAAAAAAAAAAAAAAAAAAACGTACAACAAAATTTCCATAGGGGATTGCAAAAGCTGTGCAGATCAGCTCCGATTAAGTTCAAATCCAATCATTGTTTCAACTGAGATTATTGTTCCGACCATTCAAACCTATTTAGGCAATTACATCTGATTTGATGCTTTGATTCGAACTATTGAATTGCTCTGATTTGATTTTCTGAGTCAGTCTGAAGTGAAAAGAAGGACTGGGCTTATGAGAAAACGAGAAAATTCAACGGATATCGTTGAATTTGGGGAGGATATTTCCCCCCACCCCAGCAAATAGACCTAAACTGTCAATCCAACTCCGAACTGTAATTCCATTCAGAGCATTTGGCCCAAATGTTTTCGGATCAAATCTCCCAGCTGAACCACCTTCCAGTCATCTCATGTTGCGTGACAGATCCGTCATGCAAAATTCAGGACCATCCTGTAGGACCGAGAAGGGTTGCTTGCCAACTTCTCTCAATTACCCGTTTTAAAAATTTCATCACCAATAATTATATTCGGCCAGCAGGTTT
Source organism: Pituophis catenifer annectens (assembly GCF_029215685.1). Classification (NCBI taxonomy): domain Eukaryota; kingdom Metazoa; phylum Chordata; class Lepidosauria; order Squamata; family Colubridae; genus Pituophis; species Pituophis catenifer. The sequence goes on from NW_027256892.1 coordinate 23,590,529, forward strand.
TCCACGATGGTGCATTTGTTGAGCTAATTTAAAATCATTAATATTATATCACCGATAATATTAATATTAATGAAAGAGCTCGTTAATCAATCAGGGGAAGGGAAGGCAAATCTTTCGATGCCTTGGCAAACACGGCAACACTTATGCTGTCAGTAGAGGACACTGGAGCAATTTATTTTATTTTATTTTTTTAAATGTTGCATTCATCTTGGGACACGAGGTTATGGAACCTATGCAGGAAAGAGCTGTGAGAAAATGACAGAGATCAGGAACTCTGGTGAAGGGCAGGAATAGGGAAATTGTCTGCTTTGTTTTGTATTTCAGCGTGCATGACTTCAAAAAAACATCCAGGAGAAACATCTGGTTATTCTTCATTACGAGGAACAATTCTACATTAATACAATCGGATATTAATACAGTTGAGAGAGTCCAGAGATATTTCACGAGAAGAGTCCTCCATTCCTCTACACGCAATAGAATCCTTTATGCCACCAGACTTGAAATTTTGGGCTTAGACAACTTAGAACTACGCCGTCTTCTGTCTGACCTAAGGGTAGTACATAAAATTATCTGCTACAATGTCCTATCTGTCAATGACTACTTCAGCTTCAACCACAACAACACACGAGCAAACAATAGATACAAAGTTAAGGTAAACCATTGCAAACTCGATTGCAGGAAATACGACTTCAGCAACAGAGGGGTCAATGCCTGGAATGCACTACCTGACTCTGTGGTTTCCTCTCCAAACCCCCAAAATTTTATCCTTAAGACTGTCTACTGTTGACCTCACCCCATTCCTAAGAGGTCCATAAAGGGGGCGTGCATAAGTGCACCAACATGCCTACCATCCCTGTCCTACTGTCCCCATTTATTCCTATCCATTTCATGTATTCAAAATCACATTTATACTTTCCTCTGTTATCTTATATATGCTTGACAAATAAATAAAATAAAAATAAATAAATTCCTTGTTGCTTCAGTTCTTGGGATATCCCATAACAACTCACCCAAAGCTGCAATTTTTGAGGGAACAATTGTTAGTTTGCTGTTCTGTCGTACTCTACCAAAGATCTAAGCCAGAGGTGTCCAACCTTGTTAGCTTCAGACTGGTGGAGTTCAACTCCCAGAATTCCCCAGCCAACATGCAGGCAAGCAAAGTCAGAGAGCACCAAGGAGGACCGCTCATTTCAACCCCGAGCTACAAATAATTCTCCTTCAAAGTAGACAAGATTAGAATCATTTGTCTGGAATACTATAAGGCAGGGGTCTGCAACCTTAAACACTCAAAGAGCCATTTGGACCCGTTTCCCACAGAAAAGAAAACACCGGGAGCCACAAAACCCTTCCCGTGCCTGAGTATTTCTTGAGTGGCAAAAACAAAACAAAAAAAGAGCCTTGGTAGGACAGTGGTCTAAGGCACCCTGTTATTAAGCTGGTTATTAAGACCAGATGCCTGCAATTACTGCAGGTTCGAATCTCGCCAAGGCTCAAGGTTGACTCAGCCTTCCATCCTTTCTAAGGTAGGTTAAATGAGGACCCAGTTTGTGGGGGCAATAAGCTGACTTTGTATAAAATATACAAAAGGATGAAGGCTATTGCTGAGCACATTGTAAGCCACCCTGAGTCTCCGGAGAAGGGCGGCATATAAATCAAATTAAAAAAAAAAAACCAAACTAGCATATATAGTTGAATTAAACGTTCTGTTTTCTTCTGAAACTTTTCTTTTCTTGGATTTATCCATGGTTGGCCTTCCAGGGGTTGAAAAGCTCAATAAATCGCATGCAGGCAAGTGTCACACATTGGCAGCTGTGAGTGATATTTTGAGTGACAGGGAGCTGTAGCAGAGGGGTGAAAGAGCCACATGCGGCTCCAAAGCTGCAGGTTGCTGACTCCTGGTATAGGGTCTCCTGCTTAAACAGGGGGCTGGACTAGAAGACTTCCAAGGTCCTTCCCAGCTCTGTTATTCTGTCATTTTTCTCACTGTATTTTTTTTTTGCAGGAAAAAGTAAAATTTCAACTCCCAGAATTCCCCAGCCAACATGGCTGGCTGGAGAATTCTGGAAGTTGATGTCCTCGAGTCTTCAAATGGGCAAGGTTGGACGCCTCTGGTCTAAGCAGTTTGCTGGAAAATCAGAAAGAACATCTTGTCCTCCAGCTTACAACCTTCAGTGAAAGGAGTCAAGGCATCCACAGGATAAAACTGTGGCTTTGCTCAGCAGTCCCGCATGGAATTTGAGCATTGCACCACATGCCACTGCTTAGCTAGAAGATCTGCGAAGCGTGAGAGGCTTGGGGGTCAATGCTGCTCAGCCCTGCAGTCTCAAACGACCGGGCACAATTCTTACTTCATATTCCTCTGCCTTGCACAACTCCTGCACATTATGACAAATCCTCCTTGCTCATTGGAGATTATTTGTCCTGGTTCTCTGGTTCTGCGAAGGTTTTTGTAGGAGAATTCAAGGAAGGTTCAATCAGCGATTCTTCACATTGAGTGAAAAGGAGACCAAGACATAATTCATACAGCATTTTCAAGCTAACAAATTCTTTATGGCATCAAAAGTAAAGGTAAAGGTTCCCCTCGCACATATGTGCTACTCATTCCTGACTCTAGGGGGCGGTGCTCATCTCCGTTTCTAAGCCGAAGAGCCAGCGCTGTCCGAAGACGTCTCCGTGGTCATGTGGCCGGCATGACTCAACGCCAAAGGCGCACGGAACGCTGTTCCCTTCCCACCAAAGATGGTCCCTATTTTTCTACTTGCATTTTTATGTGCTTTTGAACTGCTAGGTTGGCAGAAGCTGAGACGAGTCACGGGAGCTCACTCTGTTGCATGGCAGTAGGGATTCGAACTGCTGAACTGCTGACCTTTCGATCGACAAGCTCAGCGTCTTAGCCACTGAGCCACTGCATTCCATTGACTAGCTGATGAGAGCTAAATAGCTTGAAATAGATCTATACTAGTCTCCCTTGATTTCTTTGTCAGTAAATATAAATTTAACACTATACATACATACATACATACATACACACATACATACATTAAGCTAGGATTTTAACCAGAATTTTAAACATTTTAACTAACTTATTTAACATGACGCGGGAAAACACCTGAGATTTTAATTTTTTGCATACATACATACATATACATACATACATACATACACACATACATACATACATACATACATGTGTATGTGTATACGTATGTATGTATATATATATATATATATATATATATATATATATATATATATATATATATATATATATATATATATGTAGGTCTTTGGTTATTCGGGTCTTCTCCCACGTAAAATTGGAAGTGTCTTGGCGACGTTTCGACGAAGTCTCATTCGTCATCTTCAGGCTGGTGTTCTCGGCTTCGTGCTTCCAGGAGCAATGTGAGATCGCAGCTGTCTCTTCCTTTTAACTGCTAGTGGGGGTGTGAGCTGATTGGGTGGGAACTTGGCTGTGCTCTGATTGGATGGGGGGTTGGTTGTGCTCTGATTGGCTGGGGGTATGTTCTGTTTGGGTGGGGGCTTGGTTGTGCTCAGCTTAGTCTGAGTTGCAGGGGGATTTGAACTGGTGAGCTGCGTTGTTGTTGTTTGGCTTCGTGTTTGTGGCCGTGCGAGCTCTTCATGGTGGGTGTCAGTTTGCTTCATGTATGGATTGGAGGGGTTTAAAGTGGCTAATGATGCAGCTGCGGTCTGGCTTCTGGTCCTTGGTCGTGGCTCATTATCAGTGTGGGTTTGAGTCTGCTTTCTGCGTGGATGTGTGGTGGTGACATCCTGTGTGGCTCTCGTGAGTGTGGGTCTGGTGTCATTCGTCGTGTTAGGGACTCGTTTGTCAATAAGGGCGGGTTTCCAAATGGCTGGTAGGCGGGAGGTATCGTCTCGTTTGTTCATGCTGTGTGGGCGTTTTTCTATCTCGATGGCTTCTCTGATTATTCTGTTGTTAAAGTGTTCAGTTTTGGTGATAGTTCTGGTCTTTTTAAAGTCAATATCATGTCCTGTGGCTTTAAGGTGTTGGACCAGGGAAGAAGTTGGTTCCTCTTTTCTGACTGAGTTCTTGTGTTCTTCTATGCGTGCACTTATTCGTCAAGAAAACGGCAAAGCCCTCCTCCCATACATAAAAGGCACCACGGACAGAATCAGCAAGATCCTCCACAAACACAACATCAAGACAGCATTCTGCTGATGGTGTTAATCAGGATAAATATCTGAAGAAGGGCTGATGGTCGGAATCTGACACTGACGAATGTTCTCGAGCTCAGCTTGAGCTCGGAAACTAACTCATTGTTGGCAACTGTAGTAGAGAGATGGCAGAGGCAAGAGAGGAAGTTAGAAGGGACTGACGGGCCAAGGGGGGCATTACCTCTGGCAGCAGGAAATGGGCCATCTGAACTCCACCAGCTGCTCTAAAAGCCCTTCAGTTACTAATTCAACTTGCATTGATTTATTTCGAGACCGTCAGCAGCCGGTTGGGTATATATATATATATATTGATTTATATGCCGCCCTTCTCCGGAGACTCAGGGCGGCTTACAGTGCGTTAAGCAATAGCCTTCATCCTTTTGTATATTTATACAAAGTCAGCTTATTGCCCCCACAAACTGGGTCCTCAATTTACCTACCTTAGAAAGGATGGAAGGCTGAGTCGACCTTGAGCCTTGGAGAGATTCGAACCAGCAGTAAATTGCAGGCAGCTGTGTTAATAACAGGGTGCGTAACCACTGTACTATCAAGGCTCTTGTGCGAAGTGGTCAGGTTATCATGCCTGCAAATGGCCGTGACAATTTTAACGTTTGATACTCTCTCCCTCTCAAAGTAATCCATCAGGGCGTTAGGCTTATTTTACTTTCCCCAGCAAAAAAACAAAACAACAACAAAAAACAGTGAGAAAAATGACAGAATAACAGAGCCGGATGGGACGTTGGGAGTCTTCCAGTCCAGCCCCCTGCTTAAGTAGGAGACCCTATACCAGTGTTTCTCAACCTTGGAAGCTTGAAGATGGGTGGACTTCAACTCCCAGAATCCCCCAGCCAGCACTGTCAAAGAGTGTAGTATAGTATAGTATAGTTTATTGAATAGCCCGAAGGCCTTTTCAAACAAAACAGAAAAGAAAAAGGGAAAAAGATAAAACAGTTACAAAAATAGCAATCTAAAAATATATGATAGATGACATTAAAATTTTACAATATCAAATTTCAATAGCTAAGTTGCCAAGACTAGATAACCCAAATAGGATAGCTCCTCTCTAACTGAGCTCATCTTCCTTACAATCGATAAATTTTTTTTTGATATAACTGGCTCGTATTGCCGTCATTCTTTTAAGGTATCGAGTGATCGCTCTTACCAGGGGAGGAGAATCAGCCCTCAACAGAAATGCTAATTTTTGGCTTATATTCCAGTGGGGAAATTTATTTATAATTGGGGACAGATATTATTTCTTAATTCTTGATAGAGACTACATTTGAATATTATATGCGCCGTGTCCTCCACGACGTTTACCCCACATATGCATATTCTTTTGTCATACGGGATTTTCCGATAACGGCCGAATCTAACATTGGTATCTAGAAGTTCGAATCTAAACTTAACAAATAACTGTCTCTCCACTGATGGCATTTCTAAATGTAAATACTTTTCCAGAGTGAAAGTTGTTTTAACTGCTGTCAGCAGTTTAAGGGAATGATTAGTTGAAAGGGTTGCCATGTCCATTTGCCCATGTATATCTTTAATCCGTTGTTTAACTTGGTTCAGTGTGTCACACAACGGGAACCCTACGCCAAAGAGCGAAACTCTACATCCTTTGAACATCCAGCTTCGGAGGAGCATCTCAAACGTGGAGACCCAAACTGTCCAAAATCACATATATTTTATTTTTTTCTTTATGTACGCTGAGAGCGGATGCACCAAAGACAAATTCCTTGTGTCTCCCAAATCACACTTGGCCAATAAAGAATTCTATTCTATAAAGAATTCTATCTAGGGAAAAAAAAAAAAAGAAGGACATTGATCCTGAGAAATTCTAGGTAGTAAGCAAGACCCGTTTTTACACTTTGAGTATTTTAAAAGCACAAGCTGCCATTTTCCACGGGGGAGCAAAATTTACACCACTCACCTCTTTTTCCCCACAGATATTGCTGATGATCGAGCTGGAAGCAGGACTTGATGATGGCCCCAGGACACCGACCACTCCTTTGGGGAGGATCTGACACACTGGTGATTCCCACGGAGAGAGTCAGCCAGCAAGCAGAAAGAGGAAAGAAAGATTACTGGTATTCTCAAGTGAACTTGTAAGCAAGAAAATCAACGCTGCCTTGAGGGACCCGAAATCATGACTCATACTGTAGTTTATCATCTTCTGACATAGGATCGGTGTGACGGATGAAGGTACCACTGAATCATCCCAGGAATGAAACGAGCGTATTTTAGCCTTTTCACAGTCGCATGCCAATAGTTCAACCACTATTCCAGTAGTGTTAAACTCGATTTCATTGAGGGTCATATCAGGGTTGTGTTTGACCTTGTGGGCCATGGTTGGCATGGCCATGTTGGGCATGGCCAACTTGACATCACTTGTGTCCCAAGTGGCACCTGTGGTGGTCAAGTGCTAAGGCAGGACTTCCCTCAGACCCTCCCTCACTCTCATTATAATCTCCTTCCTTCCTTCCTTCCTTCCTTCCTTCCTTCCTTCCTTCCTTCCTTCCTTCCTTTCTTCCTTCCTTCCTTCCTTCCTCCTTCCTTCCTTTCCTTCCTTTCCTTCCCTCCCTCCTTATCTTTTCTTTTCTTTTCTTTTCTTTTCTTATCTTTTCTCTTTTCTTTTATGTACACTTGAGAGCGTATGCACCAAAACAAATTCCTTGTGTGTCCAATCACACTTGGCCAATAAAAATTTCTGTTCTGTTCTGTTCTGTTCTGTTCTGTTCTGTTCTGTTCTGTTCTGTTCTATTCTATTCTATTCTATTCTATTCTATTCTATTCTATTCTATTCTATTCTATTCTATTCTATCCTTCCTTCTTTTCCTTCTTTTCCTTCCTTCCTTTTCTTCTTTTTCCTTCCCTCTTCATTCTCCTTTCTCCTTCCTTCCCCTCTTTTCTTATTTTCCCTTCCCTTGCTCTTTTCCCATCTTTTTCTTTTTTTAAAATAATTTTTATCGAACAGTTTTTTTCAAAACAAAAAATGACTTTTTTTACAATTTTCTTCTTTCCAACATTTCCACATCAGTTTTCATCCTAGGTTACCAGAGCTAGCAGAGGGGCGTGTTCTCTACAGCCCGTGAAAGTGCTCTGTTGGAGAATGTGATTTATGACACACCCTGGGAGGAGAGGGGAAACAGGGTCATAGTTGGGATGTAAATTACATGGGGCAGAGCTGACTCCACTTGGGTATGTGCCGACATGTTGCTCCTAATAAATAACTGGATTTCCTTTGAAACTAGGGTCGAGGCTCATGAATTAATTAGGGCATCCGTCGGAACCCTGACATTCTCCACTATTCGGTCAGAACTGAAGAAGCTTCTCGGATGAGAAGCGAAAGGTTTTCAAGCAAAAACAAAGAAAGCCCAATTGTCTTTTGAAAGGAAGCGCTCTTGGGACAACTGGTAAAGGGACATTGAGAATATACCTGTAGCAAGTCAAGTCTACCTTGGTTTCTCCCTCCATGTTATTTATGTGTGTAACAGAAGAGATAGACCACTTTGGGTTGAAGGAAACCGTAGCGGGCTTACCATACCAACCACCGCAACAACTCATCAGTAAAGAAAAAAGAAATCCAGAAAAGTGGAAAACTTTCTCCTGAATTGCAGGTTTCCCTTTCCTTTGGAAAAAAAAAATGTCATCCATTATGGAGAAGCTACCGAAGAAAATGTGGGGTCTGTATTGCCAAGAGGTTAGGATTAACATAATTGTAACTTTCAGCTTCCTCCTCTTCCTTGAACCCTGAATGCATAATACAACGAATGCTGTGAGGACTGAGCAAGGAGCACAACTCCAGAGAGTACTGGAGTACTTCGCACTGCCAATTAAGTAATCCTGCCTGTAAGAGGGAGAATAACACCAATCTAACGGGGGAACGATGGTAACCGCAGCAGCTTCTGTCAAAGCTCTCCTATTAGGAGAAACATAAGATATTCCACATGTGAGGTGATTATTCTTTAGGAGAAACTGCCTACATTTCTTTCCCGTGTTTTCTTCCTATCTGCTTGCAGCTTTAAAGGAGACATTTGCAAATCAAGGTCAAGAGGACTTTCTAACAAAATACAGTAGTGGCCAAAATTGTGGAAACCTTTTGGGAAAAGTGGTATTTTCTAAAACTAGCTAATAACCCCACTTTTTTTTTTGAATACTACCATAAAATTAGAATAGAATAGAATAGAATAGAATAGAATAGAATAGAATAGAATAGAATAGAATAGAATAGAATGGAATCACTTTATTGTCACTTTAAATGTACACTGATCAGCATACATTAAAATGAAACTTTGTAAGAATAGAATAGAATAGAATAGAATAGAATAGAATAGAATAGAATAGAATAGAATAGAATAGAATAGAATAGAGAATAATAGTATGGAAAGAATAGAAAAGAAATACAGAATAGAATAGAATGGAATAAGAAATAGAATAGAATAGAATAGAATAGAATAGAATAGAATAGAATAGAATAGAATAGAATAGAATAGAATAGAATAACAGAGTTGGAAGGGACCTTGGAGGTCTTCTAGTCCAACTCCCTGCCCAGGCAGGAAACCCTACACCACTTCAGACAAATGGTTATCCAACCTCTTCTTAAAAACTTCCAGTGTTGGAGCATTCACAACTTCTGCAGGCAAGTTGTTCCACTTATTAATTGTTCTAACTGTCAGGAAATTTCTCCTTGGTTCTAAGTTGCTTCTCTCCTTGATTAGATATCAATGGAAAGATAATTTAATCAAGAATGTAATGCAATAACTTTAGTGAAGGATTTGCTGTTAGAATAGCCCTTACAGTATAAAGAAGAAAAGTGAAACAAGTAGAAAAAACAAGATATGCAAAAATAAAAATAAGACATAAAAGAGGAGCGAATGGGACGTGAGCTTTTGCAGGAAGCAATTAAGGTTGGTTAAAGCTTTGGAAAGTTATGTATGACTCTGTGCTAAGTTTGGCTCTGCCCTGTGTTTGGCAATTAATTCTCTGTCAGCATTCCAAGGGAGATAAGGTGGGTGTTTATAAACATTCCCCTGAAAGACTGTTTGTGAAGCCTTTCAGACTGTGAACGACAATAATTCACAGCCGTTTGGATTAAAGAGGTTGAATTAAAGACTGTGCTGTATGCTTTCTAAGGAAACCTAGGTCACAGATTACAGTTCTGGTCAGGGCTTAGATTCCTTTTATCTATTATTTTGGGTTTGGCTTTTTCCCTTGTTCCTCAAGGCTATTCTCTCTTCCCATTACCTCTCCTCCTCTTGCTCCACTTCTGAATCTTGAAACAATTGGAGGTAGAAACGAACGGATTTGTGTGGAATTCCTCCCCTACTTTCCTCGGGGATTAAAGAAGTTTGGAGATAAAACGAGCTTTCCCTTCTTCCATACAACTCTCAATCCCGGATGAGAGGTTAACTTGCACGCCTAATTTTGTTCTTGGCCCTCTCCTAAGAAGCAAACAACATGGTCCTTCTTAAGCATGGTGAGATCTCAAAGCAGCACTACATCCACACCGTCTCCGACTCCTACCCGTCCTGTTCTGTCTCAATAAGCTGGGAAGTCTAGCTAAATCTTTTTGAAATGTTCCGCGATCTTTGCAAACGAGCCGCCGGAAATCTTCCCATTCATTTTGTCAAACAAAATGCCTCCAGGTTCTTAGAACAGAGAGAAACTCGTTGAAAAAGATTCATGATGCCGGAATCCACAGGAGACAGTTTGATGACGAACGGGAGGGCTCAGTAACTCTGGACCTCCTGAGGAAACTTGGCTGCTAGAGAAGACTCCAACTATACAGTCAAGATTGTCTTCTATAAAGGGATTTAGGAAGTCAGGCCTACCAAGAAGCAAGCTTTGTCTATAATTGGTAAGGCTATCCCTCTTAGTATTTTATTTAACAAAAAAAGAAGAAGAGAAGAGAAGAGAAGAGAAGAGAAGAGAAGAGAAGAGAAGAGAAGAGAAGAGAAGAGAAGAGAAGAGGACTCCCTCTTCTTTGTGGCAGCCCCTCAAATACTGGAATACTGCTGTCGTGTCACCCCAATTCTTTTTTTCCCTAGATTAATGACCCGCACATATGTGCTAGTCGTTCCTGACTCTAGGGGGCAGTGCTCATCTCCGTTTCAAAGCCGAAGAGCCAACGCTGTCCGAAGACGTCTTCGTGGTCATGTGGCTGGCATGACTCAACGCCAAAGACGCACGGAACGCTGTTACCTTCCCACCAAAGGTGGTCCCTATTTTTCTACTTGCATTTTTTACCTGCTTTCGAACTGCTAGGTTGGCAGAAGCTGGGACAAGGAACGGGAGCTCACCCCGTTACACGGCACTAGGGATTCGAACCGCTGAACTGCCGACCTTTTGATTGACAAGCTCAGCATCTTAGCCACTGAGCCACCACGTCCCTTTTCACTAGATTAGCCAAGCCCAAATCCTGCAACCATTCTTCATATGTTTTAATCTCCAGGCCTTTGATCATTTTAGCTGCTCTTCTCTTTTTCCAAAATCTCAACATCTTTTTTGTAGTATGGTGACCAAAATTGGTTGCAGTATTCCAGGTGTGGTCTTACTAAGGGTTTTACAAAGCAGTAGTAATACTTCACATGTTGGATCTTTTCAGATCAGAGTACTTTTCAAATGCTTTTTAATAATGGAAATATAATTGCTTTTTTTAGGTTTGGAAATAAGATGTTGAGCCAATTTAGGAAGACAAGCGAAGTCCAAACTCTCTTAAAAATACATATTAATGAAACCTTGCTTTTATTGAAGAAGAATAAAATAAAATAAATAAAAAATAAAAATAGCTTGGGCATTATATATTTATAGCCGAGTTAATTATCATTCAAAATTGGAAATTTGCAGCAGCAGCTGCATTTGCTGTTCGGATTTTATAGGCATTTAGTTGTGTGTGTGTGTTTTTTTCCCTTTCTCAAACTGTCCAATTAGCCCGTCAAATATGGGATTCTAACTCTTTAAGCATTAATTTATTAGAGCAATCACAAAGAGGCAAGAAAAGGATTTATGTTAATTGCAAAAATGTTGAGATTCGGAGGTCTTCCAGAAAGGTTTCAAAACCTTCTTTCCTTCCAGAAAATTTACAAAGGGTATTACAGGGGTCAGCAACCTGCAGCTCCAGAGCCGCATGTGGCTCTTTGGGCCCTCTGCTGTGGCTCCCTGTCAGGTGATCCCACCACTGCTGTGCCCCGCCCTTCGCCCTCCCCTCCTGGTCACTCTTTGCCTGGCCTGAGAAGGTAAGGGCGACAGTGGGGGATGGAGAAGGACAGAGACAGAGAGATACAGAGAGAGGGGGAGAAAGAGACATAGAGAGATACAGAGAGAGGAAGAGAGAGGGAGGAAGGGAGAGAGAGATATATCAAAAGGATTTTATGGTTCCTGGTGTTTTTTAACAACTGGTTCTCTGTCCTAATGACCGGCTGGGTAGGCGTGGCTAGGGGGGGTCATGTGACTGGTGGGAATGAGTGACATCGAGTTGGCCACGCCCACCCAGGTTTTGTGGCTCCCGGTGTTTTCTTTTCTGTGGGAAACGAGTCCAAATGGCTCTCTGAGTATTTAAGGTTGCATCACACTTCAAAACAAGCTTTTCCACCAAAGTCACACTTTCAGACTTTGTGCTATGTCCGAAGATTGCTTTGGGTCACTAAGAGGTGAGATCCCAGCTAAGACACTGGTTTACGGCTTAGCATTTTTTTTCTTATTGAACTAACTCAGGGAATTGTACTTAATCCACATTATCACTCAGGGCAGAGTGTGGATTCTTGGATCAGTGACTCTGAGGCAACAGTGGCCTATATTCACACTTATTTCACATCTATTTTGGTGCCTTTTGTGTCAGCTTTTGACTTCTGGCAACTGTCAGGATAAATGTCTGCAGTTTTCTTGACAGAATTTTGCACAAGTGGTTTGACATCACTTCCTTCCTAGGAGTGATTGACAGAGGGATTGGCCAAATGTCACCCAGTTGGCTTTCATGCCTAAGGCAGGACTAGAACTCACCATCTCCTCGTGATTGGTTCAAAATCTCCTAGCCAGCTTTCATGTCTTTGGTGAAACTAGAACTCACTGTCTCCTGGTGATTGGCCCAAAGTCACCCAGCTGGCTTTCATGCCTAAGGCAGGACTAGAACTCACCATCTCCTCGTGATTGGTTCAAAGCCTCCTAGACAGCTTTCATGACTATGGTGAAACTAGAACTCACTGTCTCCTGGTGATTGGCCCAAAGTCACCCAGCTGGCTTTCATGCCTAAGGCAGGACTAGAACTCACCATCTCCTCGTGATTGGTTCAAAGCCTCCTAGACAGCTTTCATGACTATGGTGAAACTAGAACTCACTATTTCCTGGTGACTGGTTCAAATTCTCCCAGCCAGCTTTTGTGCCTATGGCGAGACTAGAAATCACTGCCACCTGGTGATTGGCTCAGTCTCCCAGCCAGCTTTCATACCTATGGTCGAACTAGAACTCACCATCACCAGATCATTGGTTCAAAGTCACCCAGTCTGTTTTCATGCCTAAAGCGGGACTAGAATTCCCAGTCTCCAAGTTTCTAGCCCAGTGCCATCTCCACTCCTCTAAACCCTTGCATTACTTGGCTTTTGAGCTCCTCAGTATGTCAACCCTTCCTAAAACTGACATTTATTTGTTGCCACAAAACTGTTCAAAAAGGGAGTCCGGAATCTTGGGCAAAGGCAGAATTAACATGTTACGTGAAGTTAAAACACTTTGAAAACTGTGCTTTGACTGAATATAATATCCCCAGCATTTTGGAATAGATAATTTCATGTTTTTTCTCTCTCCCCATCTATCAATCAAAGACTGTTTTTGAGCGCATTCTCTCTCTCTTTTTCTCTCTCTCTCTCTCTCTTTCTCTTTTTCTCTCTCCATGAATCATCTTTCAGAATTTAAAACAAAGGTGGGAGGGAGGAGGAAAAAGCAAATGGTTGAAGAAAAACAGGCAGGAGTGGATAAAGGCTGGGACAGTGGGAATCCCCATCATTCTTATTAAAATGTGACAGTGGCATTAAATAAGAGATCCAAAAGCCTTACCGCCATTAGTTAAAACACAAAATGGCTTTATCGTCCGCCATGAGCGAGCTTTCATCATGAAAATCCAGAGAAGTAGCAAATCATTAAAAGCCCCGAAGCTTATTTCTTTAAACGAGTGGGGGGAGTGATGAAAAGAATTCAAGGGACTTGTCTCTTGAATTCTTTTCGTCTCAATTTGGGGGAATATTTAAGCTGCCATTTCAAATTGGGTAGGCGCAGGGAAGCCAGAATGCACTTCTAATCCTTCAGACTTGATTGTTGAAGGTCGGGAAAAATTCTAATCCTTTCAAGCCAACTAGGAATCGGCGAAAGTTTGAAATCCTGCAGCCGTTAGTAGAGGCTGCATCTGAAAAGTGGAGATCTTTCTTCCATGCACCATGGCCATACACAGGGGTGGGGGTTCACAGGGAGTTCGGGAGAACCTCTAGCTAAGATTCTGTGCAGTTCAGAGAACCCCCAAATCCCACTCCTGGCTGGCCCTGTCCACCTCACTGTGCCCCTCCCAGGAGTCCCCACACGGCACATTTTGGATGCAGGTAAGTGCAGGGCAGTCGGGGAAGGCGAAAAACGGGCCTACCGGAAGTTTAGGAAGGCCAGAAACGGGCCCATTTCCGGCCTCCAGAGGGCCTCTGGAGCCTGGGGAGGCCGCTTTTGCCCTCCCGGTGGCTCAAGAAAAACCTCCGGAGCCCAGGGAGGGCAAAAACGCTCCCCCTTGCTGTGGTGCAGGAGGCTGACTTGGCCACGCCCATCATGGCCACGGCCACCCAGCAACCGGACAGAGAACCCCTTGCTAAATTTTTTGAAGCCCACCACTGGCCATACACGACCTCTTTGTGTTGCTCAACTGCTCCCTAGCTCAATTTTCTCGTGCAGACTTCTATTTTGAACAAGGTCTACAGCAGGGATGTCCGATCTTGGTAACCTTAAGACCTACCTGCTTCAACTTCCATGCTGGCTGAGATATTCTGGGAGTTGAAGACCACATGTCTTTGGCGCATGAGCAACCCCGATTTTGCAATTATTATTATTATTTTTTTTGCTGCGGTCATTAAATGACCCACATGGTTCTGAAGCGAATCCGGTTTCCTTTATGAACTCTGCTTATCAGAAGCCATTTGGGAAGGTGGGACGTCGCAATCCTTGTAAATACATGCCCGTTGCAACTGCCAAAAAAGCCAACACAGTTCTAGGCTGCATAAACAGAGGGATAGAATCAAGATTGCGTGAAGGGTTAATACCACTTTATAAGGCCTTGGTAAGGCCACACTTGGAATCCTGCATCCAGTTTTGGTCACCACAATGTAAAAAAGATGTGGAGACTCTAGAAAGAGTGCAGAGAAGAGCAACCAAGAGGATTAGGGGACTGGAGAATAAAACATATGAAGAACGGTTGCAGGAACTGGGTATGTCTAGTTTAATGAAAAGAAGGACTAGGGGTGACATGGTAGCAGTGTCCCAATATCTCATCAGCTGCCAGAAAGAAGAGGGAGTCAAGCTATTCTCCAAAGCACCTGAGGACAGGACAAGAAGCAATGGGTGGAAACTCATCAAGGAGAGAAGCAACTTAGAACTAAGGAGAAATTTCCTGACAGTTAGAACAATTAATCAGTGGAACAACTTGCTTCCAGAAGTTGTGAATGCTCCATCAGTGGAAGTTTTTAAGAAGAGATTGGATAACCATCTATCTGAAGTGGTGTAGGGTTTCCTGACTAAGCAGGGGGTTGGACTAGAAGACCTCCAAGGTCCCTTCCAACTCTGTTATTCTATATGTATGTTGCCAAGCTCCCGAATTTTGATGAGTGGGGTTGCTGTGAAAATCATAGGTGGAGAGCGGTCGTGAGTCACTTTTTTCAGTGCCGTCGTAACTACAAACGGTCACCAAATAAATAGTCGTAAATCAAGGACAAGGTATAGAAACCCCAGCTGGTTAAATTGTCTTCTACAGAGAGGAGTGAGGTGAATTAAACAACAGCTGGAAACATCAAGCAAAGAAATATATTTCACTGAACCGGAGGAAGCCGTTTTGAGTTCCTACAGATGCTTCTCTCCCGAATGTTTTCAGAAACGTTTCACATCGCTCTGTAGCGTTTAAGCTATTAAAGGGGATCGCTCTTGACAGATCTTTCTTCTGTGAATGTGCTTAATCCTGGCATTTTGGCTGCACACCAGATAATGTATTTCTATCCCCACCACCAATTCTGGAGGTATCATTTCAAAAGCAATAGAAACGCTGAGATTCTTAGGGGGGTTTTGTGCATTACGGATCTGTTGAATGCTGGGGAAGGTAGGGGGAATGAAAAGAAAGAAAGTCGGTTATTCCCTAAAAGGGAAAGAAAAAATCACTACCTTAACAGGTGGAATGCTGCGTTTATGGCATGTTAATTGAGACACACTACCTATTTTAAGTCACTCTTCCCTCCATACAATTGGTGTTGTGGTGGTATACAATCTGATGGAAATGGTAAGTCCCTCACTAGGATTTGCAACATAAACTGGAAGTAGAATCCAATTTTAGTTGCAGAATGGCTTGCAGGGCCCCGATCAAATTATATTACATTCTTAAGTAACCATCACAGGGTCCTGTCACAACTTCAGAAGTATTTAATGTTACAGACAAGAAGTCCTCCTCTTCTTGATGTCTACAATCAAGGCTGAAGCTTATTGTTGTGAGTTCTCTTATTGAATTGCTACTGATAAAGAGATGTAGGCATGAATAGCAATGCCTCCATAGTGCTTTACAGACCTCTCTGAGTGGTTTACAGATTCAGCACATTGCCCCCCCAAAAAAAAAAATCTGGGTCCTCATTTAATTGACCATGGAAGGATGGAAGGCTTGAGTCACCCTTGAGCCGGTCAGGATTGAACCGCTGGCAGTTGGCAGAGTGAGCCTGCAATACTGCATTCTAACCACTGTGCCATCAGGGCTCTTGGATCCAGGAATCCAGGATCAGCCACAATTGGTGCAGAAGATTATAATGTACAAAGATCCTCCTAGTCATTGTTCTCACCTGCTTTCCAACTAGAAGTTACGAGTCTAGGAAAAACTCTAGGAAATTGTGCATTACTACCACAACCCCATCTAGTAATGAAAGATCTCTGGATGGCTGTTGTGACTTCGACCCCCGAGGCTGACTTATTGGAGGGAGAAGGCTCCGAACATGAAGGAGAGGAGTTGGCCAGCCCTCCCTCTCCAGGACTCTCCTCTCTGGCAATGCCTCAGGTGTCTCCCACAGGAGAAGAGATTGGCCAGGAGCCAGGTATCTCCTCGCAGTCGGACAGTGACGGAGATAAGTCTTGGCTGGATCCACGCTAGCGTCGGAGAGACAAGCGCACGCAGCAGAAAAGGAGGAGTGCCAGAGATTAGGCTGAGTCACTGGACCACACCCCACAGGGGATTAAAGGGGGTGAGGTGGCCATTCAGACTCTGTGACGGACAAAACTAAACTACTAGCGAGTCACATTGTATCTTTGGAAACAACATTATCTGCCTTGGATTTAATACGGACTGGACTTGACAATTCTTTAACTGTGTGTATCTTGTTTGGGTTTATCTGCTGGAGGAACAACCCCTCCCTTTATGAATAAAGTTCTTGGCAAGCAGCTACTGGGTTGCTGCCAATCCTCTTATTGAAAGAATTTGTTGTCTGCCAAGTTTATTTAACCCCTGGCTATCTGTTTGTGTGCGTGTGTGAGACGGGGACAGAACAATGGCCTCCAAATCCTCAGTCTTGCTAAGACTGAGCCTATGTTTATTGGACTACCGTGATGTGCTCTATGAAGGCTGTCCTTGAAGGCCACTTCTAAGTTAAAGCTGGTCTAGTAGGAAGCAGTCCAAGAAATTACGGGCACAATACTACTATGCCATAGTTCTGTTGATTACCAGCAGTGGACTTCTGAATGAAAACCAAGATATGTTTGTGCCTAAAAAGCCCTTCAAAATTCAAGTCAAAATTTGTAGAACCTCCAATTATCTAGCTTATAAGATCTGGCAGAGTTGACAGCTCTGGATCCCACCAATTAAACTTTGTCACCTTTTAGGGCCCCACCGTTGTCCTTCTCAATGACAGTTCCTGCCTTATGAATCAGCTTTGAAATCCAGTGGTTCCTGGTATTTTTTAACAACTGGTTCTCTGCCCTAATGATCAGCTGGGTAGGCGTGGCTAGGGGGGTCATGTGACTGGTGGAAGTGAGTGACATCGAGTTGGCCATGCCCACTCAGGTTTTATGGCTCCCGGTGTTTTCTTTTCTGTGGGAAACGGGTCCAAATGGCTCTTTGAGTATTTAAGGTTGCATCACATTTCAAAACAAGCTTTTCCACCAAAGTCACACTTTCAGACTTTGTGCTATGTCCGAAGATTGCTTTGGGTCACTAAGAGGTGAGATCCCAGCTAAGACACTGATTTACGGCTTAGCATTTTTTTTCTTATTGAACTAACTCAGGGAATTGTACTTAATCCACATTATCACTCAGGGCAGAGTGTGGATTCTTGGATCAGTGACTCTGAGGCAACAGTGGCCTATATTCACACTTATTTCACATATATTTTTACTTATACGAACGTGAATTGTCTGTCTATCTTTTCACGCAGTATGTTTGATTCCATTGTTTTATCCTTTTCCTTTGTACTGGATGTTTCGAACCCTTGTGAGCTGCTCAGAGTCATCTGGTGAGCAGGCAACCATCTAATGTGACCAAACAAAGCTTTTCCTGAAGGCACAAGAGGGGAATGTAAAATAAAAAAAAAATAATCAAACTGACCTCCCAACTCAAGAGAAACAATCTCTTGACTGTGCACTCTCGAGAGATAAATAATCCACATTTCCAGGGTAGAGAAGAGGGGCGATGTTCCCTCTTGTTTACACATAGAATTTTCATCTTTTGTTCCTGTTTGAGTAACTTAGGTGCTGAATGACTGATTTCCAGAGGCAACAGAATAATAGAAAATAGGGGTGCTCTTTTTTCATATTTTCCGTCGCCAGAGATGGTATTCAGCCGGTTCAGACTGGTTTGGGAGAACCGGTAGTGGAAATCATGGGTGGGCCTGGCCACCCGTCCCGGCTCTATGCTATCCTGATGTCAGCGCTGCAACGCTGGCATAGAGAGCAGAGGAGAGAGAGAGATAAGCTCTGAACTTTTGCCTGCTAAATCCCTTTGAAGTCGGGTTGTCGTGGAAATGAGGGGGGGGAGACATTCCTGGGAAATGACGAGACAAGAAGTCTGAAGAATGACTTGGAAGATAGCCAATGAGAAGCAGAGATTTGGGGATCGGAAAGGGAGGGATTGGGGGGCAAAAGGTCAGTCTTGTCCGCATCGAGTCATGATCCGGTGGCTGTGCTCAATTAAAGAAAAGATTTCCTTAAAGATTGGCAGTTTGGAAATTCATTTATTTTGAGATAGCATCGAAGTCTGACACCTATTTAGGAATGTTTTTGAGGCCAGGCACAAGCACGAGCAAAGCACATGCGTGGAAAGCCGGGTACATGCGCCGAGGTGGCGCATGTGAATGAACAGAGCGCATGAGCATGCCCCTTTGTTCCTCAAGCTTTTAGTAGCAGAATGTCCATGTCCAGCAAACTATCATTTCAGGAGCCAAACAGGTTAAAATTTGTGGGCAGCAGAATTCTCCATTCCCTGTGTAACTTTCCAACCTGATGCCCTTCAGATGTGCTTGCAGATAGAGAGTAACCTGGATATTTAATTTCTGTCCTCTGTTGCTCAAGGCTAGGGGAAGATAAGGGTAGCTAATAATAACAACCGATAGACAATAAAATAAACATTAATTAAAATAGACCTTGATGAAATTCATAACAAGAAACTGTCTAGTAGGAAGATCAACTCTTTGGCTAAAGATGGTGAGAAATAAGGCCAAGGGAGGCTGGACTACAACACTCAAAATTCTTGGCTGGCAATGGCCATTCTGCCCAACATGGACTAGGCTTAGTGGTGAAATCCTGCCAGTTCTGCCCGGCTCGCACGAACTGGTAGCGGCAGCAGTACGTGGTTCTGCAAACTGGTAGCGGAGGCAGTGTGAGGCTCCGCCCACCTACCCGGACATCATTACTTTCTGGTTTGAACCACAAAGTAACCTGTTTTTGACTCTCTGCGCATGCTGGCTGGAGAATTCTGGGAGTTGAAGTCCACAAGTCTTAAAGCTGCCAAGTTTGGGGACCCCTAGTGCATGCCAAGAGTGTATATTCACAACAGTCTCACCCATGGTGTGGAGGTCACCCCAGCTGCCCAGTTCAAGCCAACTGGAACCTCTACTGGGCAACAGTGATATAAGAATATACTAGAGATGGACGATCATTTTAGTGACAATGGCAAAGTCCATTCATACTGTGCAGGAGGACACAATGGGAAACCCATGTATTGTAACCAAGAAACCCAAATGGATATATAAAATGGAAGACCTAAAGAATCGTGAGGGACAGATGATCAAGGAGAAGATATGCTCAGCAAGATTCAACATCAACTTGATGACATATGTTGTGACCCCGACTCCCGAGCCTGTCCTACCAGAAGAAGAGGACTCAGAAGGTGATGGGGAGGAACTGATAAGGCCTCCCTCTCCAGGACCCCCCTCTCTGGCAATGCCTCAGGTTCCATCCGAAGGCCAAGAGGAACAGCCTGGGATATGCCAGGAGGAAAGCATATCGGAACAACAACAGATAGGGAGCGAGGATGATGAATCCTGGCTTGATCCCAGGCAGTGTCGGAGGGAGAAGCGTGTGCAGCAACGAAAGAGGCGTGGGAGGGCCAGAGATTGAGGTGAGTCACTGAGCCACACTCCACAAGGAATAAAAGTGGGTGTGATTGCTCTTCAGGCTTTGTGACGGTCAAAGTTAAAAACCTGAGAGTCACATTGCATCACCTGAAATCTGCCTTGTGCATATTTGGATTGGACCTTGGCCAATTCTGGCTTCGTGGATTACTTTTTGCTACTGAACCGGACTGAGGAGAAACTCTCTCTTGCTGACTGTGAGTGAAAACTGACTTGGCAGGCATTTCGCAGTGTACTGCCAAAACCCTTATCTACAAGGGTTTCTAGTCTGATTGCTTAATAAAATCTCGGCAGGCGTGCCTGGCTGTGTGCTTGCCTGTGTGGGGAAGGGGGACAGAACAACATAACCGATCAATCAACGAATCAAGCAAGCAAGCAATCCCCCCACCCGCCAACCCCGGAGACGTACGTACTAGTCTCGGCTGTTTCATATTCACTATCTCTCAGCAACTCAAAGATGTCCACTTCCACTTTGGCTTTCCCCGCCCTCTCAGGGGCACGATTGATCCGGTTCTTGGCCAGCGTGATGGAGAGTCGTTCCCCTCGGCTGCATTCCATGGGGTCGTCCAAAATGGCAGCTGCAAAACCAGACAGGAAAAAAAATTAGCCGGTCAAGGAATGGTGCCCATCCAGATTCAAAACGGAGGCCGAGGGAATCGAATACTACAGCTCCAAACTCCAGTGTAGGAAAGTTAAGTCATTTTCATTGCACCATCTAAAAAGACCATTTTAGAGACAGCCCGTACCAAAAGAGTTATGTTCTACATTCTCATTTGTGCGTTGCAGCAAACCAAGAAGAAATACAGTATATTTCGCCGGGTTTTAGAATGTTTGTCAAGATGAAATTTAACATTAATCTCACTGTTCGGCAGTGAGTTAGAAACTTCTGCAGTATCATTACCCAAGCCTTGTGAATAAAATATGTAGTTCTTACTTGTCTAATCAAGTTAAACCAGAGAAGATGGTCAGAAAAGGTACATGAATTACTTGGTACATGAATTATTCTGTTTCTATTTCATGTTTACTCAGGACCTTCTCTCCTCCCCTTTCATTCTTGCCATCACAATGGTTGATGGGCCCTTCCATCCTGAAAATACAGGGCAAACAAAAGCGTTCGTAGCAACTACTGGTGTGAAAAGGGAATAATTTCCCACCAGCCACTGGCTGTCATCTCTGCCTTTGATTTTAGTTTGGGGGTGGATGGGTGCTTTTTTTTTTTTTAAAAAAAAAGGGTAACATTTGTCTGAAATCATACACTGCTGCTGAAATTTGATGGCCCGTCACAAATTTCATGAACCATCTAAGGTCCAAAACAAATTTCTTCCCTGACCCTACCTGAAAAAGGCAGTGCACTGAATTTGGCACCATCTGCTTACAAAGCAGATACTTCAAGCTCCAGAGAGCAAGCCTCCTTCTGCAGCCTAAGATAAACCCTTCTGTTTCTCTGTAAGTCTCTAGGAATTCCTCAAAACGCGACTGTGTGGATGGCTTTTCCAGATGTTACACTGCATATCTCCCAAGAATGTGAGGCTGGTCGACATAATCACACTGCTAGTCATTCAACCATCTCTCCCTCCCTCCCCAGGTTCTTTCTTCTCTATCTATTGCCAGAATCTGAAGGACAGGTTCACTTGAAGTTACTCAACCATCCATCCAGCCATCTATCCATTAATTCCTTTTTTTCACGCACTGGTTGTTCCCACCATAAAAAAATAAATAAAATAAGGTTGGGTAGTTTGAAATTCAGCATGTTGTAGGAATATGAGTTTTCGAACATTGTATACTTTATAGACACAGACATGCCTACCCAGCCGGTCATTAAGGCAGAGAACCGGTTGATAAAAAACAACAGGAACCACAAAATCCTTTTGACGTCTCTCTCTCTGTTTCTCTCTCCCTCCCTCCCACTCCCTCCCCTCCCACTCTCTCTGTATCTCTCTATGTCTCTCCCCCTCTCTCTGTATCTCTCTATGTCTCTCCCCCTCTCTCTGTATCTCTCTCTGTCTCTCCCTCTCTCTCTGTATCTCTCTCTGTCTCTCCCTCTCTCTGTATCTCTCTATGTCTCTCTCTCTCTCCCTCTCTCTGTATCTCTCTATGTCTCTCCCCCTCTCTCCCTCTCTCTGTATCTCTCTCTCTGTATCTCTCTCTGTCTCTCTCTCCCCCTCTCTGTATCTTTCTATGTCTCTCTCTCTCTCCCTCTCTCTGTATCTCTCTCTGTCTCTCTCTCTCTCCCCCCCTCTCTCTGTATCTCTCTGTCTCTGCCCCGGCTGCTTCTCCATCCCCTGCCATCACCCTTACTTTCTCAGGCCAGGCGAGGAGTGACTAGGAGGGGAGGGCGAAGGGTGGGTCCAGCCAATGGTGGGATCAACAGGGAGCCCCAGCAGAGGGCCCAAAGAGCCACATGCGGCTCCGGAGCCCCAGGTTGCAGACACCTGATCTATCTAGTTCACAAGGGCCAAATTCGTGCCGTCACGTTGCCGTCACATGATGTTTTTGTGGAGCTGGGGTGGGTGTGGCATGGATGTGACGCATCCGGCCCGCGGGCCGCCAGTTTGACACCCCTGATCCTGAATCTTTCCCATATATCCCTTTCTCCTCTTTTAGTCAATTCCGATAGTGTCGGATCTTTGAGAACATCATCAGTCTACATTGCTGGTGCTGATTTCCAGGCAGTGCTTCCAATAACTCCTTTATTTGAAAACAATGATGCCAAATCATGCTCGTGCGTGCTCAGCTTGATAGGGCAATCACGTTCGATTGGTTTTTTTCTTCGAGTTAAAATTGCCACCTCGTGTTTTAAAGCTTTCTTGTCCCATTTAGCTCCAGCTCTCCCAAAGTGACCCCTCTTGAATTACCTGCAGGGTCTGATTTTTAGACGTTTAAGAAGGTCCTCCAAATGCTTCTCTTCTCTTTTATTATTCTCTGTAGAGTTTTATTAAAGCTAACGGCTCGAATTGCTGGTATTGACTATTATATCGTATTAGGAAATCTTACCTTGCTTATTTTGTCATTGTGATACGGATTTATATTGTATACTAACTAGGTACAATCCGTGAGTGTTGATTCATCATTTCAGATATATTTCCTTGCCTACACAGAGAAATAGAATGATCACAGATGGACCAAAAAACAAGGGAGTGACTTCCGACTTCCTGCTGGCTTCCCCAATGACTTTTCTTGTAGGAAGCTGACAGGGAGCCCTGGAAATAATGATCACATGATCATGGCTGAATGCCATGGCCATAATTCTGCCAAATGTCAATCCCATGAAAGTGATAAGTCCCAGTTTTTGGATGCATTCTTCCTACCGGTTTGGAAGTGTGCACGCTGCATGCTTGCTCCGCTTGTGCACTTGCATCACATGCGATTTTGGACCCTCTGAGCATGCACAAAGCCTTCTGTGCATGCGCAGAGGGTAAAAAACAGGTAAAGGTAAAGGTTCCCCTTGCACATATGTTCTAGTTGTTCCCGACTCTAGGGGGCAGTGCTCATCTCCGTTTCAAAGCCGAAGTGCCAGCGCTGTCCGAAGACGGCTCCGTGGTCATGTGGCCGGCATGACTCAATGCCAAAGGCGCACGGAACGCTGTTCCCTTCCCACCAAAGGTGGTCCCTATTTATCTACTTGCATTTTTTACGTGCTTTCAAACTGCTAGGTTGGCAGAAGCTGGGACAAGTAACAGGAGCTCACTCCATTACGCGGCACTAGGGATTTGAACCGCTGAACCGCCGACCTTTCGATCGAGAAGCTCAGCATTTTAGCCACTGAGCCACCGCGTCCCTTCCACTGAGCCACCACATCCCTTAAAAAACAGGTTACTTCCTGGTTAAAATCTGGAAGTAATGACATCCAGGCGAGTGGGCAGAGTCTTGTGCTGCTGCCACTACCAGTTCTCCGAACCACCCGCTGCTGCTGCTACCGGTTTGCCCGAACCGATGCGAACCGGTAGCATTTCACCCCTGGGTATGTAGCTCAAAAATTATTGTCCCGCAATGCACAATTTTGCCTAATGGAAGGTTACAAACAATCAAACAGACACAAGAGTTTTAGCGGTATATAGATTTAAAAAAAAAAATCTATACTGAAAACCCACAACTAAAATAACAGTCAAACCAGAGAAATTTGAGTTCAGGGCACAAATATATTTTGAGAAAGCATCTCAGGATTGACCCTCTCTGGTTCTCACAAAGATAAAAGGAGGGAGAGGGAGGCACAATCAGAATTGCAAGATTCTGCTACTGTAAATGCAAAATAGTAAGTTAGCAAGTAGTTATTAGCATTCACAACTCTGGTTCCCTAGTCTGGCCTCCCTCGAAAAGCTGACACTCATTGAGATAGGAAACTCATCCAATTATGGCTGTTTCCATAAATCTTACTTAGACTGCAGTTTAATGCAATGTCTGCGCTTAATCGGTTCAGACAGGTCTTGAAGATATTCCCAGCGTTTCAAAAACCTGGCTAAGCCACTGTGGGTCACAGAGAAGACTACCGATATAACATCTGGGCATCCACCCAGAATTTCAGGGTTGGGGCCTGTCGGTCGCCGGCCCCTCCAGCGGCTGAATCAGAGGAGGAGGAGGCGGGGGAGTCAGAGTCATCATCAGGGCAACCTGGGAGCTCCGAGGGGGAAGAGGGAATGGAGCTGGCAGAGAGAGAGAGAGAGACAGAGGCGGAGTCTGGGCTGTCCGTCAGTCCTGAGATGGAGAGTCAACACCCCCAGGTCTGGAGGTGGCTGATGAGGAAGAAGAGGAACATTGGTGGGCCTTATCACCAATCTTTGTCTACTTTGGCTCCCTGCCAAAAGCTTTTCTTGACAAAAGTTCAGAAGCAAGAGATGCCGATAAGAAACAAATGTACCAACGTTGCTTTCCTACAAAGATCCCAAGAGCTGTTGCTGCTCTTTTAAGCAGGGGCCAATCATCTCCTGGCCTTACTCCTGAGTTGTCCTTTTTGTTTTAACTGCTTTTGCCTTCTGGCAGCTCTTCGCATGCGTGCACTAGGAACAGGCTCCTCCTGTTCCTTTACCTCTCTGCTATCTGCCTTTGGAGGCTCCGGAGTCTGTGCATCGCTCCCAGATGGCACTGGCCCCATTTCTGCCTCCGATGCAGAGCTCTCATCCGGACCTTCTCCTGACTCCAGGACTGGCCCATTGTCCTCCCCAGCCTCCTCACTGTCCGACTCTGCTGCCAGCTCCACAGGCTGCTGGCGGACCACAACAGCGTCCCTCGGGCCAACGCTGATGTCACCGGCTCATCCTTTCAACCTGGAAATACTTTGGTGCTTTTGACACGAGTTCAATGCAATTTCTATCTAGTTTTAAGGATGGGGGAGGGGGGGAAGGGAGTTTGAATAGCTGCCACAAACCTGTCAGGCATTTAGCAAGCTGACATCGAAAGGGAGAGGGATAGAGAGTCTAAATGCCTAAGATGGAAAGGTTTCCAATCAATGCTTCCCTCAACCCACCCCCGCTCCCTCCCCCTTCTGACTTTAAAGGTCTTCCTGTACATTTTCTTGGCCTGGTTGCAATTTGGACCCCGTGGAAAAGGGAGGACATTGACAATGTCCTTTTGCTAATAAATCAATTATTTGATTAAACTCTGGGCAAGCAAAGCTTGTGGTTTCCATTGGCAAGAGAATAACACCTGAATAACACTATATTTAGAGACCGGCGTGTAAATCAGAGAAGGAGATGGAAGAGATGCGAAGAGATAGAATGAATTATATCCCTTCCGAGGAGAGGAAAGCCTGGAGAATTTCACCAGGAAAATAGCATGAGTTACAGCAGTGGTGGGATCCTCCCAGTTTAACAACCGGGAATGAACTGCCCCTGGAGATACGGAATATCCCTGATCTCCGTGCTTTCCGCCGTGCCCTCAAGACCCTGATGTTCCAACAGGCGGGGCTAAACATATGAACATGTGAATGATTTTTTAAATGTTATCTAATTCTGGGTTTTATTTAATTGACCAAACTAAGTAATAATTTTAATTAGCAATTTTATGATGTTTGTGTGTCTATATTTTTCTTGACTGTACACCGCCTTGAGTCCTACGGGAGAAAGGCGGTATAGAAATATAATAAATAAATAAATAAATAAACAACCGGTTCGGTGATTGCGTGATTTGCGTGTGCCCACACCTGACGCGCACTGCAGGCATTTGCACAGTTTGAAGAAATCTTCACTTCCTGGTTTCTTTGGAGGAGTAACAGCTGATTCACGCAGCAATCTGCTCTACCGCACGAATCAGCTAAGAACATAAAGGTCGGAAAATACGGCAGGCAGGTGGGCGGGCCCATCTAAACGTTGGGGTGAACTGGTTCGCTCCCAGCTGATCGTCGGAGCTACCGGTTCGCCCGAACCGGTCTGAACTGGTAGAATTCCAACCCTGGGTTACAGAGCCACACCTGAAGCTTCTTCTGGACCAAGGCCTGCAGCTCTTCCCTCTCCCAGGTAAAAGCAGAAGATGGGGGTGTTGAACACGCAACCGTTTCTAGCGCACCTCATTTGTTACTCTGCTGTAAAAGAGGAGACAGCAAAAAAGCGAAGGCCAAATAGAATTGTAAGTGTAAATCAAAGGTGTTCCCTCATCGTAGAGATGAATTAAAGGAAAGCTAAGTTGCCTGCTGGTTCCTTCTAGTTAAAGACGTAGAACCACCTGTCAGACCTGTGTATCTGCCATTCTTCAGGGGAAGGTTTTTTTTTTAATTATTTCTTTACTTATTACTTTCTTTCTTATATATCCTGCTATTTATTGATTTATAACTTCTAGCCTGGCACCAAAGTGCCCTGGCATTTTCGCACCTTTTGTAAGGCTTAGTAGCTAAGATGCTGAGCTTGTCGATCGAAAGGTCGGCAGTTCAGCGGTTCGAATCCCTAGTGCCGCGTAACAGGGTGAGCTCCCGTTACTTGTCCCAGCTTCTGCCAACCTAGCAGTTCGAAAGAACGTAAAAAAAAATGCAAGTAGAAAAATAGGGACCACCTTTGGTGGGAAGGGAACAGCGTTCTGTGCATCTTTGGCGTTGAGTCATGCCGGCCACATGACCATGGAGACGTCTTTGGACTGCGCTGGCTCTTCGGCTTTGAAACGGAGATGAGCACCGCCCCCTAGAGTCGGGAATGACTAGCACCAGTGGTGGGTTGCTACCAGTTCTCCCCGGTTCTTGCGAACCGGTAGTGGAAATTTTGAGTAGTTCGGAGAACCGGTAAATACCACCTCTGCCTGGCCCTGCCCCCAATCTATTCACTGCCTCCCAAGTCCCAGCTGATCAGCTAGAAGGAAAAAAAACTATTTAAACTCTTGCCGCGGCGCTTCAGAGGGCCGCCCTACAACTGATTAGCGGTAAAAGGCAGTGTGGTGGTAGACCAGTGCGCTCCAAAAACAAATGGGTAGACCGGTACGGCTCTGCAAGCAGTTAAAAGCCTGGTAGACCAGTACCTCTGCTAAATCCTAAAGAATTGTCACATGACCATCAAACCACACCCACAAAATAAGCCACGCTCACAGAACCAGTAGTAAAAGAATTTAGAACCCACCCCTGACTAGCACATATGTGCAAGGGGAGCCTTTACCTTTACCTTTAAGGGGAGGGAGGGCCACGTGGACTGCATCGAGAGCCGGCAGGAGGATGACCCTGGGAAAGTTCCCTTATCACTTTCTCAGAGCGGCTGGTACAATAACATCTTCGCACCTGTGGATTGGCAGCTTCTGACCAGTTCTGGCGAACCGGTAGCGGAAATTTTGAGTAGTTCGGAGAACTGGTAGTAAAAATTCTGACTGGCCCCACCCCCATCTATTCTCTGCCTCCCGAGTCCCAGCTGATCTTGAGGAAATGGGGATTTTGCAGTAACCTTCCCCTGGAGTGGGGTGGGAATGGAGATTTTACAATATCCTTCCCCTGCCACGCCCACCGAGCCACGCCCACCAAGCAATGCCACGCCTACCAAGCCACGCCCACAGAACTGGTAGTAAATTTTTTGGAAACTCACCACTGCTCTGAACCCCACCCTCCCACTAACACTACAGGTCCCCCCACCCCAAAAAATGCAAGCTAATTCTCCCAGGCCATAGCAGAGGTCGTAAGTTTTTATTCTTTCTCAATCCAACCTGCGAATCAGCATGGCAAATGAGATTGAACTGTGCGGTATTTATCCTTATCCCCAGCAGACTAAAAGGGTAATGGAATGTTTTGAAAAGCTGTTTTTTTCATACTTTACATCTGGGGAATACTTTGTCAAAGCTAGAATAATAGCAGCATAATTAGAAAGTAACTAAAGTATTAAAATTCATTCCCCCCCCCGAGTTTTGTCAGAAAAATGCAAGTTTTTTTTTTCTTCCAGTCTTGAAACCATTCAGGTTTCGATAAAAGAGAATATTTGTAGCTCGGGGTGGGGTGGGGTGGGATGGACTGTGGGGTCTTTGGTGCTCTCCTTGTTTGTTTTCTTGCAGACGTTTCATGACCCAAGTAGGTAACATCATCAGTGCTACTCAAGGTTAACACTATTGATGTTACCTAGTTTGGGTCTGCAAGAAAACGAACAAGCTCAGAGGGCACGAAAGAGTCCTTTTCTTTCTGTTTCTTTCTTTCTTTCTTTCTTTCTTTCTTTCTTTCTTTCTTTCTTTTCTTTTCTTTTCTTTTTTCATTCTTTCTTTTTCCTTCCTTCCTTTCCTTTTTTCTTTTTCTCTTTTCTTTCTTTCTTTCCTTTTTTCTTTTTCTCTTTCTTTCTTCTTTCTTTTTCTTTTTTCTTTCCTTTCTTTTCTTTCTTTCTTTCCTTTTTTCTTTTTCTTTCTTTCTTTCCTTTTTTTCTTTTTCTTTCTTCTTTCTTTTTCTTTCTTTCTTTCCTTTCTTTTCTTTCTTTTCTTTCTTTCTCTTTCTTTCTTTCTTTCTTTCTTTCTTTCTTTTTCCTTTCTTTTTCCTCTCTTTCTTTCCTTCCTTCCTGTTTTTCTTTCTTTCTTTTTCTTTCTTTTCTTTCTTTTCTTTCTTTTCTTTCTTTTTCTCTTTCTTTTTTCCTCCTCCTCCTCCTCCCCCTCCTCCTCCTCCTCCTCCTCCTCCCCCCCTCCTCCTCCTCCTCCTCCTCCTCCTCCTCCTCCTCCTCCTCCTCTTCTTCTTCTTCTTCTTCTTCTTCTTCTTCTTCTTCTTCTTCTTCTTCTTCTTCTTCTTCTTCTTCTTCCTTCTCCTCCTCCTCCCCCTCCTCCCTTCTAGCCCTGATGACGTTACTTAGTTACCTACCTACGCCAATTCAGATGTATTAAAATGCCTTTAAAATCCATTAGCCACGAAATGGCTTCACAGTTCTGTTCATTGTAGTTATTTAAACCACCACCACGACAACGAAACCACATTTTCTTAATTTTCTGCCCTTCTCTGTTATAGATCGTCAAATCGGCAAATTATTAGATTGGAAATCCCCTTCATCCTGCCTGTGCACCTGTGCAGGGATGAGACATTTATGTACACGAGTCGTTCACTCCTTTGGTAAAGCTCTTCAAGTGCTTGGAATGTAATCATTATCTCCTTCCCTTCCTATCCTAAAATTGGATGTGGAGCTTCTTCTGTGCATCCTGATAACCAAGGCCCAGGCTGATCAATGAAAAAAATGAAGTGAGATTTCCTCTGTGATTGCCTGCAAATTAGGAAACACCATCTTTAGCCATCTTGCAAATTTTACAGAAAGTCAGACTGGCTTTCCAAGCTGCCTCTTTTGGATTTTCACTGGCAAAGTCATTATTATTATTTTTCAATCATCTGTTTTTGCCTCTGTTGAGTTAGATCTTTGGTTTAAGCTTCTATTTGGCCAATGAGCTTCGTTGGGCTCGTGCAATCTCTGTTTTACTCTACGCGAGGATAAAGCATACATTTTCTTAAGTGCATAAAAGCTAGAACAGAGCATACTTTTTATCCGTTTAGAATAGAAAAGCTGGCACATACAATACCGTCATCAAAATATGGATTATCCTGTCAAGCTTTCCAGCAACACTCCGCCATCTCCTCCGTAACCGATTGTATCTGATAGAACTTCACCCTAAACAGCTTTCGTGCCTAAGGTGGGACTAGAACTCTTTGCCTCCTACTTTCTAGCATGGCGCCTTAACCACTTGACCAAACTGGCTCTCGGCTGTCAGTCACGGTTCTCTTCCCAATTCTAGATGACCCAACCAAATGAAATCTGTTCGACTTTGAATGCACAAAATGCATTTCTTGCATGTGGTTTTCTCTCTCCAACAGAAACACATTTTCTATTTTACTTGGGCTGAGTTAAAGGAGTTTTTTTTTATTATTATTATGTTAACGTTTACTTATTTTTGTTCATTTCCTCTCTGCTGGAAAAAAAAAACCTCAGCCCTTCAGGCTGTCAATTCAGTAAACGGTGAGAAATTTGCAAAGCCGCTCATTATGAGGCTGTCAAGTGGAACTCCAGTGGAGGAGGAGAAGGCTTCTCTTTCTGGAGTGCAACGGAGCTTGCTGCCTGTTGATTTAAAAATGCAATTCCTCCAAGAAATGGTCAGCGCAGCAGGGGAAATTGCACTGGAGACGTTTATTTTTTTTTTAAGAAGAACAGAAGAACAGCATTGGAAGAGACCTTGGAGGTCTTCTAGCTTGACCCCCTGCTCAGGCAGGAAACCACTTCAGACAAATGGTCATCCAATCTCTTCTTAAAAACCTCCAATGGTGGAGCCCCCACAACTTCTGGAGGCAAGTTGTTCCACTGGTTAATTGTTCTCACTGTCAGGAAATTTCTCCTTAGTTCTAGGTTGCTTCTCTCCTTGATTCGTTTCCACCCATTCCTTCTTCTCCTGCCCTCAGGTGCTTTGGAGAATAGCTTGACTCTCTCTTCTTTGTGGCAGCCCCTGAGATATTGGAAGACTGCTATCATGTCACCTCAGTCCTTCTTTGCATTAAGCTAGACATACCCAATTCTTGTAACTGTTCTTCATATGTTTTAGCCTTTAATCCTCTAAGAAGAAGGAAGGAAGGAATGAAAGCAACTTCTGTTCCATGGGTTGATTGTTCTCACTGTCAGAAAATTCCTCCTTATTTCCAGGTTGAATCTCTCCTTGATCAGTTTCCATCCATTGTTCCTTGTCTGGCCTTCAGGTGCCTTGGAGAATAGCTTGACCCCCCTCCTCTCTGTGGCAGCCCCTCAAATATTGGAAGACTGCTCTCATGTCTCCCCTGGTCCTTCCCTTCTCTTCACTAGCCAGGTCCAGTTCCTGGAATCGTTCATTGCACTACTGTTAATCTTCTCATTGTTCCCATCACCCATCTCCTTCCACTTATGACTATATGACTGTAACTTTGTTGCTTGGATCCTTACGATTTATATTGATATTGTTTCCTGATTGCTTATTTGTACCCTATGACTATCTTTAAGTGTTGTACCCTATGATTCTTGAGGAACGTATCTTTTCTTTTTATGTACACTGAGAGCGTATGCACCAAGACAAATTCCTTGTGTGTCCAATCACACTTGGCCAATAAAAATTTCTTTTCTATTCTATTCTATTCTATTCTATTCTATTCTATTCTATTCTATTCTATTCTATTCTATTCTATTCTATTCTATTCTATTCTATTCTATTCTATTCCATTCCATTCCATTCCATTCCATTCTATTCTATTCTTCTATTCTATTCTATTCCTATTCTATTTTTCATTCCAATATCTATTCTATTCTATTCTATTCTATTCTATTCTATTCTATTCTATTCTATTCTATTCTATTCTATTCTATTCTATTCTTCATTCCAATATCTATTCTATTCTATGTTTTAGCCTCCAGTCCCCTAATCATCTTGGTTGCTCTTCTGTACACTCTTTCTAGAGTCTCAACATTTTGTGTCATGGTGACCAGACAGAACAGAACAGAATAGAATAGAACAGAACAGAACAGAACAGAACAGAACAGAACAGAACAAAACGGTTACAAACATTTTAGCTTCTTTCTTGCCTAAGCAAACTCAATAATGTTGAGCTGAGTCTTTTGGTCTATCCATATTGGGTTTTTTTTTAAGGACAGGACTTGACAAAAGCATTTAAATGGATTGGCGTTTCTCTTAAAAAAATAAAAAAAACCTGAAGAGAGAATGAAATTAGGTGAGAGAGATGAGATAGGGGTGCAAAGAGAAACGGATAAACAGTCCGGAGCTTTGGAATTCCATTCTCTGTAAATAATAGAATTCATTTCCTTCTCTTAATCACTGTTTTGTGTGCTATACACACATATATATTTATATATATATATATATATTCTCTTTCTCTCTCTCACATACACGCACACACACATTTCAAATTGCCTCGGAAGAAGACAATAGGGACCCTGCTGCCTATTCATGCCCAGAAATATAGTGGCAGGAAAAAAAAAAAACCTGGCGCATTATAGAGAGGGTTTGTTCCTACTCAAAATGTCATTTGCTTGCCAAAAGCTAATCTTTCGGTCCAAGTTAAAACAGTCCATCCGTTTTGCCCAAAAAGGATGATGTTGCTAGGTTATTACTTACCGTATTTTTCTGAGTATAAGACACACCTTTCCCACCCCCCAAAAAGGGTGAAAATCTGGGTGCGTCTTATACTCTGAATGTAGCCCCGCCCAAGCTTCTCAAAGGGAGGTTTCAGAGGCTGAAAAAAGCATCAGAAACGAAGCGTCAGAAAAGAAGCCTCCAAACAGAGCTTCAGAAAAAAAGCCTCCAAACGGAGCTTCAGAAAAGTGCAGGAATGCCATGACCTTGACCAAAAAGAAGAATGCTATTATGTCTAACTACAATCCTTCTACTACAGGGGTGGGCAAATGTGGCTCTTTTACAACCTGTGGACTTCAACTCCCAGAATTCCTGAGTGTCAGGAATTCTGGGAGTTGAAGTCCACAGGTTGTAAAAAAGCCACATTTGCCCATCCCTGCTCTACTAAATCCCCCCTCCTCCTACTTTCCCAAGTGCAAGAAGATGGCAGCGTGGAAGCTTCCGGTGTTAATATGGCTTCCAAAGCTGGCAATCCAGTTTTGGTCACCACACTATAAAAAGATGTTGAGACTCTAGAAAGAGTGCAGAGAAGAGCAACTAAGATGATTAGGGGACTGGAGGCTCAAACATACAATGGACGATTGCAGGAACTGGGCCTGGCTAGTCTAGTGAAGAGAAGGACCAGGGGAGACATGGGAGCAGTCTTCCAATATTTGAGGGGCTGTCACGGGGTGGAGGGGGTCAAGCTATTTTCCAAAGCACCTGAAGGCCAGATGAGGAATAATGGATGGAAACTGATCAAGGAGAGATTCAACCTGGAAATGAGGACAGTGAGAACAATCAACCCATGGAACAGAAGTTGCCTTCAGAAGTTGTGGGAGCTTCATCCCTGGAAGCTTTCAAGAAGAGACTGGACTGCCATTTGTCAGAAATGGGGTAAGGGTCTCCTGCATGGACATGGGGGTTGGACTAGATGACCGACAAGATCCCTTCTAACTCTGCTAATCTGTTTAAAAAGCAACTTTAAGAAACAGGACTTTGATGTTGCAAAGAAAGAGGAGGCCGCTCCACCTGTTACGGATGATGCCTGGAGATACTTTTTACATCCTAGCCCCCAAATTATTTTCCAACCGAATTCATTTGTTTGTCACTCAGAACGACAAATCTCTCATAAGGTAGCAGTTAATGCCTTTCTAATAAAATCCCTGTGGCCGGCTGGCTTTGGTAGGGATAAGGGTAGTAGGAAGTGTGATCTTTTCAATCAAAGACGGCGTTAAAAAGAAATGGCAGAAGCCAGGACACCTCCCAACCTGCCCCTAGCAACAGCGAGGACCGTTGCAAAGAGACAACAAATGGCATTTCTACACAGCTTGTTACCCACAAATGATATTTAAAAACTACAAGAGAAGGCAGGGGGTCACAGCAATCAATGAGCAGACAAAGAATTGTGAGACAGAGTTAACTATAATAGTAGTGAGGTCAACATGACTTGTGTTCTCAGAGTCAGCAATACGAGCTCTGGATGCTTATAATATCCACGTCTGAGATGATTTCTTTTGCAAGCCAATTTTAATTTGGGTAGAAGAATTATGTTTCCGTTCTTAGTGGCTGGGCCTCAAGCTACGTCAGATATCACAGGAGAGCAGAAAAGGACTGTATCCTCCATCCGTTTCTCCTCAATCTGGTAGAAACTTTTATCAATAATAATAATAATAATAATAATAATAATAATAATAATAATAATAATAATAATAATAATATTGTTGTTGTCCCTCTTGTAATTGGAGCCCTTGGAGCAATACCTCTATTTAGAAATTCTAAATTTGCCAGACTTGAACATTTTGACTCTACAAAAAACCACCTTACTCAGAACAGCTTACATCCTCCGACGATACCTTAACAGTTCCTAGGTCCTTGGTTAGGACTCGAGCTGCTGAGCTATTAACCAGCCTCAAAGGCTGTGGATCTCACTAAAGATTAAATAATAATAATAATAATAATAATAATAATAATAATAATTACATCCTCCGACGAGACCTTAACAGTTCCTAGGTCCTTGGTTAGGACTCGAGCTGCTGAGCTATTAACCAGCCTCAAAGGCTGTGAATCTCACTAAAGATTAACCAATTAATAATAATAATAATAATAATAATAATAATAATAATAATAATAATAATAATAATAATAATTTATTTATATACTGCCCATTCTCCCGAAGGACTCAGGGCGGTGTACAGCCAAAATTAAAATACAAATATACAAATATACAATATCTAGTTACAATATCAAGAACTGTAGACGTTCTTATTTATTTATTTATTTATTGGTTCGATTTACTGTATATGCCACCCTTCTCCGGAGACTCAGGGCGGCTTACAATGCGTTAAGCAATAGCCTTCATCCTTTTGTATATACCTGCTTAGTAGGGCTTTCGGCCCCCCCAAACGTTGTTCTTTTTAATACAAAGTCAGCTTATTGCCCCCACAATCCGGGTCCTCATTTTACCTACCTTAGAAAGGATGGAAGGCTGAGTCCACCTTGAGCCTGGTGAGAATTGAATTTGCAGTAATTGCAGGCAGCTGGCAGCTAAGTGCTACTTAACAGAACTTTAGTCTGCTGCGCCACCAAGGCTCCTTGACCTGTTCTTTCAGAAGAATAACATCGGAAGAACAGCTGCAGGATTTGGGTATGTCTAGTTTAATGAAAAGAAGGACCAGGGAGGACATGATAGCAGTCTTCCAATATCTCAGGGGCTGCCCCAAAGAAGAGGGAAGCTATTCTCCAAAGCACCTGAGGGCAGGACAAGAAACAATGATTGGAAACTAATCAAGGAAAGAAGCAACGTAGAACTAAGGAGAAACTTCCTAACAGTGAAGACAATAAACCAGTAGAACAGCTGGCCACCCGAAATCGTGGGCACTCCGTCACTGGAGGTTTTTAAGAGGAGACCGGACCGTCACATGTCTGAAGTGGTATAGGTCAGGGGTCAGCAACCTGCGGCTCTGGAGCCGCATGTGGCTCTTTCACCCCTCTGGCACGGCTCCCTGTCACTCAAAATATGCGTCACAACTGCCAACGTCCGACACCTGCTGGCACATGATTTATTGAGCTTTTCAACCCCACGGTAGACCAACCGTGGATAAATCCAAGAAAAGAAAAGTTTCAGAAGAGAAAAGAACATTTAATTCAACTACATATGCCGCTCAAGAAATACTCAGGCACGGGAAGGGTTTTGTGTTTTCTTTTCTGTGGGAAACGGGTCCAAATGGCTCTTTGAGTGTTTTAAGGTTGCAGATCCCTGGTATAGGTTCTCCTATTTGAGAAGGGGGCTGATCTAGAAGACCTCCAAAGTCCCATCCAGCTCTATTCTATTCTATTCTATTCTATTCTATTCTATTCTATTCTATTCTATTCTATTCTATTCTATTCTATTCTATTCCATATTTTCTATTCTATTCTATTCTATTCTATTCTATTCTATTCTATTCTATTCTATTCTATTCTATTCTATTCTATTCTACTCTATTCCATATTTTCTATTCTATTTTATTCCATGTTTTCTATTCTATTCTATTAATTTTCTATTCTATTCCGTATTTTTTATTCTATTCTATTCCATATTTTCTATTCTATTCTATTCTATTCTATTCTATTCTATTCTATTCTATTCTATTCTATTCTATTCTATTCTATTCTATTCTATTCTGCCTCTACTCTACTCTATTCCACTCTCTACTGAAAAATAATATTTTAATTGAAAAAAAGTTCCATCCCAAAATCTTTCTAATTCAATGGAAGTAAATGAAACCAAAGCAGATCGGAAAATGTTGGAGCAGGGATTAGAAACGGAAAGGAAGGAAGGTCATCCATCCATCTCTCATTGCTCAATAAATGCAAGAATATCATATGCTACTCATGGGAATCCTCCTAGTCATGAGGATACTGGTCTATCACTACAAAACAATAAGGTTGTTGTAAAATGACCAATCCATTTACTACAAATGGCCCGTATATCACTCGATTTGCAATGGAATGTGTTCCATTCCAGAAACGTTCTGGCTCGAGGTAAGAATGAAATGGCCACGGTATCTATTGATTTAAGTTCCTTCTTAGGCATTCACACGTATAAGTTATTCATGGTTCATTAAGTGACTCATCCCTTTCTTTCCTGGAGCAAAACTCTTTATTTCAGCACATTCTGGTATGAAAGTTTAATGGCGGTTATCAGGAAGATTTGTAAATACATTTCTGCATGACAAATATAAAATCCTGCGTCCAAAGCAAGATTCCCCTTCTGCTGATGGGTCAATTTCAAGATATAAAGGTAAAGGTTCCCCTCGCACATATGTGCTAGTCGTTCCTGACTCTAGGGGGCGCTGCTCATCTCTGTTTCAAAGCTGAAGAGCCAGCGCTGTCCGAAGACGTCTCCATGGTCATGTGGCCGGCATGACTAAATGCCAAAAGCGAATGGAACGCTGTTACTTTCCCACCAAAGGTGGTCCCTATTTTTCTACTTGCATTTTTTACCTTTTTTCGAACTGCTAGGTTGGCAGAAGCTGGGACAAAGTAACGGGAGCTCACCCCATTACACGGCGCTAAGGTTTCGAACCGCTGAACTGCCGACCTTTCGATCGACAAGCTCAACGTCTTAGCTACTGAGCCAATACATCCCAATTTCAAGCAGGGGTGAAATCCAGCAGATCCTGACAGGTTCTGGAGAACCGGTAGCAGGAATTTTGAGTAGTTTGGAGAACCGGCAAATACCACCTCTGGCTGGCCCCAGAGTGGGGTGGGTGTTAAGGATATTGGTGTTGTATTACCAACCAGCAGAGTAAATGCACAAGGAAACGTTGCTGAGAGCAATGAATAAGAGTTATGCAAACTGGTTTATCAAAAGCTTACTTTATAGTGGAAAAACAGTCTCATAGTCTTTAAACAAATTCCAAGTCTTTGCCAGTTAAATCAGTCCAGTAGTTACAGATATCTTCTTACCAAACAAACATTAGTTGGTTAGAATAACAAACTCACTCTGGTTCACAAACCACGATGGTAGCAGATCCATCCAACGATGATTAGCAGATAGCAACTCCTCGCAATGGTAGCATATCATACTCTGGTAGCATATCATAGCAGCTTCATCATCAAACTGAATACGTTACAATACCTTGCTTAAATACTCTCACAACCAGTCATTACCTAATTACAGCATGACTCAGCATTACAATGAAAACCTTTAAAGTAACACAATACATTTACAGGTTAAAGTTACAGTACACATATATTGCCCGGACAACTTGTTAGGCTCAAACCATATCCTAACAGTGGGAACGGGGATTTTCTTTTTCTTTCTTTCTTTCTTTCTTTCTTTCTTTCTTTCTTTCTTTCTTTCTTTCTTTCTTTCTTTCTTATTTATTTATTTATTTATTTATTTATTTATTTATTTATTTATTTAGTCGAATTTCTATGCCACCTCACTCCCAAGGGACTGGGCAGCTATTTTGCAGTATCCTTCCCCTGCCACGCCGACCAAGCCATGCCCACAGAACCGGTAGTAAAGAAATTTGGATTTCACCACTGATTTCGAGATATAGAGACACCCCCCCCAAATAAATTAAATAAGCAATGTAAAAAAAAAGAGAGGAAAGAATTGCACAACTCGCGATCAAGCTTAACAGAGGCCCATCAGCCATATGCCAGGATTTCAGTAAACCCGTACGTATCTGCTTTGCTTTGGGTGCTCCAAAGCCAGGCGTGTGTAGTCTTTCCAGCATCTGGAGGGCTTTGATCCGTGACGAATAATGTGCATCTGTTTCAACGGGGCCCACAAGCTTTGAAAGCTTCCCCTTTCTTTTATCTTTGCCAGGCTAGACTTGGAAATTGTGCGGAGTTCAATCTTGTCACCAAGCTTCCTCTGATCAAAAGCGGCAAAAAAAAAAAAAAATTATGGACGCTCCAGGGCTTGACAAGATACAATATCAATAGATCTGAGTGTTTAGACTCCAGTCTGCCAGAAGGGCACCTGGAAAGGAGTTAGCTCCATTCAAGGAGGAGACGTGAGTGGGGGGGTAGGGGGTGGGTTGAGGCCTCCGTAACTCTTTCTCCATATTTGGAGGTCCTCCCACAGTCCCTTCCAACCAAGGTGTTTTGCCTTCTCTCTGGGTTTGTTTGTTTATTATTTATTTATTTATTTATTTATTTATTTATTTATTTATTTATTTATTTATTTATTTATTTATTTATTTATTTATTGGTTCGATTTATATGCCGCCCTTTTCCGGAGACTCAGGGCAGCTTAAAATGCGTTAAGCAATAGCCTTCATACTTTTGTATATACCTGCTTTGTAGGGCTTTCGCCCCCCCACCCCCCCCCAAAGTGGTGCTCTTTTTTATACAAAGTCAATGTTAGCACGTCAAGATGCATTTATCCTAGTGCGAACATAAGAAGGAGAACGCAAGTGTCTGCAACGGGACGGTTGCCTTTCACCTACTTATTTTAGCTGGAGATAACGTCCCCTAGGAGATGGATGGGAGGGGGGAAATTCTTTGAGTTAGAGCAGTAGATTAGGGGTGAATGATTGGGAAAATGGCCAATGAATGC
The DNA here is from genome assembly GCF_029215685.1 of Pituophis catenifer annectens. Classification (NCBI taxonomy): domain Eukaryota; kingdom Metazoa; phylum Chordata; class Lepidosauria; order Squamata; family Colubridae; genus Pituophis; species Pituophis catenifer. Next base: position 23,629,601 of record NW_027256892.1, read on the forward strand.
AGAGGAGCGGGGGAAGGAAGAGGAAGGATTCTGGGTCAGCACGTCAGTGCTGGCTGCATGGAGTCAGTGTAAAAGTTGCCATGTTAAATAAAATGGAAGTTTGTTTCAAAAAAGACTTTGTTTGAGACGCAATTTATTTGAAGACGGCCTGAAAACCTGACAGTCAGCTTATTGCCCCCACAATCCGGGTCCTCATTTTACCTACCTTGAAAGGATGGAAGGCTGAGTCAACCTTGAGCCTGGTGAGATTTGAACTTGCAGTAATTGCAGGCAGCTGGTGCTACTTAACAGTGCTTTAGTCTGCTGCGCCACCAAGGCTCAATGCTATCCCTATCAGCCTGCCTGATGGTTACAAAGAAAAGCCAGGTTGTCGATCAATCAATCAGAATAGAGCTGGAAGGGACCTTGGAGGTCTTTTAGTCCAACCTCTTGCTCAAGCAGGAGACCCTAGACCAGTGGTGAAATCCAATTTTTTTTAATACCGGTTCTGTGGGCGTGGCTTGGCAGGCATGGTGTGGCTTGGTGGGCGTGGCTTGGTGGGCGTGGCAGGGGAAGGGTACTGCAAAATCTCCATTCCCTCCCCACTCCTGGGGGAAGGGTACATGGCTTAGATCCAGGATATTTGTTGGACCATCTGCAACCAGCAACAGCTCCCCATCGCCCGGTGCGTTCTCACAGGGAGGGCCTACTCAGGGTGCCGGCGGCTAGACAGTGTGGACTGGCGACCCTAGAGGAAGAGCTTTCTCTGTGGGTGCTCCCACCCTCTGGAGCCAACTTCCCCTGGGGCTCCGGTTGGCCCCTGACCTCCGCACCTTCCACCGCGACTTAAAGACATGGCTGTTCAGCCTGGACTGGGGGGTTAACATGTATTTTAATACGCTTTTATTCGGATATTTTATTGTTGTGAGCCGCCCTGAGTCCTACGGAGATAGGGCGGCGTATAAATCAAATCAAATCAAATCAAATAAAAATCAAATAAATAAATACTGCAAAATCCCTATTCCCTCCCTACTCCGGTGGATGGATACTGCAAAATCCCCATTCCCTCCTCACTCCTGGGGGGAAGGATATTGCAAAATCCCCATTCCCTCCCCTCTCCTGGGGGAAGGATATTGTAAAACCATTGAGAGAGGACTGTAAGACACTATGAGGCGATATATTTATTTATTTATTTGTTTGTTTGTTTAAATTTCTATACCGCCCTTCTCCAAATAGGACTCAGGGCGGTGCACAGCCTAAGTAAAAACAAAGCATACAAAATTTAAAAAACAGTATTAAAATAATTAAATATTCTGGCCGTAAATTAAAACAACCCAATTTAAAATCAATTTAAAATTTAGCTCAAGCCAGCCCAGCTAGTTGAAATAAATAGGTTTTCAGGGCCCGGCGAAAAATCCGGAGGTCTGTTATTATACGTAACTCTGGGGGAAGGTTATTCCAGAGGGTGGGCGCCGTCACAGAGAAGGCTCTCCCCCTGGGGGTCGCCAGCCGACATTGTCTGGCGGACGGCACCCTGAGGAGGCCCACTCTGTGCGAGCGTACTGGCCGGTGGGAGGCTATTGGTGGCAGTAGGCGGTCTCGTAAGTACCCCGGCCCTAAGCCATGGAGCGCTTTAAAGGTGGTCACCAACACCTTGAAGCGCACCCGGAAGACCACCAGGAGCCAGTGCAGCTCGCGCAGGAGAGGTGTCACATGGGAGCGCCTCGTCGCCCCCATAATCCCCCGCGCGGCCGCGTTCTGGACCAGCTGGAGCCTCCGGGTGCACCCCAGGGGGAGCCCCATGTAGAGAGCGTTGCAGTAGTCCAGGCGGGAAGTGACTAGTGCCTGAGTGACTGTGCGTAGATATATAAGTCTAAGTGCTCTTGCTATTCTCCATTCACCTATTTTGCTCATCAAAACCAGACATCTTCCTATCTGGCTGTGGCAGAGTCGTACTTTAAATGTGCAGATCTCCTACGCTCCCATTAAGGGGAGAAATAACCCTAGAAGAGAAGTCATTTAGCATGTGACTCACTGGAAGATTTTTTAGCACGGATCAAGTGGAGGAGAAAAAAAAGTAATAAAAACATCCAGCCAACCAAAGCTAAGAAAGCAAGAAATGTGTAGAAATGTGGCATTTGGAGAGGCTGAGTGACAGAATACCTGTCAGGAGCAGCAGTGAAGGAGGGAGAAAGTTGGATTCTGAGATTTGATAGACAGGGAGAGGCAAGCAGATTGAGGAAATGGCCACGGACATCTGCAGAAGAATCGGTAGCCTCTGAATCTGCAGAATTTAGTAGCTTCATCTATTCAGGCTTTGCAAACTAAGCCAGTGCCCGGGTGGGATAGGTAAAAGATGGCCAGGTCCTAAGTGCAAATGGAAAAGGGAGATTTCCAAATTTGAGAGGGGGAAAAAAAAATGAGCATGATTTGAAAAATAGAGAGAAAGAGGTCTTCCGCGTTTTGGTTGTCTTTAAAGACCAAGTCATGCCAGGTGAAGCATCTTGACTAATGGAAAAAAAGGCTAGTGATGAGATTTGCACCATGTTTATATATAATGTATTATATATATATATAATATTTGCACAACACAATGGTGGGTTGCTCCTGGTTTGCACCGGTTCGCAAGAACCGCTAGTGAAAATTTGTAGTAGTTCCAAGAACTGGTAATAACATTGGCTGGCCATACCCCCAAACTGGTCCGCGGCCCGGTTGCCACTCACTTACCCCGCCCACCTCATCAGAGGCTTTTTTTTTCTTTTAAAAGCTTTTTTTTTTTTTTTTGCTTTTGCAGATCAGGCAACTCAGCTGGGATCGTCAGAGCCTTTTAAAAGCATTTTTTTTTTTTTTACAACCTCTTCGGCCGAAGAGGTTGTAGAAAAAATGCTTTTAAAAGTTTAAAAAAAAAAAAAGCCTCTGATGATCGCGCGGCTCAGCTGGGCATTGGGGGGGGGGAAGGATTTTTGCTACCGGTTCTCTGAACTACCCTCCGCCATCACTACCGGATCGGGCGATCCGGTTCGAACCGGGAGCATTTCACCCCTGATCCACCTGCATCGAGTTGCTTGGCTCCTTTTATCATGCAAAGCATTGTGTGGCATCCCTCCCTGTTTAAATCAGTAACCAGGTTATCATCATACCATGCGTGAATTCAGCTGTTGTAACGTTGATGATTCTATAATTGCAAGCAAATAACTCCTTTGGCTTTCCATTTTACCGCTGTCGATCATGCCAGGTTTTCTTCTTCCTTGCCTAAGGATTTGCCAGGATCAGCTTTTGCAATGTGCTATTATTATTATTATTTTAAATAACATTTCCCTCTCTTCCTCCTTTCCATTTCTCTTCTGCCTTCTTCCCCAAGTAAACAACCCCAGTCTTGCTTCTTAAGAATGATTTCACTTCAATCTTAATCATTTAATTAAATCACATAATTACATGCCTGCTTTTCCGTTTGCCCTTGAATGTTAGAGCATCCTATGACACCGGCCTCTCTCTTTCTCTCTCTCTCCATCGTCCTGAAATGGAGAACTTCCTTGCACCGTCTCCATAACAAAAGTACTTTGAATGTTGTCAGGTTGTTGTTGGATTTTTTTTTTTTTTTTTTGGCAGTAAATTGCTAGCAGATAAAAGAAAAACATCAAGCCATTTGGCTCCACTAGCGTGATATGCAAGCTAAAAGATGGAGATATCGTTGCTAAAACATGCAACGTCCTCTTTTTTTGGGGGGGGCGGGGGGAGTTCTTTTCTCTTTATTGAGGATATATAATTGACTTGCTGGGTGTTGAACATCATGCTTCAAAAGTGGGCAAAGCAATTTGCCCCCTGATCATTTATTCTTGGTTATTATTTCCAGGGGGATTTGGAGGGTAATAGAAAAATCACCTCTGCCAAATAAGCAGAACTTTCCTGCCCCACCCACACCCCCACTTCTTCCATAGAAGGAATTCTGAGGGTCTTTGCCCCAGTTTTAGATCCCTGAAAAGCCCACAGGTTTTTCCTTTCCTTTCCTTTCCTTTCCTTTCCTTTCCTTTCCTTTCCTTTCCTTTCCTTTCCTTTCCTTTCCTTTCCTTTCCTTTCCTTTCCTTTCCTTTCCTTTCCTTTCCTTTCCTTTCCTTTCCATTCCTTTCCTTTCCTGCCCTGCCCTGCCCTGCCCTCCTTTCTCTTCCCTTTCCACTCCCCTCCTTTTTCTTTCCTCTCCCTCTCCCTTCGCTCCTATTTTTCCTCTCCCCTCCTCTTCCCTTCCCTTCTCCTCTCCTCTCTTCTTTTCCCTCTCCCTTCCCTTCTATTTTGCCTTTCCCCTCCCCTCCTTTTCCTTTCCTTTCTTCTACTTCTCCCTTCCCTTCTATTTTGCCTCTCGTCTCCTCTCCTCTCCTCCCCTCCCCTCCCCTTCTTTTCCTTTCTCCTCCCTCTCCCTCCCCTTCTATTTTTTCTCTCCTCTCTCCTCTCCTCTCCTCTCCTCTCCTCTCCTCTCCTCTCCTCTCCTCTCTTCCCTTCTCTCCTCTCCGCTCTTCCTTTTCCTTTCCTCTCTCTTTCTCCCTCTCCTTCTCCCTTCCCTTCTATTTTGCCTCTCCTCTCCCCTCCTCCCCTCCTTTTCCTTTCCTTTCCTCTCCCCACCCTTCTATTTTCTCTCTCCTCTCCTTCTCCTTCTCCCTCTCCCTTCCCCACCAGGGCCTGGTGGCTCAGCAGACTGATAGCATTGTGATTAACACCAGCTGTCTGCAATTACTGTAAGTTCGAATCTCACCAGGCTCAAGGTTGACTCAGCCTTCCATCCTTTCTAAGGTAGGTAAATTGAGGACCCAGTTTGTGGGGGCAATAAGCTGACTTTGTATAAATATACAAAAGGATGAAGGCTATTGCTTAACGCATTGTAAGCCGCCCTGAGTCTCCGGAGAAGGGCGGCATATAAATCAAAATTAAAAATTAAAAAAAAAAATGCCTCTCCTCTCCTTTCCTCTCCTCTCCTCCCCTCCCCTTCTTTTCCTTTCTCCTCCCTCTCCCTCCCCTTCTATTTTTTCCTCTCCTCTCCTCTCCTCTCCTCCCTTTTCCTCTCCTCTCCTCTCTTCCTTTTCCTTTCCTCTCTCCTTCTCTCTCCCCTTCCCAAACAAAAGAGCAAATGAAAGAGGGAGAGGACCACTTGCATTTTTTTGGAATCTGGTGCAAGTTTAAGGCCTTGCTCACACCCAAAAAGTTGAAGACTGTTATTGGGGAGCAGAAGGAGTGGGTGGGGAGAGGAAGGCTTCTATTTTCAGATCTAGATGTAACTTTTTTTCCAGAATCAGCTAGTAGATTATTACACGCATGCAAAACACAGCTGCTTGATGGGGAGATGGGCAGCATGTTAATTATTCAGTTAGTTAATTAATTAATTAATGGCTATGCTGGAGCCTGAGATGGTTGGATTGTCAGGGTAGCCACGCCAAGTCTACCAAATGTTAAAAGGAAGCCGCGTCTGGAATGAGTAAAAAAGCATGAACAGGTGCCAGATAGAAGCTGTTCAACAACTAATTGATTTCATTTCATTTGTCAGAGGCAGAAACCTGTACGTGTTTCTTCCTCCAACGTATTATAAACAGCAGAGAATATTCATAATAATAAAAAATAATGCAGTGATTATGCAGTCAGAAAGGAAATTAACCAGAAAGGCTCAAGTGAAGTAAAGCTGAATGAAGGAAAAGGGGGGAAAGAAAAGATCTATAGAATATTAATATAGATCTAACTCGGTCTTCAATTTATTACTACATCTAATCCATATAAAAATATCCTCGCGCCCATTTCTCATTTTTACAATATAATGACATTTCAAAAATCAATGGGAACACATTTTCTTGAATTAACTATTCCACTTTTCTTTTATCTATGTAAAATAACTCTCTTTCCTGGATCCCGGGCTCAATAGAAATAGGATAGATTTTTTTTCCCCCATAAAACATCAAATTCCGTAACAGTAATTTAGGAGTATTGTTCAACATCAAATTTACAGTTTTGACTGCTGCATTTTTTAACCTGTCAAGTTATCTCAATACGTGCTGTCAGGGTTCCAGGTAACACCCCCAGCGAAATAAAGCTCCGAGAATTGAGTTTCCTCAAAGTTCCATTTTATTAGAAATGTCATATTGGCACATCTGGGAAAACCCGAATCTGAAAGTTTCCAGATTTTCCCCATCCAAAGGAAGCTTCAAGTCCCTGCCCAACAACCACAAGTTCATCACATGGTCTAATCAAAGCACCGTCCCAACTGGAGATGCCTGCCAGTTCTAGCCGTCCAGGTGCAGGGCAAGATGTCCTTGACTCTCTGAGAAAGGAATTGTCAGGTTTCAATGTCGTCTCAAATAAATTGCATTTCCAAAGAGATAATGTCGAAGCCAACCCTGACTTCCTGACCCCAAACCTTCCCTTTCCGTTCCCCAATTCTCTGCGTCTCATTGGCCATCTTCCAAATCACTCTCCCCATATCTACTACTTCAGCTCCCAGGAATGTCCCCCCTCCCACCTCATCTCCTAGGGGATATTATCTTCAGGGAAAATAAGTAGGTGAAAAGTCAAGCGTCCTCTTGCCAGCTGCCCCCTCTTCTCCTCCTTATGTCAGCACTGGAACGAATGTAGTTTGAAGTGCTGACAGGAATGTTATCAGGGGTGGGCTTCAAAAATTTTAGCAACAGGTTCTCTGCCTGGTTGCTGGGTGGGCGTGGCCATGGTGGGCGTGGCCAAGTCCTGCACCATGGCCGGGGGGGGGGGGCATTTTTGCCTTTCCTGGGCTCCGGAGGCTCTCTTGAGGCTGGAAACGGGCCCATTTCCAGCCTTCTGAAACTTCTGGGAGGCCTGTTTTTTGCCCTCCCTGGGCTCTGGAAGCTTTTCTTGAGCCTCCAGGAGGGCGAAAATGGCCTCCTCCAGAGTCTGGAGGCCGTCCGGAGGCCGGAAACAGGCCCCTTTCCGGCCTTTTGGAACTTCCAGGTGGCCCGTTTTTCGCCCTCCCCAGGCTCCAGAGGCTTTCCTTGAGCCTCCTGGAGGGTGAAAATGGCCTCCCCCAGGCTCCGGAGACCCTCCGGAAAGTGGAAATGGGCCCGTTTCCAGCCTCTGGAAAGCCCATTTTTCACCCTCCTCGAGCCTCCGTGCGGGCCCTGTACTTACCTGGCATCCAAAACGAGCCACATGGAGACTCCTGGGAGAGGCGGGGTCGGGTGGGCGGGGCCAGCCAGGAGTGGGATTTGGGGGTTCGCCTAACCGTGCAGAATCTTCGCTAGAACACGGGCAAACCCGGAGCAGGCCACCCCTGAATGTTATTGTGACTATATATCAGCCTGGATCCACACAATTCCCCCTCCCAGTTTCCCCACAGTAGTAAATGTGGCAGGCCTTCAGGCCCAATGCAAAAAAAAAAATGGCTTCCAGGCCTGACACATGCAATGACTTGTCAGAATAGACATAAGTCCAATGGTCCTTCCCAGTGGTGGGTTCCTCCCGGTTCGGTCCAGTTCGGCCGAGCCGGTAGCAGTGACGATTTGACGTCACCGAACTGGTTCTCCCCCCCCGCCCTCCCACCCACCCACGTTATTCTTACCTTTTATTTGGTCCCACCCCCAATCTATTGCTGCCTCCTGAGTCCCACCTGATGACTAGAGGGAAAAAAACTGTTTAAACTCTTGCCGCGGGGCTTCAAAGGGCCGCCCTACAGCTGATCAGTGTTAAAAGCAAACAAATGAGTCGGGTCGTAAGTGCGAGGACTGGTCGTAAGTGCGAGGACCTTCCAGAAATGACTCTGACCAGCTAGCCACGCCCACCTAGTCACATGACCTCCAAGCCACACCCACAAAATAAGCCACGCCCACAGAACCGGTAGTAAAAAAAGTTAGAACCCACCCTTGGTCCTTCCCTTCTTCTGTCTTCCGGAACACCCTTGCTTCCTACAGCAGAGTTGGAATGGGAGGTTTTTGGCAGTGAATTACAACCTCTGGCATTTATGGCGAGGATCCTTAAGCGAGGATATCGAATTAGTTACTATTATCCATTGGGGAGCGAGATTGGGACTGTAGCGATTAGCTTAATTAAACAATATCCATAAGGTCAATGAGTCCACTTTGGCACTGATTAGCAGATTAAAGACACAGCCTGGACTATTAAATCTCTCCCTACATTTGATAAGGACCTTCCTATAGAAGAGAATTCATCCATCGCTCAGGGTTGAACTGTGGAGTTCTTGGTGCTTTCTGAGCTTCATGTCTGCTTGAAGATGTTTCAGCACCAAACTAACAGAATAAAAGAGTTGGAAGGGAACTTGGACGTCTTCTAGTCCAACCCTCTTCTCAGGTAGGAAACCCTAAACCCGTGATGGCGAACCTATGGCACACGTGCCAGAGGTGGGTCTTCATGGGTGCTGGAGCACCAGAATACGGCCTGAAAAATAGCAAAAAAAATAGGCTGTTTTATTGGCCTTTTGGGGGGCATTGTTGGGCCGTTTTCAGGCTGTTTTCAGGCCATTTTCAGGTTGAAATCTAGATCTTGAATTTAGAATCTAAATCTCCTGGATCTCACAGCAACCATGATGCCATGGTGGCTTTCTCAGTTTCGACCTCAGTCAAAAGCAAACTTTTTCTCGAGCCAAGAGCTTCACTTGCCCTTCAAATGGCGTGCCAGGAACAAACCTGCCCAAATTAGGTTGACTCGACAAAGATAGGAGTGGGACCAAGCCAATTTAATTAACAGGGATACAATCGAATTGACATTTATATCCAATTAAAATTAATTCAATTGAGTTAACAGGAATATTGCTTGTACAATTTTCCCCTCCGTCACATTAAAAGTCAGATGCAATTTCTCGAAATCATTTGGGGCACCTACATGCCATCCTGGAAATCTGAAGATGCAGACACCTGATTCAATGTCACATGGGCTCCGGGTCCTTTGCAATTAGACAATTAACCAGAAGATGGAATATTTATTTGGTTTAGAACCACCACCAAAAAACCCCCCTCCAATATCTTTGAAGTCTCCTGCAGCACAACCTATATAAATACAACCCAAAAATAGTATCTCCAGGTTGTCTGGTTATGAATGTATAACTAATTGGGAACATCGTAATTAAGTGGACAACAAGCTGCTTACCAAAGCTTGGAGTTCAAAGCTCTTCATTAAATTGTGAAACATTCCCTATTATTGAATATCCCCATTACCTAAGCTCTTATCTGGATAACATCGGGAACACATCTCAATTCTATTCAGTTTCTCTTTTTCTTGAGTTGTTTCATTGCAACTACTGTGTTTCCCCCAAAATATGACCTACTCCGAAAATAACTCCCAGCCTGGTTTTCCCCCCCACGTGCACCTAATATAAGACCTACCCCCAAAATAAGCCCTAGTGAAGGGGGTAAATATGGCCAAAATAGGAGGCAGTGAGCACAAGTTGGCTGATGGTGTCTGCAGTAGTCGCAGCCCGTGTAGCACAGGTGAGTTGAGTGCAAACAGCAGGTAGAAGCAGAGGCAGGGTGGTAGGTGATCCAGGTGTGCCGCGCAGGCCATGGGAAAGCTGAGCAGTGGGTGGCCGGAGCGGCAGGTGGCTGCGGGAGGCTTGTCTTCATGTGGTGACACTGGCAGCAGACAGAGGCATGGGGGGTGGGGAAGGCAGGTGTTGTGGCTCCGTCCTCCGAGCCTATCTTATTGGAGGAAGAAGGCTCTGAACATGAAGGAGAGGAGCCGGCCAGGCCTCCCTCTCCAGGCCCCTCCTCTCTGGCAATGCCTCAGGTGTCTGCTGAGTGAGAGGAGATTGACCAGGAGCCAGGTGTCACCTTTGGGATGGTAGCTTTATGATTCTCATATCTGGTGAAATTAGGCTTACGTCCATGAGCTGCAACCTCCTATTTTCATCTCTGCCCTACAGGAATAGCACGTCCTTCAACATCATTGATGGTTACAAAGCATGTTCAGAAGTAAATAATTGTCCTACAAATTTACCAATTTCCTATAATATCAGATATGGAGCCTAGGAAACAACTCTGCTTCTTCCACATTGGAAATAATAGTTGACTGAAAGGTAAGACACTCAAGAAACTGTTGATACAGATCTTCAATGTTTTACTCATGAGTATCAAACCTTACATTGCGCAGAATGGATAAAAGGATATCCTTGAAAACTTTAATTAATGGCTCTTTGGGAACAGCCAATAATTATTAAGAAAGTAATTAATTACAAGAGGCCTGGCATTTCTTTAATAAATCAGGTAAATAAAACTGGATTTTTGGTAGACAGGTTGCACCTGAACCATTTCTGACAAATGCAATGGGAGGGAGGGAGGGAGGGAGGGAGGGAGGGAGGGAGGAAGGAAGGAAGGAAGGAAGGAAGGAAGGAAGGAAGGAAGGAAGGAAGGAGTCAACCCTCCCAACTGTCTCAGGCTTCCAGATGGCACACTTGCATTCCAGACTTTCCTTCCCAAAACTCACCCTCACATTCCTCCCTCCCATTATTGTTGTCTGGTTGCGAGCAGGCTGTGTAGGGAGTCAACTATGATGGAAGGGAGGAAGGAAGGAAAGGAGGGAGGAAGGGAGAGGGCAGGAGGAAGGAAGGGAGGGAGGGAGGCAGGCAGGCAGGCAGGAAGGGAGGGAGGGGGGAGGTAGAAAGGAAGGGATGGAGGGAGGGAGGGAGGAGGGATGGAGGGAGGGGGAGGCAGGAAGGAAGAGAGGGAGGGAGGGGAAGGGAGGAAGGGAGCGGGAGAGGGAAGGAAGGAGGAAGGAAGGAAGGAAGGAAGAAAGGAAGGAAGGAAGGAAGGAAGGAAGGAAGGAAGGAAGGAAGGAAGGAACTGAGTAGTTTCCGAATCTCGAACTGGTATGCAAAATTGTTTGAACATCTAACTTAGATGTCAGGAAAGGGGTTAGTTCTCAGCAGGAGTTTCTGGACATCAATTGGTGTATTACTTTTGGTACGTTTCAGATTCATTGACATCCTGTACTAAGCAGAATCAGTTAGAACAGATTCAAATGAGGTTTGCATCAATGATTCTTTGGATGCAGACCAAATCTGAAACTGTTGACTTATAGGGACACAGAGAAAACAGGACCCAGCTGCACACACAGCGAAACAAACACATATGTGCTGCATTTAACAAGCTGTGCAAGGAGAGAGAGGGGGCGGGGGAAAAAAAAGACTTCTTCTCTTTAAAAGATTAACTGAGTGGGTCTTCCCCTGCCGGTTTTTTTTTTTTTTTTGTAAGGACAAAGTGAGTGAATCTCACGCCTGAAAGCTAACTCATACATGCAGATATGCAACCCATCTGCATTTGTGAAAGGCCTTCTCTGAGATCTGATTGCACTGATTACGGTGCCTGTCTTTGAGGAGGCATCGAGCAATTGAAAAAAATGTGGAATCGAAAGAGCTGACCCCATTCAGTCCAACAACTCCCTGCTGTTGTGACCGAGGCCCAAGTAGTGATTACCAAACACAACTCAGTCCTGAACAAACTTATTTATTAAAACAGCTGAGAATTAATTCATTCTCAGCTTAGTCCAAAACAAATTCTTCATAACCAATCCGTCGGCCTTATCTCCAACCTTTGATGTCTTTGGCAACCTGCCAAAGGCTTTTCTTGGCAAACCCCACCACAAGGTTCAAGAGACGCTGACAAGAAACACGGGAATCAACGTTGCTTTTCTACAAAGAGCCCAATGGCTTGTTGCTGCTCTTTTCAGCCTTCTGGGAGGGGCCAATCATCTCCTGGCCTTACTCCTGAGTCGTCCTTTTTGCTTTAGCTGCTCTTGCCTGCTGGCAGCTCTTCGCATGCGTGCACTAGGAACAGGCTCCTCCTGTTCCTCTGCCTCGCTGCTGTCTGCCTCTGGAGGCTCCGGAGTCCGCGTATTGCTCCCAGATGGCCCTGGCCCAGTGGTGGGTTGCCCCCGGTTCGCACCGGTTCTATAGAACTGGTAGTAAAACCGCCCGGAGGCTCCACCCACCATCCCCGATGTCATCAAATTGCTTCTGCGCTTGTGCGCGCGGCCCCGTTGCAAACCGGTAGTAAAGGTAAGAAGAACCTACCCCTGCCCTGGCCCCATCTGAGCCCTTGTCAGGGCCTTCCTCTGACTCCAGGACCGGCCCATTGTCCTCCCCAGCCTCCTCATTTTCCAACTCCGCTGCCAGGTCCGCGGGCTGCTGGCGGACCACAACACTTGCTCAGGGCTGGCATCCAAATTAAAACCTCAGGTTTAAATTCTTTCCAGGTACGGCAGCCTGTTCAGCTTCCGTGCTTTGACACCTCCCCGACAAGGGCAACTTATCATCTCCTTTGGTAATTGGCGAACTGTGAACGTTATTCTTACCATTATGAAATGTTCAGAAGATCCAATTAAAACTTGCCTTCCTGCCACGAAAGACCATTATTTCGTGTTTTACACGCTAAGACGAGGCAGAGAAGGTCCTGACCTCCTTCTCTTTAGCTATCTGAAGAGGGCTTATTAGATCAACCTTGGGTTTCTCTTCACAAAGCTCAAGATGTCAAACTCTCTCGGTCTGTCATTGCCGAACTAGGACTGCCGCATTCTGTCCTCCAATCATCCTTGTAGACCTTTCTGAGATATCGACTGGAATGTGGAACCACATTATTGCTTAATGCAGTAGTGGATTTCACATATTTCTACCACTGGTTTTCTGCCCGTGTGCCCCTGCGCTTTGCACATGCACCCAGCCTTCCACACATGTGCTTTGCTTGCATGCAAGCTTTCCATGCATGCAACCGGCCTAGAAAACATGGCTAAATAGGATGGCATAGCACCGAGGTGGGCGGCCACGCCCACCTGCGACCGCCTGAACCGGTCCGAACCGGCTGAATTGGCCAGAAACACACATCATACTAAAATAATGACTGGGTTACCTCAACACGCTGAACAACAACAACAAAAAAAATCAATTCTATTTTAGCCTGGTCTCATATGTTGTGTAAAAGCAACAATTGCATTGGAAGAGCCCATTAAACTCATCAGGTTTAATCCCAATTTATTGTGGGATCAGCACAGTTGTGCTTCTGTTAGATTTGGAAGCCACAAAAGACACACACACACACACACACACACACAATTGCAATTTCTGAAGACCTATAAGGATGCCAGGCAGCAGAGGGTTTCACATTATGTTACTATTGGTTCGCCCTGCGCGTGCATGCTCGCACATGCACTTTGCTGGTGCGCACGCCTTCCGTGCGTGCACCCAGCCTCAAAAACATACCTAAATAGAATGGCATAGAGCCCACAATTTCCGCTACTGATTCAGGCGAACCGGTCTGAACCAGCTGAATACCACTTCTAATGCTAGGCTGCCTATGCTCTGGGCAAAACAGAAGGGTCCTTGCTGCTCTCTGAGCTTGGTTGTCTTCTTACAGATGTTTCATTACCCAACCTTGGTTGATGATAGCGTTGATGACGTGACCTACTTTGGGTCATGAAACATCTGCCAGAAAACAAACCAAAAGCTCAGGGAGCACCAAGGACCCTTCATTTCAAAACCCGAGCTACAAATATTTCTCCTTTATCTGAGCCAAACTCTTCCAAGTTTAATTTGGCTTTCTCTCACTCGCCATTTTTAGAATTGATGGTTCCAGGGAACTGGACTCTCTACAGCCTCAGGTGTTACTAGATGAATTAATCAGCGATTTACAATCCATTCCTTTCCTCCTGCTGGCTTCAAAAGAGCTGAATCAATGACAGAAGCCAGAGTCTGCCAAGACTTCACAATCTCTTTGTTCCACCTTCATCATCTGTCTACTGTAGGTCTCACTTCTGGATTTCAGCTCTGGAATGTTGCCTTCTGCTTATTCACTCATTTTGTAACTTCTCTAATGGAAAAGAGAGTGGGTGGGAGGGTGGGATTTAGTGTTTCTGCTAAGTCGATCCACTCTCCCAAGGAGACACCCCCCTCCCCCCACGCTGTGAATTGCAAAATGTTTGGCCACGCTGTCAGGTGTTCCTGACAAAATATTTAAGGAAGAAACTGAATTGCTGCAAAGAATGTTGGGCTAGGCTGTGCTTTCTTTGGTGTATCTTTACCATTTTTTTTTTAAAAAAAATATGTTTAGTATAGTTCAAAAAAAGTGAAAGTATTCAAAAAATGAATTTCAGGATCTTTTTGGTTCCCAGTATCATGCAAAAGGGACGCGGTGACTCAGTGGCTAAGACGCTGAGCATGTCGATCAGAAGGTCGGCAGTTCAGCGGTTCGAATCCCTAGTGCCGCGTGATGGGGTGAGCTCCCGTTACTTGTCCCAGCTTCTGCCAACCTAGCAGTTCGAAAGCACGTAAAAAATGCAAGTAGAAAAATAGGGACCACCTTTGGTGGGAAGGGAACAGCGTTCCGTGCGTCTTTGGCGTTGAGTCATGCCGGCCACATGACCACGGAGACGTCTTCAGACAGCGCTGGCTCTTCGGCTTTGAAACGGAGATGAGCACCACCCTCTAGATTCAGGAACGACCAGCACATATGTGCGAGGGGAACCTTTACCTTTATCATTCAAAAGTATTTGATAATCTACTAAAACAAATAATTGTAATCAGGGGTGGGTTCTAAATTTTTTTACTACCAGTTCTGTGGGCGTGGCTTATTTTGTGGGTGTGGCTTGGAGGTCATGTGACTAGGTGGGCGTGGCTAGCTGGTCAGAGTCATTTCTGGAAGGTCCTCGCACTTACAACCAGTCCTCGCACTTACGACCCGACTCATTTGTTTGCTTTTAACACTGATCAGCTGTAGGGCGGCCCTTTGAAGCCCCGCGGCAAGAGTTTAAACAGTTTTTTTCCCTCTAGTCATCAGGTGGGACTCAGGAGGCAGCAATAGATTGGGGGTGGGACCAAATAAAAGGTGAAAATAATGTGGGTGGGTGGGAGGGTGGGGGAGGGAGAACCGGTTCGGTGATGTCATATCATCACCGCTACCGGCTCGGCCAAACCTGACTGAACCGGGAGGAACCCACCACTGATTGTAATCTTCTAAATTCCCGGAAGGAACCCACGAGCCAAATGTTAGGAGGAAAACGCAATTAATAAACAGAAAACCAACTAGCAACTATATCAATATTTGACAGTGTTCAGCAATTTCTGAAGCTTGCAGATCTGACTATCTGCCAAAATCACAACCGTTCAGAAAAGTTGGCAAGACTAAAATTGTCTTCTTTCAAACTAAACGCTTCCTACTCAGTGTGCCTGTCCAAACTCTGAACTCGAAACTGAATGTTTACAATTCATTGGAATTGGGGGGGGGGAATCAAATATTTGGCAACATTCTCTCAGATGGAAGTTAAACACCCCCCGCCATCAAATCACATGCCCAGGACTTGTGTTTTCACACTGCTCATGTTGTAAAATTAAACAAACTTCCCTGCGAAAATTCACTCAAATCTCTAATTTCCCCAACTTGTTGCAGCCTTAAAAAAAAGACTTAAAACAACTAGTAAATATATTTATTGTGACTCATTTCCTAAGTAGCATCTTGTTTTGAGAATCTGATAGCCAAGGGTACACAGGTAATCCTCAAGTTATGACCGCAGCTAAGCCCAACATTTCTGTTGCTAAGAGAGAGTGGTTAAATGGATTTTGCCCCATTTTACCTGGCTTCCTCATTGATTTTGCTTGCCAGAAGGCTGCAAAAGGAGATCACACATGCAACTGGCATAAATATCGGTTGTTAAGCATCCGAATTTTGATCATGTGACCATGGGGAAGCTGCAGCGGCCCTTACATGTGAACAAGGATCATAAGTCACTTTTTTCAATGCCACTGTAACTTTGAACCAGGGGTGAAATGCTACCAGTTTGCACCGGTTCGGGCAAACCGGTAGCGGCAGTGGTGCATGGTTCAATGAACCGGTAGCAACAGCAGTGCGAAGCTCCACCCACCCACCCGGACGTTGTTACTTCCTTGTTTTAACCAGGAAGTAACCTGTTTTTGACCCTCTGCGCATGCGCAGAAGGATTAGCGCATGTGCAGAGTGTCCAAAATTGCAGAGTGTCCCAAACCGGTAGGGAAGGTAAAGTAGATTTCACCCCAGCTTTGAACGGTCACTAAACAAAATGTAGTAAGTCAAGGAGTATCTGCAACACCATTCTTGGACATTCCTTAAATTTGTTTGATATTCTCAGCTCATAATTGGCAATTCCTGGCAGAAAAAAGAATAGAATAGAACAACAGAGTTGGAAGGGACCTTGGAGGTCTTCTAGTCCAACCCCCTGCTTAGGCAGGAAACCCTACACCACTTCAGACAAATGGTTATCCAACATCTTCTTAAAAACTTATAGTGTTGGAGCATTCACAACTTCTGGAGGCAAGTTGTTCCACTGATGAATTGTTCTAACTGTCAGGAAATTCCTCCTTAGTTCTAGGTCGATATTTAGACGTTTTTGGTCGGTAGCCAGAAATAATCTAATTTTTCTGTCCTGCATTTCAAGTCACTGCCTTCTCATCATTTGATGACGAGGTGAGATTTGCCTATGACATTACGGTTTGTTTCCAACACGGTTTGTTGAATAAGACACGATGGCTGGATCCCCGTACAAAACTACCCCATAAAGCACAGTTGACAAACCACAATCATTAAGTTGATGGAACCCCACGGAAAACTCATTATGATAGGACATAATAATACACAAGCATGAACTGCTTAACTCTCTTCCTTGCAATGAACAACGATTTGCATAATTTGGCTACCATTATTAAGTAAAGAACTGTGGTAAAACATCTGTTCATGTACGCAGCGAAATCACCCTGCCAAACTAGATAAACCTGGTTGGGCAAAAAAATTGGGTCAGAGTCAGGATTTTGGGAGCCCTGCCCCTTCCAGTCCAACCAGGTGGCTGCCCCCCCTGGATCAGAAGCTTCTGAAATCTGATCAGGAAGTTTTCAGGTTTGTACATCCCTCCGAGAGGAAAGCCAAGATTAAAATCCAACAAGGAATTAGTCAGCCATACTTATAAAGAGCTGGCTTATCTCAGAGAGGCCAGGATCCCCTGGGAAAAATAGGATGAGTAGAGAAAGGAGGGAGGGGAAGGTATTTGCAGGAAAAGGGACAGAAGCGAAGTAGATATAAGCCATCTTAGGTATTTTGATATTGAAAGTCCTTTATTGAGGGAGGTATGAGAGAGAGAGAGAGAGAGAGAGAGAGAGAGAGAGAGAGAGAGAGAGAGAGAGAGAGAGAGAGAGATAAAGAGAAAAAGGGAGAGAAAGAGAAAAAGAGAGAGTGAAAGAGAGAGAGAGAGAGAGAGAGAGAGAGAGAGAGAGAGAGGAGACCACAGGAGAAATCTCTGCTTGATTCTAGAATTCTCTGGTGATTTTTACCCACTCTTTCTCTGTCAGTCCAATTTACCTCCTAGGGAGATAAAAGTAGCAAGACAACACACACCCTTCCCCATGAAATGACTTGAAATCTCAGAAGAAAGATAGGAGTACTGTGTTTCCCTGAAAATAAGACCGGGTCTTATATTATTTTTTGCTCCAAAAGTTGCATTAGGGCTTATTTTCTGGTTAGGTCTTATTTTCCGGGAAATGGTATATATGCAATGAATGGGGGGAGGGGGAGGGAGAAGCTTTGCAAAGCTGGGTGACTTTGGGCCAATCACCAGGAGATGGGAAGTTCTAGTCCCACTTTAGGCATGAAAGCTGGTTGAAGACTTTGAGCCAATCACCAGGAAATGGGAAGTTCTAGTCCCACTTTAGGAATGAAAACTGGATGAATGACTTTAGGCCACTCATCAGGAGTCTTTGAGTTCTAGTTCCTCCTTAGTCATGGAATTTGGCTGAGTAACTTCGGGCCAATCACCAGGAGTCTGTGAGTTCTACTCCCACCTTAGGCATGAAAGTTGACTGGGTGATTTTGGATCAATCACCAGGAGACTGTGAGTTCTAGTTTTGTCTTAGGCATGAAAGTTGGTTGAATAACTTCAAGCCAATCACCAGGAGACCGTGAGTTCTAGCTCCATCATAGGCATCAAAGCCAGCTGGGTGATTTTTGACTGGTCACTCTCTTCTAGCCCAGCCCAACTGTTGAGGGGGAAAATAGGAGGAATAAATATTAGGGATGCCTTGAATTCCTTGAAGGGTTAAAGGCAGGCTGAGGGATTTTCTGGGCCCTGGAAAAGCTTTTAGTTTCATGCAAAGATTCCAGTTGCATGCCTTGGAAATGGAATCTCCATGTGGAGAGATGCCCATTTGTGGTACCTGTTTAACTTGTTCACCTTTATTTTGCATATTGATGCCCCTGGTGATTCATTTCCCAAGGCCGGGACTCAACCGTTATCTGACTGATCCGTGTGCCTCTGGCTATTTCCAGAGAAATAATCTGCTCCCAGGCAGGTATAATGCTGGCAATTTTATTTCCTGCATGTATTTAATTACAGCCCTGAATATATATTGCTTATTTGAAAAGATCTTGATCCTGGTGGCTCGTAAGAGTACATGGACACCCTTCCCTCCGCCTTCTTTTAAAGGCATCCTGGCACATTATAAAGATGCCCTTGTGCCTTGCATCTAAGGAGGACGTGGCTTTGATTGGGTCTACAAAGATAGGCACCCAACTGCTTGAAAGCTAAACTTGACTTTCACAATTCTACTTCCTTGGAGCTGAATTACCTTAACATGCACCCTCGGGCTTAATCATGGCTTCAAATATACCAAATCCAATCTTAGTCACCTACCTTGCCTGGCAAAAAAAAATCTGAGAAAACCAGACTTGGAGAATCATTGGTAAGTAACCTCAACCATCTTGGATTAAATCAGGGTTTCCAGGGGCTAAATCTCTTGAGCAGTCTCCTGGTGATTGGCTCAAACTCACCCATTCAGCTTTCATGCCTAAAGTGGGACTAGAACTCACAGTCTCCTGGTGATTGGCCCGAAGTCACCCAGCCAACTTTCATAGCTAAGGCAGGGCTAAAACTCACCATCTCCTGGTGATTGGCCAAAAGTTGCCCAGCCAGATTTTGTGGCTAAGGTGGGACTAGAACTCACAGTCTCCTTGTGATTGGTCCAAAGTCACTCAACTGGCTTTCATAACTAAGGTGGGACTAGAACTCGCTGTCTCCTGGTGATTGGCCTGAAGTCACCCAATTGGCTTTCATAACTAAGGTGGGACTAGAACTCACTGTCTCCTGGTGATTGGTCCAAAGTCACCCAACTGGCTTTCATGCCTTACGTGGGACTAGAATTCCCAGTCTCGGTTTCTAGCCTGGTGCCTTAACCACTAGCCCACTAGACCAAACTGGCTCTTAGCAAGAACTCAGCGGTGATTTGGTTTTCAAATCACAGCTTATGATTCAGTATGAGTGACCCCCAGCCAATGTTGACTTTTCCAACGAACCACAGTTAAGTCAACAGAGGCCGGGAAGTATGTCTGAACCAGCCAGCCTGGGAGATTTCTTGTTTTCCTAAATTACTTGACAAGCAAGTTGCGGACAACAAAGGAGGAAGAACGTCTCACAACTGATACAGTATGCAGAAGTTGTCAAAGTCTTGTTGACTCCAAACACACAAGCAAAAAAAAAAAAAAATCAATATCTGTGATGTACGCTGGTCCACCAGTAATAAAGGCGCTGAAGCTACAGCGTGAATAACAGCAATTGAAGGGTCTTTTATTATCTCATTTAAAAAATAAAAACAAAACGAATGGCATCTGTTCTTCACTGCTGGCCGCAATTGCTATGTCTAGACAGATATGTAAACTATAAAAATATAAAAAAATGTTGTCTTGAGGTTCATTCAGAATTTCATCACATGCTGCTCCAAAAGTAGATAACATGATTTCGGTCTAAAGCTGGTTTTATAAATGAGGTTTCTGGGGAGGGAGGGCAGGGGGAAAATGTCCATAAGATGTTGTCTTTTATATTGAGATGCTTGTTAAGCCTTTTCACTCAACCTTTTGCTGAGCAACCGTATCCTTTTTAATAGATGAAAGATGAGGCCAACATTTCCCCCCTACCCCCCACCATCCGATTTCTTTCTGAAAAACCAATCCAATTTACAATTTGTAAGGAGAAGAGACAGATCTGAACGCAGATATCCTTCATGTTGCCCGTTTCTCCAAATTTTTTTGCAAAGCTTAAATGCTTGGCTCAAAGATTGTGTACCAATGCGTGTACGCACGTCGCAAGAAGGAATTAGGAAGGGGGAGAAAAAATCTACGAAAAATGCCTAGGCGGTATGACGACGTGGAGAAAAGACATATATTGAAGATAACTGAAATAGAGAAATGTGTACTTTCATTTTTTAAAAAATAATCTTTATCTACATTTATAGTTAAAAAAAGACGACAACACACCAAACAAATAACAGAACAAAACAACAAAACAGAAAACATAAATACATATAAATAATACCTTAGTAACCTAATATTTAGTACAAACCTATACAATAAATTTGTACTACATTCCGGGGGAGACAAAACAACCTATTTTAAGTTTTTTAAATCAATCAGGTCTATCCGACCTCACTTTATGTGTATAATGAAATATTTTCAATAAATACAATGCCTATTTATATTATTCTAATTTTGATTTCGATGTTCTTTTCGATAGCCAAGTATACCATTTTTCCCAAGATAAACATGTTTGCGTTTGATCTCTATCTTTCAGTTTTTGGGTTAATCTATCTGCTTCCGCACAATCCAAAATCTTCTTTATTATTGCTTCATCAGATGGGATATTTTTCATCTTTCCAGAATTGAGCAAATGTTATTCTCGCTGCAGTAATAATATGTAATGCGAGGTACCACGAAATGTACTTTCATTTTTTAAATTCTTTTTACGACCCTGTAATCCCTTTTATCGGGGTGGAGTCGGGGGGCAATTGAATGGAGCTGAGCGTTTCTGGCCGGATGCCCTTCCTGACACCTACATGGAAGTTCACAGCAGATATTTTCTCTTTGTGCCCTGATAGAAAAACATCCGTCGCTGCCTAGGATTGAACTCTATGGATTTTAGGTTTCTATGTTCTTAACTGCATACTACCCAGAGTCACTCTGTGAGTGAGATGGGCAGTTTCTAAATCCAATCCAATGAATAAATAAACAATCAAATCCAGAAGTGGGTGATGTCAGGACAGAGTTGGAAGGGGCCTTGGAGGTCTTCTAGTCCAACCCCCTGCACAAGCAGGAAACCCTGTTCCATTCCAGACAAGTGACTGTCCAGTCTCTTCTTAAAAGCCTCCAGTGATGGAGCACACACAACTTCTGGAGGCAAGTTGTTCCATTGTTTCAAGGGTCAGCAACCTGCGGCTCTGGAGCCGCATGTGGCTCTTTCACCCCTCTGCTGCGGCTTACTGTCACTCAAAATAGGCATCATAACCACCAATGTGTGACACCTGCTGGGACGTGATTTATTGAGCTTTTCAACCCCCGGTAGGCCAACCATGGATAAATCCAAGAAAAGAAAAGTTTCAGAAGAAAACAGAACGTTTAATTCAACTACATATGCTAGTTTTGTGGTTGCTCAAGAAAAAGTCAGGCACGGGAAGAGTTTTTGTGGCTCCCGGTGTTTTCTTTTCTGTGGGAAACGGGTCCAAATGGCTCTTGGAGTGTTTAAGGTTGCAGACCCCTGCACTGGTTCGTCAGGAAATTCCTCCTTCGTTCTAAGTTGCTTCTCTCCTTGAATAGTTTCCACCCATTGCTTCTTGTCCTGCCTTCAGGTGCTTTGGAGAATAGGTTGTACCCCTTCTTCTTTGTGGCAGCCCTTCAAATCTCAAACTAGAACCACATGGGTAGCTTCCATCCCCTTTGCTACCTATCAATGTTTTGATACACGAACTGTTTCGCTTGGTCTAAAATTGGGGAAGGGGGGAGCAGGGTCCCTCCCTTTTCTCCCAGAAGTGGCACATTTTCCCACAAGGAAGCCAAACGTCCTGTGGCTCTCCAGCTATTCTACTTCCTCCATCTCTCATTTTTTTATAAAAACGTACCGGCTAATGTTGGTAGCGCATTATGACTGCTTCTATTCTTGCTAATGACGGCTTCACACAGCCCAAATCAACAGGGAGGCCTGTAACGCTTTGCTTTTCATTGAAATGACACAAAACCACCTAAGAGCAGCCCGTGGCTTTCTCACAGCAGCAAAAACAAAAGAGCACGCAGCGGAAGCTGGCTTGATGCCTTCGTTTTTGTTTCTTTTCCAATCTCTCCCCTCGAGCTATTTTTTGTTTGTTTGTTTGTTTGTTTGCTCGCTTGTTTGTTTGGACGGGTAGAAGTTTGAAGCTGTGCATTTCCAAGGAACATTTGATGAGCCTTGGTAGTACAGGGGTTTAAGGCACCCTGTTATTAAGCTTATTAAGACCAGCTGCCTGCAATTACTGCAGGGTTCGAATCTCGCCAAGGCTCAAGGTTGACTCAGCCTTCCATCCTTTCTAAGGTAGGTGAAATGAGGACCCAGTTTGTGGGGGCAATAAGCTGACTTTGTATAAATACACAAAAGGATGAAGGCTATTGCTTAATGCATTGTAAGCCGCCCTGAGTCTCCGGAGAAGGGCGGCATATAAATCAAATTAAAAAAAAAAAACATTTGCACCAGTGGTGGGTTTCAAATTTTTTTACTACCGGTTCTGTGGGTGTGGCTTGGTGGGCGTGGCTTGGTGGGCATGGCAGGGGAAGGATACTATAAAATCTCCATTCCCTCCCCAATCGAGGGAAGGTTACTGCAAAATCCCCATTTCCTTGGGAGGCAGAGAATAGATGGGGGCGGGGCCAGTCAGAATTTTTACTACCGGTTCTCCGAACTACTCAAAATTTCCACTACCGGTTCTCCAGAACTGGTTAGAACCTGCTGAAACTCACCACTGATTTGCACCTAGAAAAAGCACCTGAGGAGGAGATTTGGGGTAAAAATTTTTTTACAAAAATGAAGAAGATGCAGCAGACTATCCCTCTACCCAGAGATGAAATTCGACCAGTAAAAAGTAAAAATTAAAATGAAAGTTAAAAGAAAAGATGTGTGAAAAATGATGAAAATGACTGTACATGTAAATGTGTTTATGAGAAACAAAAATAAAAAAATGTATATTTCATTTCATTTTCATTTCATTTAATTTGTATACCGCCCTACTCCCGAAGGACTCAAGGCGGTGAACAGGCACAGAATAAAACACGTAAAATACAAAAATTAAGAACAGAAGTAAAATCGAATTAAATCAATTTAGCCCAAGGCAAATTTAAAACCCCAGGTTAAGAACAAATTAAAATTTACATTAAAATTTACGTTAAAAAAGAATGGGAAAGGTTAGGACAGACCAGCCTGGTGAAATAAAAAAGTTTTAAGAGCGCGGCGGAAGGTGCGTAGATCTGGGATCCTCCGTATCTCCGGGGGGAGCTCGTTCCAGATAGTAGGTGCCCCCACAGAGAAGGCTCTCCCCCTGGGGGTCGCCAGCCGACATTGTTTGGCCGACGGCACCCGGAGGATATATAAAATAAGGTTTTAAAAAAGTTGGCCACGCCCACCCAGTCACATGACCCTACCACCACCAAGCCACGCCACCAAGCCACGCCCACAGAACTGGTAGGAACAAATTTTACATTTCATCACTGGTAGGACCTGATTTGATGCTGTGCACAAAACGTTGTTTTCCTTCACTACGGTTCATGAAATAAAACCCAAGTGACTAAATTTGCATGAAGTGTTAAGCCATTAACAACTGCCATGGCTGGATTCACACACCACGGTAAGCCAAATCTTAAAAAGAAAAGAAATGTTACAGCTTAGTATAGTGTGTGTGAATCCAAATAATAATTGGAAACAACTGCATTGTGCTCGCTACAAAACAAGAGCTTCTGCTGGATCGCCGAACTACAGGCGTGGGACCGTGGAATTTGGTTTTTCACAAACACTAAATAAACCCTTTTTGATTGATTAAGCCTGGACCTCCAATTAATCAGGGAGCCGAGTCATTTTCTAAAGTGGCTTGTTCGGTTTACCGCAAATAACGTGTGCCGCCTTAGAGGAGATTTCCCCGCTTCTCTGAAGCGCAGGAGAAAATTTGAACCCGAATGAAATATTAGTGCAATCAACAAGCAAATGTAGGGAGATACGGGTTAGGGTGTGGGAATAAATAGATTTGAAGCAGAGAGAGGGGGGGGAGGGAGAGAGAGAGAGAGAAAGAGAGAGAGAGAAAGAGAGAGAGAGAGAGAGACAAGGAGAAAGAGAGGGAGAAAGAGAAAGAGAAAGAGAAAGAGAGGAAAGAAAGAGGAAGAAAGAGAGAAAGAGAGAAAGAAAGAGAGAGAGAGAGAGAAGAGAGAGAGAAAGAGAGAGAGAGAGAGAGAAAGAGAGAAAGAGAAAGAGAAAGAGAGGAAAGAAAGAGGAAGAAAGAGAGAGAGAGAGAAAGAGAGAAAGAAAGAGAGAGAGAGAGAAAGAGAGAGAGAGAGAGAAAGAGAAAGAGAGAGAAAGAGAGAGAGAGACAAAGAGAAAGAGAGAGAGAAAGAGAGAGAGAGAAAGAGAAAGAGAGGAAAGAAAGAGAAAGAGAGAGAAAGAGAGAGAAAGAGAGAGAGGGGAGAGAGAAAGAGAAAGAAAGAGAGAGAAAGAGAAAGGGAGAAAGAGAGAGAGAAAGAGAGAGAGAGAAAAGAGAGAGAAAGAGAGAAAGAGAAAGAGAGAGAGGGAGGGAGGGAAGGAGAGAGAGAGAGGGGGGGCGACATGCTTAATTCATATACGGCTGTGATACACACGCAGCCTCCTTCAAACCTATTTGTTGTACCCCACCGCCTCCGCCAACACTGCAAAGTCTTACTGCAAGAACTAAAAGCAAAAATTAAATTACAGAATGTGGCTGCTGGCCATACCGCAAATATTGCTTTGCTGATTCTGAGCATATACAATTTGAGTCGCCGTTTACTTCTGGATTATTGTCCAAATCTCGAACGTTCCTTTGCACTCCTGGCTGTTTGTTCCTTGCTCATGACTTCTGGACGCCATCCACCTCATGCCATCCATGGTAGCGTTCTCCATACCTTGGTCAGACAGACTTCTATCGACCACCTGCTCTTCTTTCTCCAAGATTCTGTAGAGATTTTCAGTCATCCAAGTCATGGTTATCCGAAAAGTGTTTTTTCAGGAGGCAACTATCAGAGCTGAAGAAGTTTCTTGGATGAGAAGCGAAACATCTTCAAGGGAAAAAAACAAATTCCAGTTGCCTCCTGAAAAAGCACCTTTGGGACAACCAGGACCTGGATGGCTGAGAATCTCTACAGACTTTTAGCTATACAATTTGGGATGGACATCCTTTGAATGGTGTGGGAGTAGGAATAGATTTCCAGAGGAAAAAATTGCAGACCATAGGAACCATTTGCACTACTCAGGTGACCCTGAGGACACAGATAAACCTCCAGGTGCTTCAAGGACCCTCTAAAACAATGTTTCTCAACCTTGGTAGCTTGAAGGTGGGTGGACTTCATCTCCCAGAATCCCCCAGCCAGCAGCGCTGGCTGGGGGATTCTGGGAGTTGAAGTCCACCCACCTTCAAGCTTCCAAGGTTGAGAAACACTGCTCTAAAAGGATGCAAATGACCAGCTGTCTGCAAGGAATATAAACCCTTCCATTCCCCACTATCCTGTCAGAGCTGAAGAACCTTCTTGGGTGAGAAGCAAAACATCTTCAAAGGAAAAATTTCTCCAAGACGTTTGACGGTCCAAAGCCAACCTGCTCCATGGAACCTCTGCGCCAAAGGTTAGCAACACATCCCTTGCGGCTTAGAGGTTACCAAGGGTTTTCTCCATGAGATGAATTCCAGATGTCCTAGGGCAACGATGACCAGGTCCCAGGTGCCACAACTCAGCACATCTGGAAGGCAGAAAGCTGGGAAGGTGAGATGGTCACTTATTTTGCCCTCTCTACAGTTATTCTTCAGAGAAGGAAGATCCAGAGATACTGTTCTTATGCAGCTTACCAAGAATACAGCCAGTATTATCTATTGTGAGGCTGTATCTATTGTGAGATCTTATCCTTGTTTTGACCTAGGCTCCCTTAAAAAGCAGGAAGCAGATCTTGGTCCTGGCAAAACCTCTTTTATTTATACAACTGAGAATTCCGTTCATTCACAGTCAGCAAGGCCTGTCCAAACAGTTTTTCAAAGGAATATTTATCAACACAGACCTTATCTCGCTTGGAAAGCTGCCAGGTAACTAGTTTCCAAGCGCAGTACAAGGCAAAACTTGGCACAGAGTCTCTCAGAGTCATGGAACAAACGAATTGTTTCCTGCAAAGGCCCACTCCCCGTTCGCTCCTCTTTTGTTTCCTGTGGGAGGGGCCAATCACCTCCAAGGTGTGGTTTTACTCCCGAGTCGACCCTGCTTTCTGAGTTGTTCTTGTTTTCTGGCAGCTCTGCGCATGCGCACACTGGAAACAGGATCCAGCTGTTCCTCTGCCTCACTGCTGTCTAGCTCCCTCTCTGCCTCCAACGCAGAGCCCTTGTCCGAGCTTTCCCCAGCCCCCAGGACAGGCCCATATTCCTACCCAACCTCCTCACTGTCTGACTCTGCTGCTAGCTCTGCTGGCCACTGGAGGGCCATCACAATCCTTCCTCTTGTTCACTTAATGGTATGAATGCTTTCTCCATCTTGTGGGGATGGAGAATACCTCTCAGGTAGGTCCCATGGTTTCCGGGAGCCACACAACCTGTCCTAAAGCCTTCAGAACTAGCCTGTCCCTCTTCTGAAAAATGAAAAATATTCAGCCACCTGTTGAGTCATCCTCTAGAATGGCAGAGGAACATCTTCCCTTAGATCAAGGGTGTCCAACCTTGGCAACTTTAGGACTTGAGGACTTCAACTCCCAGAATGTTAGGAGTTGCAGTCCACAGGTTTTCAATTCCCCATGCTGACTGGGGGAATACTGGGAGTTGAAGTCCATTGAGGTCCATAGGTCTTATATCCCCTATGCTGGTTGGGGAATTCTGGGAGTTAAAGTCCATTGAAGTCCATAGGACTTATATCCCCTATGCTGGTTGGGGAATTCTGGGAGTTATCCATTGAAGTCCATAGGACTTATATCCCCTATGCTGGTTGTGGAATTCTGGGAGTTGAAGTCCATTGAAATCCATAGGTCTTACATCCCCTATGCTGGTTGCGTAATTCTGGGAGTTGAAGTCCACAGGCCTTAAATTTGCCAAGGTTGGACACCCGTATATTAGATGGTCTTCAAATAGTTACTCCCTTGAAGTTGCTTACGTTTAACTCTACAATGTGGATTATTGAAGAAGGAAACTTTTAAAGCCTAACACGAATTTTAAAATAGTTTGAGCCAACGATGACACTGCATCGCATTTCAGAAACGTAGAATCCATCTTTCATATATTATAAATGTCAACTAGGATTTTTAGAGCACTTTAAAAGCTCAGTCCAATTTTTTTCCCCTGTCTAGATCATCCTTATGATCCTTTCAGCCCCTGCAACTATGCCAGGCGATATATTTAACGATAAACAAGACAAACAATAATGTAGCACTTTTCCTTCCCAGCCCAGCTCCTGCTAATCAGCCCTGATTGGTAATGAAAATGGGACAAGCAGACAATATTTCTGAAAAGTTGGTTTGTAGCCTGAGCGAGTCCTCCCATTGGCTGTCCTGAAGAGGATGAGAAAAACAGGGGGAAAAAAAATAAAAATAAAGAGGACATCAAAAAAGAGGATGATATGGAAGGCAGAATTGTTGATGAGGCGCAGCTCTGAATGTATAGATCCGTGATGGCGAACCTATGGCACGCGTGCCACAGGTGACACGTGGAGCTATATTGGTGGGCACATGAGGCAGCTGATTTTCGGGCCTTCTGGGCCCACCAGAAGTAGGGAAACAGGCTGTTTCCTGCCTCCGGAGGGCCTGGAGTGGGGAAGGCCCGTTTTTTGCTCTCCTCTGGCTCTAGAGCCTCTCTAGGAGCCTGGGGAGGGCGAAAATGACTTTCCCCACCCAGCGGAGGCCCTTCAGAGGCTGGAAACGGCCCATTTGCCGACTTCCGGTGGGACCAGAAGGCCCGTTTTTTGCTCTCCTCAGGCTCCAGAGCCTCTCTAGGAGCCTGGGGAGGGCGAAAACAACCTTTCCCACCCACCTGGAGACCAGAAATGGCCCGTTTGCCAACTTCCTGTGGGACTGAAAGCGGGAGAAGCACGGGGGGGGGTGTCACACATGCATGTGCGTGGGGCGGGGTGCATAGAATTATGCACGTGGGTGCGCACGCGTGACCCCCCCCCCCATGCTCCCCATGCTTTTGGCACGTGATGGCAAAAAGCCATCACTGGTATAGATGGTTTTCAACAACGCTGCAAATAATTTGCGTGTTTAGTCTCTAAAACGTTCACTTTCTCCCTCACGTCTCACAGCTGCATTCTAAGCCCACTTCTCTTCTCCGAACCTCTGGGCAACACAACGCCACTTTAAATTATACATTTCTTTATTTAACCGTTTTGTTTACTTCTTTAATTGCTTCTTCCCCCACCATCAAATGCAATTAATAATAATTTTAAAAAGCCTATTTCTAGAAGAGCTGCATAAAGTGGGCAAGAAGATGCTATTTGGCGTTATGTTTTTTTTTTTTTTAAAGTCATCCTTGAGTTTCCAGAACTTGATCACGTGCAAATTTACTTGGTGCAAACTTGAAAGCAGAGGCCTAAGGGCCAAAACGACTCCAGACAAGTATTTTTTTGTGTGTGTGTGTGTCTCTATTAGATCTAATATGACATTGTCCTGTAGAATCAAAAAGCAGGGCCCAAAGCAAATAATCAAAGCTCACTGCAGTGATTTATTAGACAGTATACCCTAGAGGGGGAATCTCCTGCGAAAGAAAAGAGGGAGACACACTCCTGCAGACAAAGAGATTGCACATTATACATTTCAGAAAGGAGAAAATGATGCGCGCATACATATGCATAAGGAATAACATAATAGGTCTCCGGTTACTTCCTGCCAGTGGTGAAATCCAATTTTTTTTACTACCGGTTCTGTGGGCGAGGCTTGGTGGCCGTGGCAGGGGAATGATACTGCAAAATCCCCATTCCCACCCCACTCCAGGGGAAGGATATTGCAAAATCCCCATTCCCTCCCCACTCCTGGGGGAAGGATATTGCAAAATCCCCATTCCCTCCCCGCTCCTGGGGGAAGGATATTGCAAAATCCCCATTCCCTCCCCACTCCTGGGGGAAGGATATTGCAAAATTCCCATTCCCTCCCCACTCCTGGGGGAAGGATATTGTAAAATCTCCATTCCCACCCCACTCCAGCCAGAGGTGGTATTTGCTGGTTCTCTGAACTACTCAAAAGTTCCGCTACTGGTTTTCCAGAACCTGTCACAACCTGTTGGATTTCACCCCTGCTTCCTGCCCTTCTATTGCCCTTCTCTGACATGTAATTTACGGCTCTTATCATGACCCTGTTTCCCCCCCTCCCACCAGGGTGTGTCATCAATCACATTCGCCAATGGAGCAATTTTGCGGATTGTAGAAATCACTCCCCTCCGGGCCGCTGTGGGTAACCCTGGGAGACAGCCTTGAGAAAGATATGTCTGGAATGTGCTCCTGTCTTTGGCTGCCATACCGCTTCGCCGGTTTCTCATCTCCCTTGCCTATGGCAACTCAAGAGCAGGCCAGGGATGCTTTGTGAATTGACATCAGAGTCCTGCCTTCCCGGAGTTCATCACGTGGAACTATGACAGTAGCTGTGTGTACATGAGCGTGCATACCCACCGCTCACACAGAATTATCCCTCCCCCCCCCGCCAGTCCACAACGCCCCCAAAATTGGAGAACTCTAAAAAGAACAATGGTTTTAGTTAAAGAAATATTTTCATTTTGAGGTTCAGAACTTGCTATCGGGATGTTCTGATAAAACTTATCGCAGGTCGCTATGAGCCACAAGATCACATTCCTCATGTCCTAATTTGTCGATGAGGCCCCATTCGTGTGAAAACTGATTTCCTGCATGATCCACAGTCATAGTTGATCCCTAGTAAACTTTATGAATTTTGTAAATATATTCTGTAACAATGAATATGGATTTTGCTCTCAGGAACAGTTCTGAGGGCGTTTGTGTGTGTTTGTGGGTGGGTGGATTTTATTAGATAAAAGAAGCCAGATATAATTTTTTTTCTCCCTTTCCTTTTTTAAATTCTAAAAATAACCCACGTGCTCAGGGCAGCATGGGAAAGTCTGTACAGATAATTCTGTACCAACACTGATGACATAAATACGGGAAAATACATTTCTCCAAGGTTCTTGCTGGGCTCTGAACACATTTTACAATTCAAAAACCGGAAAACTTGGGAACCTTGTATCTTATCAGATGCAAGAGACCAGGTCCACACGTGAAGAATTAAATAAACTGATTTACTGCTAAAAACCTATGCACTCAACTAGGTTGGCCTAGTAAGCTAAAAGTTAGAGAAGGGTGAACAGAATTCATGGGAAGTTGGACTTAGTTTGTTTGTGTCTACGTAAAGATTCTAGGCTGATCCCCCTTTTCACTCCACCCAATAACTCTGCCACCTCTTCTCTTACATATATATACATATATATACATATATATATATATATATATATATATATATATATATATATATATATATATATATATGTGTGTGTGTGTGTGTGTGTGTGTGTGTGTGTGTGTGTGTGTGTGTGTGTAATATGTATATGTATAAAATATATGTATATATTTTAAAGTCCAGCCCTTCCCTAATTTTTTAAAAAATAAATTAATTCAATTTTTAAAAAATTGAAATATGCCCCCTATCCCCAACCAGAGAGAGGGGGGGGGAGGGAGGCAGAGAGATACAGCAATATGTAGATACCCATGTTTCCCCAAAAATAAGACCCTGTTTTACATTTTTTTGAACCCCAAAATAAGCGCTTGGCCTTATTTTCGGGGAGGTCTTGTTATTTTGGGGTGCATGTAGCAAGACGGGGCTCCTCTTGCCGTCTTACTTGATTTTCAGCTCTGTCTCCCTAACCCTAACCAAAGGAAATGGCAGGGACCAGCCACACATGCATTTAAATATTTTTGGGGAGGGCTTATTTTTTGGGGGGGGGCTTATTTAGTGCATGCACTCAAAAGCCCGATTGGGCTTATTATCCAGGGAGGTCTTATTTTGGGGAAAACACAATAGAAAGATAGAAAGACAGAGAGACAAGACAGACATACAGAGATAGAGAGGATGGATGGGTGGATGGAACAATACAATTCATTCATCATCCATATTCTATTCTAGGGTGTGTTTTCCAGCACCACACACTTCATTGGTGCTCATAAATGCACTCGTTCACACCTACATTCTCTTGTACCCTCAGGTGTATGCATGCACCCCCTCCCACTTTCAGATCTCCTCCCCACCCCCATTCCATACTCCCCATGTGCCAATCAGGCTTTAAACATTCCACTTGGAACATGATTTCACATCATCAATTTGTCTGCTTTCGTCCTCCTTCCTCCCGAGATGGTACAGTATAGTTATGAAACCCCCTTGAGTGGATTGCAGAAGGACCATAAATAAGTCAAGAAGCTGCTTCTCCTGCCAAGCCACCCTTTGGATGAAGTCCAAACAGCTTCTGGGCTTTGCAAAGGAAACCCCTTCCTTCTGTTTGTTTAACTCAAAAGCTGACTATGTTGACTGGTATGAGATCCTGATGGGGTGTCCCATGCTGAAGCTGGTTAGTGGTTTAAGACGGACATTTCACCTCCATTCCATTCATGTTTTCTGGTTCCTAGTTTAGATGTCTATGGAGATCCTCAATCATCCAGGTCATGGTTGTCCCAAAGGGACCAATAAAGGAGGGTACAGTAGCTCCAAATAGAAATCAAGGGTCCTTAGTGTTCTCTGGGTTTTCTTGCAGATGTTTCATTAGTCAAGGCTGACTCAGCCTTCCATCCTTTTGAGGTGGGTAAAATAAGGACCCAGATTGTTGGGGGCAAGAGACTGACTGCTTAGAGAGGGCTGTAAAGCACTATGAAGCAGTATATAAGTCTAAGTGCTATTCCTTCCTTCCTTCCTTCCTTCCTTCCTTCCTTCCTTCCTTCCTTCCTTCCTTCCTTCCTTCCTTCCTTCCTTCCTCCCCCCTCCCTCCCTCCTTGTTTTAGAATGCAGAACTGCAGGGCTAACTCCCTGCTCACTCCAAGAGTTCAATTCTGACCGACTCAAGGTTGACTCAGTCTTCCATCCTTTTGAGGTAGGTAAAATAAGGACCCAGATTGTTGGGGGCAAGAGACTGACTGCTTAGAGAGGGCTGTAAAGCACTATGAAGCAGTATATAAGTGCTATTCCTTCCTTCCTTCCTTCCTTCCTTCCTTCCTTCCTTCCTTCCTTCCTTCCTTCCTTCCTTCCTTCCTTCCTTGTGTTAGAATGCAATACTGCAGGGCTAACTCCTTGCTCACTCCAGGAGTTCAATTCTGACTGGCTCAAGGTTGACTCAACCTTCCATCATTCCAAGGTCGATAAAATGAGGACCCGGATTGTTCGGAGCAATATGCTGACTCTGTAAACTGCTTAGAAAGGAGTGTAAAGCACTGTAAAGCAGTATATAAGTCTAAGTGCTATTGCTATTACCCAAACTAGGTGTTGTGGTCTGCCAGCAGCCTGCAGAGCTGGCAGTGGAGTCAGACAGCGATTAGGCTGAGGAAGAACATGGCCCAGTTCTGGAGGCTGGGGAAGGCCTGGATGAGGGCTCTGCGTCGGAGGCAGAGATGGGGCCAGGGCCATCGGGGAGTGATGTGCAGTCTTCAGAGCCTCCAGAGACTGACAGCAGAGAGGCAGAGGAACAGGAGGAGCCTGTTCCTAGTGCACGCATGAGAAGAGCTGCCAGAAGGCAGGAGCAGCTAAAGCAGAGAGGACAACTCGGGAGTAGGGTCAAGAAATGATTGCCCCCTCCCATAAGGCTTAAAAGACCAGCAACAGCTTTTGGCCTCTTTGCCGGAAAACAACCGTTGAGAGATTTGCTTCGTGTTTGGATGTATTTCTTTCTTGTCAGCGTCTTCTGTTCCTGAACCGTTGCCAAGAGAAGCCTTTGGCAGTTTGCCTAATTATCCCAAGGTCAGAGATAAACTGAAGGTGTTTTGAGAACTTTGCTTTCATTTCATTTGGAATAAGCTGAGAATGAGTTAATTCTCAGCTGTTTTAATAAAATCTGTTTGTTTTTTGGAACTGTTTGGCATTTAATATTAACTACGTGGGCCTGGGTCACAACATTGGGTGACATCATCATTGCAAGAAAATAACCACACTCAGAGAGTACCAAGGACCTCTCAGTTGTCCTAATGATGCTTTCCCAAGAGACAATAAAACTTTCTTTTGTTTTCTTTGGAAATGTTTTGCTTCTCACGCAAGCAGCTTCTTCAGTTCGAACGGAAGAAATTGAACCGAAGAAGCATTTTTTATGTGCTTTCGAACTGCTAGGTTGGCAGAAGCTGGGACAAGTCACGGGAGCTCACCCCGTTACGTAACACTAGGATTTGAACCGTTGAACTGCCGACCTTTCGATCGACAAGCTCAGCGTCTTAGCCACTGAACGCCCCCCCTCCAAACCTCAAACCTAAGACACAGAACATGGACCAGCCACCACTTCCTACAATCCATGGGTTCGTGCACAAAGGCCTTAACATCCTAGCTGTATCTTTTAAGATTGCACTAACATTGACCTACTGTATCTCAACCAAAGCAAGACCAATTTAATCAACTGCTGCGTTGTACAACAGACACAGTTCTTGCCTCCTCAGGTGGAAATATCTGCAGGCTGGTCTGACAAAATAAAATCTAATCATCCTGGCTGGCATGGCCATTAAAAGAGGGGGAAGGAAGAAGCCTGTGAAAGAGAGCACATCTCAATTTTTTCTTCTCTTTTGCAGCGATGTGAGAACCGATAAGACTCGGCAGAAAGAATATTTTGACATTTTCCCTGGCTTCTGTTGAACGTTGAGAAAGGAGATTATCTTGGACCAGCACAAAAGTCTTCTTACTGCTTGACTGGCTTTTTAGTGAAAACAGAGAGCAAGGAAAAATTCTGTCTCTAGTACTTTATTCAGCCACTTACCCCTAAACATTAATTAGAAGCTTAAACGTTGCTTCAAGCGGAGCGTCATCAGAAGGACTTACACCAAGTACGAATTACAAAGCCAGCAGCAGTGTGAAGTTTGCCTGGATCTCCTCAAAGAGCAGAAAGTCTGACTGTACAAACTTTGGAAGGTGATTTAGTTTTTTTAAAAATTCCCACCGGGTTCTCCTGCTTGCTACGATTTCTGAGTTCACTTTTGGGGGCAGATGGAGTCATACATCATCTTGACTGGTAGGCCGAGAATGTCCATATCTTAGGGGAAGTGGGGACTGAATATTATGAATGTTGGGTTTCTTTCTGATCATTCCTCCCGGAACCACAAATGAAAGAAATGGGTCATCGTGTTCCAGCGGAGATCTCTTTCTACGCCTCTCTACCTCATAATTTCTCAACCTCCTTACTAAGATTTGGTAGTTCTGCTGCAACCATTTCATTAACCTTCCTAAATCTTCAATGCCATCCGTCTTAAGAAAGGCACCAAAGTTGCCAAGGACTTTGTAAAATTTATGGTGACCGTATTGTTTCTTGGCCAACATCTCCAGAACTTTGGCTACTGTGGAACCGCTGAAGAATTTTCTAATCTAATCTAATCTCATCGTTCCCACCACCCATCTCCTTCCACTTATGACTGTATGACTGTAACTTTGTTGCTTGGATCCTTACAATTTATATTGATATTGTTTCCTGATTGCTTATTTGTTCCCTATGACTATCATTAAGTGTTGTACCTTATGATTCTTGATGAACATATCTTTTCTTTTATGTACACTGAGAGTTTATGCACCAAGACAAATTCCTTGTGTCCAATCACACTTGGCCAATAAAGAATTCTATTCTATTCTATTCTATTCTATTCTGTTCTGTTCTGTTCTGTTCTGTTCTGTTCTGTTCTGTTCTATTCTATTCTATTCTATTCTATTCTATTCTATTCTATTCTATTCTATTCTATTCTATTTTATTCTATTCTAGCGTATGCACCAAGACAAATTCCTTGTGTGTCCAATCACAGTTGGCCAATAAAAAATTCTTTTCTGTTCTATTCTATTCTATTCTATTCTATTCTATTCTAGCGTATGCACCAAGACAAATTCATTGTGTGTCCAATCACACTTGGCCAATAAAGAATTCTATTCTATTCTATTCTATTCTATTCTATTCTATTCTATTCTATTCTATTCTATTCTATTCTTTCTATAATATTCTATAATATTCTATAATATTCTATTCTATAATATTCTATAATATATTCTATTCTATTCTATTCTATTCTATTCTATTCTATTCTATTCTATTCTATTCTAAGGAAGTAGGACATTTCTGAAATATCGCATCTGAAATAGCAAGCGTGTCCTAAGAAAATATGGGAGATCGCTAAACCAATGTTAGATCAGTTAGATCAGCTTCTAATCTTGATCGTATTATAGTTGGTTTACAAACATTTCTACAAGAAGATGAACAAGAAGCTAATTTGCTTCAAACAACCTGCTAGCATCTAAAGATTCAGTGCTTGATAAGGTGACATGTTGAAAACCTCTAACAAATTCTAGTCCAGGTAAGTTTTATTCCCATATGGCCTGCACACCATCAATCCAATTTTTTTCTGTTTACTGATTTTTATCTGATACTGTTTTATTGGAGCATCTGATGTCATTTTTTTTAAGCGTGTCCCTCTGTTCAATCAAACTGTCTGTACTCCCCTCCTTGCTGGTTCAGCTTTATGATATTTTAACTGTGGCTTCATATTAATTTACCATTTTAAGCTCCATTTAATTTAACTTCCCTTGTAAGAATCCAAATTTATTCTTAAAAAGATTAGCATTGTTTCTATTAACACATTAAATCTTTGGATTTATAGCCTGGGCCTCCCTGCTGGAGAATCATTTACGGAGAGAAAGAAATATAAAATTCTCCCCCGACTGGCGCTCAGTTTGCAAAGTAATATTTGTCTGAAGACTGCTTTCCCCGAACAGCTGTTGGATATTTTCAAAAAACAAAACAAAACAAAAAACAAAACTCTGCAATCATTGTGTTTTAAAAAATTGCTTATTATATAGCCTTTCTGTTTTGAGTTGGAAGGTTTCAGCAGACTGATGCTACCGGAAAATTCAGGAATGTGACTCTACAGTTGCAGCTTGTCCTTTTCCTAAGACGTAAAAAATGGAAAAAAAAACAAACATATTCCAAAATAATCCATGGTATTTAAAAGCACAATTTATCCTCAAGGATCTGGCAGGCAACAGAACCACCTCTGAGCCTGAATAATGCGGCTTGGACATTGGCACTGCAAGAGGATGTGTTTGTAGCCGATGTGTTTCTAACAATGTACAAAAGATGTTGTTGAGACTCTAGAAAGAGTGCAGAGAAGAGCAACAAAGATGATTAGGGGACTGGAGGCTAAAACATATAAAGAATGGATGCTGGAACTGGGTATATCTAGAATTTAGAATAACAGAGTTGGAATCTGTCTTGGTGCATATGCTTTACCTTTACCTTACAATTTTTAATGTGACAAGGGGACAGATTTCAGGTGGAGTATAACATCATTTTAATTGTTTCCAGTTACATGATAATGGAAGTTACGTTAAACTTCATCCATTGTATTATTATATTTTTTGCTCTGGCCCAACCCAATTTTCTCTTGGTTCATCTACTCATCAATGTAGACCTGATGTCTCCCAAAGATGATGTGAAAGTATGCCTCCAGCCTTGAAAAGTGGTATACCCTTAGAATAGAATAACAGAGTTGGAAGGGACCTTGGAGGTCTTCTAGTCCAGCCCCCCGTTTAGGCAGGAAACCCTACACCACTTCAGACAAATGGTTATCCAACATCTTCTTAAAAATGTCCAGCGTTTGATGAAAAGAAGGACCAGGGGTGATATGATTGTTGTTGTTTTTGTTGTTAGTCACAAAGTCGTGTCCAACCCATCGTGACCCCATGGACAACGTTCCTCCAGGCCTTCTTGTCCTCTATCATCCCCCGAAGACCATTTAAGCTCACACCGACTGCTTCAGTGACTCCATCCAGCCACCTCATTCTCTGCCATCCCCTTCTTCTTTTGCTCTCAATCGTTCCCAGCATTAGGCTCTTCTCCAGTGAGTCCTTCCTTCTCATTAGGTGGCCAAAGTATTTGAGTTTCCTCTTCAGGATCGAGTGATATGATAGCAGTGTCCTAACATCTCAGGGGCTGCCCCAAAGAAGAGGCAGTCAAACTATTCTCCAAAGTACCTGTGGGCAGGACAAGAAACAATGGGTGGAGACTAATCAAGGAGAGAAGCAACTTAGAACTAAGGAGAAATTTCCTGACAGTTAGAACAATGAATCAGTGGAACAACTTGCCTCCCGAAGTTATGAATGCTCCAACACTGGAAGTTTTTAAGAAGAGATTGGATAACCATTTGTCTGAAATGGTGTAGGGTTTCCTGCCTAAGCAGGGGGTTGGACTAGAAGACCTCCAAGGTCCCTTCCAACGCTGTTATTCTGGATTCTATCCTCTGCAATGAAGCTGAAGGAAAAGTAGATACAGGAGAAACCCAAGAAGCTACCTTTTCTACACAACACACAAAGCACATGGGCAGCAACTGGCTTGGATTATTTGGTTGTGGGATGTTTTCCTAGGAGAATTGAATCTCCTAGGAAGATTCGAGGAAGCAAAACCTTCTGTTTGAGGGGAACAAACAACACAAAAAAGTTGTTTCTGGAAGTATCTGGTGGTCATTTTTAAGACGAAAGATTCTGGACTAGATAGTCATTTGACCTCATCTTGTCATTTGACCTCATCCTGTCATTTGACCTCATCCTGTCAAACCTGAATTTTATTTGGGTGTGGTGGGACCCAAGTAAAGTGGTCCACTCAGACTGGACATGAAGAATAGAAATTTCAAGGCTTTCAGAAGAACATTTAGGAGGACTGTTGAAGTCTCTTCTAACTGAGACCTTCCATGGTTTAGGGAGAGGGGAGCTCGCCAGTCTACACAGGTAGACCTCAACTTACAATATTCGTTTAGCATCCATTCAAAGTTACAATGGCACTGAAAACAATGACTTATGACTGTCTCAGCATCCCCATGGTCACACAATCAAATCTTAAGTACTGTTGTGGCCCGTATACGGCCTATGCGGCTGGTGGCTGATTCAGACAGCAAGGAGACTGGTGTGGTGCTATGCCAGCAGCCTGTGCAGCTGGCACTCGAGTCGGACAATGAGGAGGCTGGAGAAGATGTGGTGCCAGAGGTGAGGATTCAGCCAGAGCCTTCAGAACCTCCAGAAGCTCCCATAAGTGAAGAGGAAGAAGAGGAGGAGCCTCTTCTCGATGCATGGGCCCGTAGAGCTGCCAAAAGGCAGGAGTGGCTCCTCAGGAGGAGGTCTCCTGGAGATTAAGGCTTGGGGCTAATTGGCCACTCCCTTAGCCTATTTAAGGAGGAACTTCGACTGAAGCAATTTGCAGGGAACAACTTGTTCACTCTCCTTCGTGCCTTGATCTTTGTTCTTTGCAAATTGCTTCTGGGCTTTCTGCCAATCATAGTAAGATTAAGATTATTTATTCTTTGGATTTTTGTAGGCTGTTAAGAAAGTTAATCAACAGCCTTTGTTTGGAAAAAAAAAACCTTATTTAATTTAGTAAACTGAGGTTTGTACAGACTTTGTGTGTGCTGCGTTCTTTGGGGTCCGTAGCTGGGGCAGAACAGGTACTTGGCAACTGATATATAGAGATAATCCTCAATTTATAACAGTTTGTTTAGTGACCATTCAAAGTTACGACGGCACTGAAAAATGTGACGTATGACCGGTTTTCACAGTTACGACTCTTCCAGCATCCCTGTGATCATGTGATCAAAATTCAAATGTTTGGCAACTGGTTCATATTTATGACCACTGCCATGTCCCAAAGTCATGTGATCCCCTTTGGTGACCGTCTAACAAATGAAATCAATGGGGAAGCCTGATTCACTTAACAACCGGGTGGCTAATTTATCAACTGTAGTGATTCACTTTAACAACTGCGGCAAGAAATGTGTTCCAATGGGGCAAAATTCACTTTAACAAATGTTTCACTTAACAACATCAATGTTGGGCTCAATTGTGGCCGTAACTCAAGGACTACCTGTTATTTAGGATGCTCGCAGTGTCCCACGGTTACACAAGAGCCGTTTGCAATCTTTCCAATCAGCTTCCGAAAAGCAAAGTCAATGGGGGAAGTTGGGTTTACTTAATGGCCACATAATTCACTTCACAATCTTAAGTGTTAAGCGAAAAAGGTCGTAAAATTGGGGTCTAGGAAAGTATTAGAATGCGCAGAAATGAATAGGTTAACATTTGCAATTAAAGAGAAGGAACAAACTGAATATTATAATGTATGGGAACTATTATAATGTATAGGAATTATAATGTATGGGAACTATGTATGGCTAGAGAATAAATATGAAAGTTAGAAATAAAAGTAGACTAGTGAAATACAAAAAATATATTAATAGAATAGAAAGAAGTTTAGAAGAGAATTGTTACAGTATTAGACATGCAATGTTTATCAATACTAAGTTTAAGAATAGATAAATAATGAATACGGCTGTAAATTTCAGTTGTTATTGCACAAGACATTTCTACCCAGACGACACACTGTTTAATGGAAGATGGATTGTTTGTATTAAAATAAAATTTAAAAAATTCCAAAAAAAAAATAACTGTCTTGCTTAGCATTGATAATTATGCTCCCAACCGTGGCCATAAGTTGAGGACCATCCATAATTCCTTCTTCCCAAAAGGGCTGCAAAAAATATTGCTGAGATAATATATCAGGCGACAATCACTTTGGATATCTTTCCACAGTGTGTTTAACTAGGTGAATTAAAAGCCCAGAAGTGACATTCACAGACGTTAAACCTGATTGGTTCGAACCTCCGTTAGTTTACTTTTGTGAGTACATGAGGCTTAGCCTATTACGCAAACACAACCTGTTTCGTTCCTTCATGGTTCACTGTGCTGTGAAAACCCAGAACATAAATTAATTCAGTAATCCAGTTAAGCTCGTGGTGTGAGCAGAGAAATTTTTTTTTGCGCTCCTTGGAGAAAAAGCAGAATTTACAGCTTATCAGTAAATCAGGAATGTTAAACGCCTCCTTGCAAGGAAAGCATATTTGGGACAAAGAGAGGTTGCACCAAAGTTACGCTTTCGTAGCGCTAGAGGACTGGAACTCGGTCTCTAAGCAAAATTTGGCCATAAGCCAGTGCCTCTGTGGTCGTAAAATGAAGGCGCGTATCCCCCTGGGCCAATTTCTACCTTCAACAACTTGTCAAGTTGGGGGGGGGGCAAAGTAACCCACCACCGAATGTCATGCAGCAAAACTTAAGTCTATTTGACCGTCCGCGGGAGTTACAAGCTCCGTTTCCCGACGCTGTTCAGATCAGTCAAGATCAAAGCCAAGACTGTCGGCTTGGATTTCAAAAGGACTCTGATGGTGGCTACACAAACAGATTTTGGCAGCTGGGCTATTAGTTCGGCTCCCTGAGCAGGTTGTGCGTACCTGGTGGGTACAAACAAGGAACAAAACACAATCCGCCGATGACAAACCTTAATCTTGCTCAGGCGAGTGAGTGCACCGCCTCCCTGAGATTAAAGCTGGGTTTAATTCAGTGGTGAAATCTGAACCGGTTTGCTACTGGTTCACTGGCCACGCATCCCAAATACGCCCTGTGCGCACATGTGCAGTGCACACCAAATGCGCACTGCACGCATACATGCACAGTATGTGCCAAAAGGAGGTTTGGGAAGGTAAGTAGAACAGCCTTGGTGGAGCAGCAGACTAAAGCACTGTTAAGTAACACCAGCTGCCTGCAATTACTGCAAGTTCAAATCTCAACAGGCTCAAGGTTGTCTCAGCCTTCCATCCTTTCGAGGTAGGTAAAATGAGGACCCGGTTTGTGGGGGCAATAAGCTGACTTTGTATAAAAAAGAACACCGCTTGGGGCGGGGGGCAAAAGCCCTACTAAGCAGGTATACACAAAAGTATGAAGGCTATTGCTTAACGCATTGTAAGCCGCCCTGAGTCTCCGGAAAAGGGCAGCATATAAATCGAACCAATAAATAAATAAATAAATAAATAAATAAATAAATAAATAAATAAATAAATAAATAAATAAATAAATAAATCAGCCAGCTATGCCGTGCGATTTAGCGATTCTTCTGGCCACTTTACATGCACCTCTCTGAGGAGGCACAGAGGAACCTTAGTCTGTATGTGGTGTCCCTGCTAAAAAAGACGGCGTGAACAACAAATGCATGGGAGAAGCAGCAGATCTTCTTCCTGCTTCAAGTAACAGATTTCCTTTGTCCTCCCATGGAGATTGAGAAACAATGGAAGGTTAGAAAGCCTGAAAGAGGTTTTTGTCTTGCTGCCCATCCCTTTTGATTTAGGTAGAGATGGTAGGTAGGTAGGTAGGTAGGTAGGTAGGTAGGTAGGTAGGTAGGTAGGTCAATAGATAGATAGAT
This sequence comes from Pituophis catenifer annectens, assembly GCF_029215685.1. Lineage (NCBI taxonomy): Eukaryota > Metazoa > Chordata > Lepidosauria > Squamata > Colubridae > Pituophis > Pituophis catenifer. Next base: position 23,671,056 of record NW_027256892.1, read on the forward strand.
AGATAGATAGATAGATAGATAGATAGATAGATAGATAGATAGATAGATGTTGTGGCCCGCCAGCGGCCAGCAGAGGAGGCAATGAGGAGGTTGGGAAGGAACTTGGGCCAGTCCTGGGGACTGGGGAAAGCTCGGACGAGGGCTCTGCATTGGAGGCAGAGAGGGGGCCAAGGCCATCTGATAGTTATGTGCTGCCTCCAGAGTCTCTGGAGCCTCTGGAGTCTGACATCAGTGAGGCAGAAGAACAGCAGGAGCCTGTGTGCACATGTGCAGAGCTTCCAGAAAGCTTGGAGAGGATTGGCCCCTCCCATAAGACATAAAAGAGGAGCGAATGGGATGTGAGATTTTGCAGTTCATCTGGTCGGTTCAAGCTTTGAAAAGTTCTGTTTGACTCTGTGCCAAGTTTGGCCTTGCCCTGCATTTGGCAATTAGTTCTCTGGTAGCATTCCAAGGGAGATAAGGTGGGCGTTTATAAACATGCCCCTGAAAGACTCTTTGTGAAGCCTTGCGGACTGTGAATGACAATAATTCACAGCCGTGTAAATAAAAGAGGTTTTACTGGGACTAAGATTGTGCTTTATACTTTCTAAGAAAGCCTAAGTCAAAATTGAATGAATGAATGAATGAATGAATGAATGAATGAATGAATGAATGAATGATAGATGGATGGATGGATGGATGGATGGATGGATGGATAAGGAAATGGTATAGATATAGAGATACGTGATAGATACAAAGACAGATAGATTAGGATAGATAGATGCTAGCTAGATGGATGGATGGATGGATGGATGGATGGATGGATGGATGGATGGATGGATGGATGGGAAAGAGAGAGAGAGAAAGGGATGGATGATAGATAGATAGATAGATAGATAGATAGATAGATAGATAGATAGATAGATAGATGGATGGATGGATGGATGGATGGATGGATGGATGGATGGATGGACAGATGGATGGACGGACGGACAGATGGATGGATGGATGGATGGATGGATGGATAAAGAAATGGTATGGATATAGAGATACATAATAGACACAAAGACAGATAGAGAGATTAGGATAGATAGATGCTAGATAGATGGATGGATGGATGGATGGACGGATGGATGGATGGGAAAGAGAGAGAGAGAGGGATGGAAGATAGATAGATAGATAGATAGATAGATAGATAGATAGATAGATAGATAGACAGAAGAATATGTACTGAAATCAAATATATACTGTATATACTGAAGTATATATATAAAAAGTGACATCAGACCACACTAGAATGCAGCCAGTCCACAGACTGCATCAACACACAGGTACTACAGCTTTCAAGAGGAGGGCAATTTATCTCCATCAGGCTTCCACCGACACCAGCTAAACACACACCAATCTTTGCAGTCTGCAGATGGACAGATGTTGAAAAGCAACATCTTTGCTGGCTGCCAGCTGGAACCAGTTCTCACCCAAAGAAGCCACCCAATACTCCACAAGCTTTAACAACCAACGTAGAAGAATCCGTGGGTAGCAGAGGAAGCTATGCCCCCACCCCCACCCCCACCACCCCGTGTCCATGTTCAGATGATGGGATTTGATTACCAGAGAAGATTTCCTTCCCTTCGGTCTGTAATGCTAGCTTGCAGCCAAACAGCAACCAAATGCAATTAACCTTTGGTGATCCTATTGCTTTCAGCAGCCACAAGTGAATTCTGACTTCCTTCGGAGATTTTCCTAAAAGCGCCAGTGGATATATCTTGCAATGGATGACCCGGTCCAAATTTTAAACTGTCCTCCCTCCTGGCCTCCCCCCCCCTTTAAAAATTTAAGGAAATCTTCCATTAGCTCATTGTCCAGAGAATATCTGAATTCTCTGACGAAGTTTGAACCGCTGCCTCTGTTAGAGTTTGCATTTTTTTGGGGGGGGGGGTGTTTATTCATAGGGGAAGGGGGGCAATTTGTGGGTTGCACAACCTTTTCTCCTCTCCATGGTGTATCCAGCAAATGCAGCACCATCTCCAAGAAAACCAGATTTGATGCTGAATCTGACAGTCCTGGAGGCCATCTTTTTCTTTGGATCTTCAGGGGTGCCACACTTGGTGGATGGGCATGCTGTGGGAACTGGGAGGGGGGTTGGATGGGGATGGGGTGAGATATATAGCCATAACAATAACAACATTATTTCACTGGGAGACGCCAAAATGTTTTCAGTTGCCAAAATTGTGGCAACTGATAAAACAATGGTTGGAAGAGATAGTAACGCAAAATATAGAATTAAAACCGGAATTCTTTTTATTGGGTATTCTATTCTATTCTATTCTATTCTATTCTATTCTATTCTATTCTATTCTATTCTATTCTATTCTATTCTATTCTATTCTATTCTATTCTATTCTACCCTACCCTACCCTACCCTACCTACCCTACTCTATTGTTCTATTCTATTCTATTCTATTCTATTCTATTCTATTCTATTCTATTCTATTCTATTCTATTCTATTCTATTCTACCCTATTATTCTATTCTATTCTATTCTATTCTATTCTATTCTATTCTATTCTATTCTATTCTATTCTATTCCATTCTACCCTACCCTACCCTACCCTACCCTACCCTACCCTACTCTACCCTACCTACCCTACTCTATTGTTCTATTCTATTCTATTCTATTCTATTCTATTCTATTCTATTCTATTCTATTCTACCCTATTATTCTATTCTATTCTATTCTATTCTATTCTATTCTATTCTATTCTATTCTATTCTATTCCATTCCATTCCATTTTACCCTACCCTACCCTACCCTACTCTATTGTTCTATTCTATTCTATTCTATTCTATTCTATTCTATTCTATTCTATTCTATTCTATTCTATTCTATTCTATTCAATAGCTCTTCTTCCTAGCTTCTTACTCTATCTGAAACAGCGGCTTTATTTCCCCTATGGATATAGGTCAGCTTTTATTTTGGAGACTTTTAGGTGAACCCTAAAGATCTGTAATACGATGGATGGGACCTGATAAGGATTTCTTTAAGGGGGACAACCTTTGAGGGCACCATATACAGTTGAACATTGCTTTTGCTATTGCTAAGCTTGGTAATCATATTCACCGGGACAGGTGTTGATAGCAGAAGACAACTGCTGCTCAGCGGGAGGAAGGCATTAACCCAGAACTGAACTTCACATCTGGGTCAACCTTGATTAGGTGCCTCCTAGCTGGCAGAGCCAGACTGTATATCTTGCTCTGATGTTTAAGACTAGTATTGGAGCAACTGCAGAGATGCCTGCAGCTGAGAGGTATTGCAGTGGAATTATTGCAGTGAACACTGTGAGTTTTGACCCTTGCTTCATGCCAGGAAGACCTACACAGTCGCTGGGTGCATTGATTTAACTTGTCAAATTAATCAGCCCTGACAGACTTACAAGGATGGCTTACAACATCTGTTCCCTGCCTCGAGAGACTCCTGTCCTGGGAAGCTCTTTGACCAAATAAACTTCAAGCAGATACATTCGTTAATTAGGCTCACAATATACCTGTCATTCAGCAGTTTGAAATACCTATAGGAGAAGAGAGAGGCCGAGTTGGAGGGGGGGTGGAGTTAAATGTGTCATCAGCTTAGAATGGTTACACCACCACAAATGCTCCGAGCCTTCTCTCTCTTTGAATTCCGTTGACCTTCATCTGGTGCCAATGTAGTACTGAACTTGAGATTCTTGTGTATGGGCTTGAGCAAGAAATCTTTTGAATTGCAACTTATCGTCCTGATCGTTTTGCACCTAACATGAATCCAAATCATTTGTGGCAACGTAACGACTCTAAACCGATGACATGCTTAACTCTGCTCTCCAGCTGTGCCTGCTCTTCTCCTACAATTGTTCCTACAGCAATTTTTTTTTTAAATTTTATTTATTTATTTATTTATTTATTTTGCTATTTCTTCCCCACCAAACTCTTGGGAGGTAGGTTGAAAAAGTGTCCAAACCCCCCCCCCCCATTTTTATTGACTGAGGGTGGATTGAAGCTGGATCTCTATCTTTTCAACTGAATGCCTTCACTATCACAAAGTATATTTACATCAGAATGCACATAAAGACGCACCCACACACCAACATATTCAAGCCCATCTGCTTAAAAATTCCATCCCTCTAATCCAGTCAAACTTGATTCCGTTGAGGGCCACATCAGGGTTGTGTTTGACCTTGGAGGGCCGGGGGATGATGTAGGGCATGGCCAGGGGGGCATGGCCAGTGGTGGCATGGCCATGGTGGGTGTGACACGGGACTTGTGTCGGGGGCACCTGTGGTGTCCAAGTGCTAAGGCAGGATTTCCCTGACACCCTCCCTCATTCTCATTATAATCTCCTTCCTTCCTTCCTTCCTTCCTTCCTTCCTTTATTTTATTTTTTTTTATTTATTTTATTTTGAATTTGTATACCGCCCTTCTCCCTGAGGACTCAGGGCGGTGAACAGCCAAGTAAAAACATCAAGTACAAATATTAAAATACAGTTAAAATATACATATATAAATTTGGCCCCATTAATTAAAAACAATAAACAAAACACTTAAAAACACTTAAAAAATTAGGCCAGCCCGGCTTGCTGGAAAAGGAAGGTTTTAAGGGCACGGCGGAAGGCACCGAGGTCTTGGATTCTCCTTATCTCTGGAGGCAATTGATTCCAGAGGGTAGGTGCCCCCACAGAGAAGGCCCTCCCCCTGGGGGTCACCAGCCTGCACTGTTTGGCTGATGGCACCCCGAGGAGGCCCTCTCTGTGGGAGCGCACGGGTCGATGGGAGATTGTCGGTGGCAGCAGGCGGTCTCGAAGATAGCTAGGCCCTATGCCATGGAGCGCTTTAAAGGTGATAACCAACACCTTGAAGCGCACCCGGAAGACCACTGGGAGCCAGTGCAGCTCGCGCAGGAGCGGTGTTACATGGGAGCGCCAGGCTGCTCCCGTCACTACCCGCGCTGCTGCATTCTGGACCAGTTGGAGCCTCCGGGTGCTCCTCAAGGGGAGCCCCATGTAGAGAGCGTTGCAGTAGTCAAGGCGAGAGGTGACGAGGGCGTGAGTGACTGTGCACAGGGAATCCCGATCAAGAAAGGGCCGCAACTGGCGGATCAGGCGAACCTGACAAAAGGTCCCCCTGGTTACAGCCGTCAGATGTTCCTCCAAGGACAGCTGCCTATCCAGGAGGACTCCCAGATTGCGAGCCCTCTCTGTGGGGGCCAACGACTCGCCCCCAATAGTCAGTGATGGAGTCAACTGACTATATCGGGATGCCGGGAGCCACAGCCACTCAGTCTTGGAAGGGTTGAGCCTGAGCCTGTTCCTCCCCATCCAGATCCGCACAGCCTCCAGGCACTGGGACATCACTTCAAGGGCATCGTTGGGGTGGCCTGGGGTGGAGATGTACAGCTGGGTGTCATCAGCGTACTGGTGGTATCTCACCCCAAAGCCACGGATGATCTCGCCCAGCGGCTTCACATAAATGTTGAACAGGAGGGGCGAGAGGACCGACCCCTGAGGCACTCCACATATAAGAGGCCTTGAGGTCGACCTCTGCCCACCTGCCAACACGAACTGCGACCGGTCGGAGAGAAAGGAGGAGAACCACCGTAATACGGTGCCCCCCATCCCCAACTCTTCCAGCCGGTGCAGCATGATACCATGGTCGATGGTATCAAAAGCCGCTGAGAGGTCTAACAGGACCAGAACAGAGGAACAACCCCTGTCCCGAGCCCTCCAGAGATCATCAACCAACGCGACCAATGCCGTTTCCGTGCTGTGTCCAGGCCTGAAACCCGACTGGAACGGATCCAGATAGGATGTTTCCTCCAAGAATTGTGGAAACTGTCGCGCGACCACACTCTCAACAACCTTCGCCAGGAAGCGAAGGTTGGAGACAGGACGATAGTTGGCCAATATTGCCGGATCCAGGGACGGCTTCTTGAGGAGAGGCCTCACCACTTCCTTCCTTCCTTCCTTCCTTCCTTCTTTCCTTCCTTCCTTCCTTTTTCTTCTTTTTCCTTTCTTCCCCCTTCTCCTTCTTCTTCATTCCCCTCTTTCCTTATTTTTCCTTCCTTCCTTCCTTCCTTCCCATCTTTTCTTCTTCTTCTTCTTTGTCTTTCCTCATTCCCTTTCTCCTTTCCTGTCTCTTCTTGCATGCAAAAGGGGAAATATTTATCCTTTTGTTTTATTTTTAGTTTCCTTGAACAGCCCTCTGCCAGTGAAAATGGAGCACGGGGGGGCACACACCCCCAGTGCCCCATTTTCAGCCTGGATAGCCTCCTGCAGCCCTCTGCCATTAAAAACAGAATTCGGGGGGGGGGGGGCGGATGTGAGCTCTGTTTTTGCTAGCAGAGGCACCGTGGGCAGGTCCTTTGCTGTTTACCGGACTGCCCCGTGGGCCAGATATAAGCAGGGCTTGAGTTTGACACGCCTGCTCTAATCCTTTTAATGACCGACTGGATATCTTACAACAACATCATCAAAAACAGGACAAAGATAAGGAACATTCAGCCAGTTGAACTGGATGCTAATTTTACATCTGGTTTGTTGAACCAGTAATTGTAAAGACTGGCTGACCCCGCCCACCCCACCCTGCCCTCCCATGGCCCATTTTGGATGCGAGGTAAGTGCAGGGCCCGGGCAGAGGCTCTGAGAGGGTGAAAAATGGGCCTCCAGAAGTTCTGGAAGTCCGGAAATGAGTCCGTTTCTGGCCTCTGGAGGGCTCCGGAGCCCAGGGGAGGCCGTTTTCGCCCTCCTGGAGGCTCAAGAAAAGCCTCCGGAGCCTGGGGAGGATGAAAAATGGGTCTATCAGAAATACAGGAAGTCCAGAAATGAGCCTGTTTCTGGCCTCTGGAGGGCTCCAGAGCCCAGGTAAGGCTGTTGTCAGGTTTCGAGATCGTCTCAAATAAATTGCATTTCAAACAAAGTCTTTGAAGGAAAACTCCTATTTATAAAGCACGACATTCTAAAATCCGACTCCATCGAAGCCAACACTGACTTCCAGACCCAAAACCCTCCCTTTCTGTTCCCCATTCCCCTGCACTCATTGGCCATCTTCCAAGTCATTCTATCCCTAATCTACCACTCCAGCTCAAAGGAATTTTCCCCTTCCCATCCCATCTCCTAGGGGATATTATCTCCAGGGAAAATAAGTAGGTGAAAAGTCAAACGTCCCTTTCCAGATGCCTCTGCTTCTCCTTCTTATGTCAGCACTAGAGTAAATGCAGATTGAAGTGCTGACAGCCATTTTTGCCCTCCTGGAGGCTCAAGGAAAGCCTCCTGAGCCTGGGGAAGGCAAAAAATGGGACTACCGGAAGTACTGGAAGTAGGGAAATGAGCTCGTTTCCAGCCTCCAAAGAGCTCTGGAGCCTGGGGGAGCCCGTTTCCCCCTCCTGGAGGTTCAAGGAAAGCCTCCGGAGCCCAGGGAGGGTGAAAACGCCCCCCCACACACTGTGGTGCAGGAGGCCGAGTAGGCCATGCCCCCATGGCCACACCCACCTAGCAACGGGGCAAAGAACCCCTTGCTAATTTTTTTCAATCCCACCCGTCAGAATCCCCCAACCAGCAAGCACTGGCTGGGGGATTCTGGGTGTTGAAGTCCAGACATCTCCAAGTGGCCAAGTTAGAGAAACACTCTCTAAAAAGAAACCAGAAGAACAGAGGAGACTGATCATGCCCATCAGCCTGTGGTTGACAGAGGACTACGGTGCCTTGATTTACCCATCTGTAAGTAGACCCTCCACCCTCCTTGGTGCAACAAAGCCATTGGAAGGAGACATTCTCCCCATTTCGGGGTTTAGCTGAAGCGGTTCAACTCCATCCGTCGGAAGGAAAGAGATGTAATTATATCTATAAATGGCTCTATGGAGCAATTACTTCCCGAGTGCTGGCTTATCTGGAAACGGCGGCTGCTTCCTATAAGAGTTTCAAATTTGTTATCTGCCTATTTTTACCTCTTTTTCGAGAAGGGTAGGTAGACAGGACCGAAGTGACACCTGAGTGACAGATTAACCAGCTTTTGGCCAGCTTTGCTGAGGGACTTTGGGAGCTTTTAAATGCTTTGAAAGGGCAGCTTTTATATATCTATATCGCGGGAGGGGAAGGTATTACTAGAAGCTCAACTAGTCATTAACTGGATAAGGATCCAAAGGAGGGGGGGGGATATTTTCTTTGGCATTTTCAAAAATGAGAAGGTTAAAAACTGCAAGGAGGTGCTTTATTTTATTATACAGTTATTCTGTTTTTCCTTCCTTTCCTTCAAGAAGTTCAGCCTAATTTAAGATAGGATTTTGACAGCACTCCCCATCAGGGGTGGGTTCTAATTTTTTTTACTACCAGTTCTGTGGGCGTGGCTTATTTTGTGGGTGTGGCTTGGAGGTCATGTGGCTAGGTGGGCGTGGCTAGCTGGTCAGAGTCATTTCTGGAAGGTCCTCACACTTACGACCAAGTCCTCGCACTTACCACCCGACTCATTTGTTTGCTTTTAACACTGATCAGCTGTAGGGCGGCCCTTTGAAGCCCCACGGCAAGAGTTTAAACAGGTTTTTTCCCTCTAGTCATCAGCTGAGACTCAGGAGGCAGCAATAGATTGGGGGTGGGACCAAATAAAAGGTAAGAATAACGTTAAAAGTTAATCACTGCAGTTGTTAAGTGAATCACATAGTTATTAAGCAAATCTGTTTAACGATGCTCCCTCTGCTCAAAATGAATATTCCAAACAGGGGAACATGAAATTAACTACACTAAAACTACAGATGGTCCTCAACTGTACGGCCACTATCAAGCCCCAAATTTATGTTGCTAAGTGAGAAATTCCTTAAGTGAGTTTTGCTCCATTTTAGAAATAGCAAGAGCATTTAGACTTATATAGCGCTTCACAGTGCTTTCCAGTCCTCTCTAAGCGGTTTATAGAGTCAGTATATTGTCCCCAACAATCTGGGTCCTCATTTTACCCACCTTGAAAGGATAGAAGGCTGAATCAACCTTGAGCCGGTCAGAATTGAACTGTTGGGAGTCAGCAGAATTAGCCTGCAATACTGCATTCTAACCACTGTGCCACCACGGCTCTTACAACTTTTCTTGCCACAGTTGTTAAGTGAATCTGGCTTCCCCATTGACTTTGCTCATCAGAAGGTCGCAAAAAGGTATCGTATGATTCAGGGACATGGCAACCGTCATAAATGTGAGTCAGCTGTCCGAATGTAAATCACGTGACCCTGGGGATGCTACAACGGTCGTAAGTGTGAAAAAACGGTCATAACTCACTTTTTTCAGTGCCATTGTAACTTTGAAAGGTCACTAAATGAACTGCTGTAAGTGGAGGACTCCTTATATTTGGGGTGAGGGGCTGTGGGGAAACAAAATCAGCAATAAAAATTCATATGAAAACCACGAGTTGTTTGCAGAGAGCTCTCCAAGGTTCTGAAATCCCAGCCTATTTCCATACCTGATTAGGAATTCCAGTCTTTGGTGTGATTTTATCAGAGAGTTCCACAATTCCTTGGGGTTCATGGGTGTGATTTTGAGGGGAGGAGTCTGTTAGTTTTTTTAAAAAAAGGGGGTGGAGAATATGTAAATTAGCCACTAGTGCATTTAGATTGAGCTGAGGATTAGCAGAAAGTGAATCCCTTTTATTCCCAGCTGTTCTCTGCTCCAAATGTCTCCAATTATGCTTCCCACTTGGATATAAACTGTGTGACTGTGGTCTTGGATGATTGACAGCTGAACAGAAAAGACTGCCTTCTTCTTCTTCTTCATCTACAACAACACCAGTAGCTTTGCCATCATTAGTAGCAGCAGGTGAGGACATAAAATAAAGCATAAGCAGTATGCATATCAGTTGGCGTGCTCTTATTGTCAGAGGACATAACTAGAGAAGAGAAGAAGCTTGGTTATAATCCAGAACTATGGGGGGTGTTTCAGCAGAGAATAAGACAGCTCCGAACAGGGAAGGAAAACGGGCCGTCAGAATTTGCTGCACTGGGAATTCCACTGTATCGGAGATGAATTTGAATGGGATGGCTCAGACCCAATTCTATTATTAATTGCAACATTAATAATTCTCCTGATCTCCGCTCCTTCCGTCGGGACTTGAAGACTTGGCTTTTCGAACAAATAGGCTGAGACTGATTCCGGGCTTTATTATTTACTACTAATTAATTATTTGGATTAAATTATGATTTTATTAAACTTGTTTCTTAACTTGTGTTCGCCGCCCTGAGTCCTTTGGGAGAATGGCGGCATATAAATACATGTAAATAAATAAATAAAATTCAGAAGCTCTTGCCCCACACAGCAGACTAGAATGCCCAGAGAGAAATAGTAAAACGGAGAGGTGGACTGCATTCGCACAATCGCTCCATGTATTGTTCAACATCTTCTAGGTTTCATCTCTCCTCTATTCATAATCGTTCTTTCCCCATCAGCACCACCAGGTAGACCAAAACAGGAAGAGCAATAGCGCTTCACGGGATTTTTACAGCCTTCTCTAAGCGTGTTTACAGAGTCAGCTGATGCCCCCCAACAATCTGGCTCCTCATTTTACCAACCTTGGAAGGATGGAAAGCTGAGTCAACCTTGAGCCAGTCAGGAACGAACTCCTGGCAGTGGGCAGAGTTAGCAACAGCAACAGCAATAGCACTTACATACCACTTCACAGTGCTTTAAAACTGACATCAGGGGTGAAATCCAGCAGGTTCTGACAGGTTCTGGAGAACCGGTAGCGGAAATTTTGAGTAGTTCAGAGAACCAACAAAGACAATCTCTGGTTGGCCCCAGAGTGGGATGGGAATGGAGATTTTGCAATATCCTTCCCCCAGGAGTGGGGAAGGAATGGAGATTTTGCAATATCCTTCCCTCAGGAGTGAGGAGGGAATGGGGATTTTGCAATATCCTTCCCCCAGGAGTGAGGAGGGAATGGGGATTTTGCAATATCCTTCCTTCAAGAGTGAGGAGGGAATGGGGATTTTGCAGTATCCTTCCCCCAGGAGTGAGGAGGGGATGGGGATTTTGCAGTATCCTTCCCCCAGGAGTGAGGAGGGGATGGGGATTTTGCAATATCCTTCCCCCAGGAGTGAGGAGGGGATGGGGATTTTGCAGTATCCTTCCCCTGGAGTGGGGTGGGAATGGAGATTTTGCAATATCCTTCCCCCAGGAATGAGGAGGGAATGGGGATTTTGCAATATCCTTCCCTCGGGAGTGAGGTGGGAATGGGGATTTTGCACTATCCTTCCCTCAGGAGTGAGGAGGGGATGGGGATTTTGCAGTATCCTTCTCCTGCCACGCCCACCAAGCCACGCCCACCAAGCCATGCCCACAGAATCGGTAGTTAAAAATTTTTGAATTCCACCACACCCATCTACTGGATTGTATGACTGCAGGACGTGATGTTTGCTGACGGTTTATTGCCTCTGCTGCGTTATAAATAACAGGATCTCAATACAATCTTTTAGATATTCTTATTATCGGTTGTATTTTTATTGTGGTTTAAAAGGTAGGTAAACTGCCAGCGGGTTACTGGTGATCAGGAACTTTAAAATGTGAAATATAAATAAACCAAAAAAAAAAAAAAGAAGAAGAAGAAGATTAAATTAGAAACATTCTGGATACCAACATATGCTCTGCCGCGGAGCTCTAGCTATAGTTTAGCTCATAAATTATAAACCACCTTCCACAGGTCAAAGGGAGCAGTTTTATATCAAATTAGGCTATTGATATTCTGATCTCCATGGAGAACCACCTTTTTAGCAAGTCAAGCTGTCTCTCCAGCTGTTCCAATTATAAAAAAACGTTCATATATCACAGCAAGCTGTGATGTGCTTAACCATGGTTTATTGAATAAATGCCTATATTCAGACGTGCCGAGCCACACGTCACGTTCTCCAAAGCCCCAAAATACAAGATATAAAAAAAAAAATCAGAGAAATGATGAGGAAAGGTCTGGCATTGACCACGGAGAGGAAAGAGAAACAGCTGGCCATATCCAGGAAATGTTCTAGCGTTGTAGAAGAGCAGAATGAATGACTGCAGGACTTCAACTCATGTTAGATTTTGCACTTCCCTTGCAGGCTAAAGTTTGAGTCATCTGAGCCAGAAACTCAGGTTTGGGGGGGGTGGGGGGTGGGGAATGATCAAGAGCCAGGGATGAAATCCAGCAGGTTCTGACAGGTTCTGGAGAACCAGTAACAGACATTTTGAGCAGTTCGGAGAACCGGCAAATGCCACCTCTGCCTGGCCCCAGAGTGGGGTGGGAATGGAGATTTGGCAGTATCCTTCCCCTGGAGTGGGGTTGGAATGGGGATTTTGCAGTATCCTTCCCCCTGGCGTGGGGAGGGAATGGGGATTTTTGCAGTATCCTTCCCCAGGAGTGGGGAGGGAATAGGGATTTTGCAGTATCCTTCCCCAGGAGTGGGGAGGGAATGGGGATTTTGCAGTATCCTTCTTCCTGGAGTGAGGAAGGAATGGGGATTTTGGAGTATTCTTCCCCTAGAGCGGGGTGGGAATGGGGATTTTGCAGTATCATTCCCCCAGGAGTGGGGAGGGAATGGAGATTTTGCAGTATCCTTCCCCTGCAGTGGGGTGGGAATGGAGATTTTGCAGTATCCTTCCCCTGCAGTGGGGTGGGAATGGAGATTTTGCAATATCCTTCCCCCCCAGGAGTGGGGTGGGAATGGAGATTTTGCAGTATCCTTCCTTTGCCACACCTACCAAGCCACGCCCACAGAACCGGTAGTAAAAAAATTTTGAAGTCCACCATTGCCAAGAGCACATTTTCAAAACTATGGCTAGCATGTCCGTTGTGCCTATCTCAAGTTTGGCCCAAGGAGACGGATGGTTTCTTTGCATCCTACAAGGCTGCCAACTATTTCAGCCCCTTCAACATGCTGAAATCCGCATGACCGACCTGACCTGCTTTGAGAAGCCTTGGATGAGTCCCTAGGCTGCATTAACAGAGGGATAAAATCAATGTTAACATGAAGTTTAAGTACCACTTTATAATGCCTTGGTAAGATCATGGAATATGGCATCCTGTTTTGGTCATCACGATATAAAAAATTAGGTTGAGACTCTAGAAAGAGCTCAGAGAAGAGCAACAAAGATTATTTGGAGGCTAAAACATATAAAGAACAGCTGCTGGAATTGGGTATGTCTGGTTTAATGAAGAGACGGACTAGGGATGACATTTTATTTATTTTTATTTTATTTATTTGTCGAGTACGTATTAGGTAATATATATAAGTGTAAGCATGAACTGAATACATAAAATGAATACAAATAAAGGGAACATTAGGACAGGGACGGTAGGCACGCTGGTGCTCTTATGCAGACCTTACAGACCTCTTAGGAATGGGGTGAGGTCAGGCGTGAAATCCAGTGGGTTCTGCAGAAGCGGTAGCGGAAATTTTGAGCAGTTTGGAGAACCGGTAATGGAAATTTTGAGTAGTTCAGAGAACCGGCAAATACCACCGCAGGCTGGCCCCAGAGGGGGGTGGGAATGGAGAGTTTGCAATTTCCTTCCCCCAGGAGTGGGGAGGGAATGGGGATTTTGAAGTATCCTTTCCCTGGAGTGGGGTGGGAATGGAGATTTTGCAGTATCCTTCCCCTGCCACGCCCATCAAGCCATGCCCACATAACCGGTAGTAAAAAGAGCCTTGGTAGTACAGTGGTCTAAGGCACCCTGTTATTAAGCTGGTTATTAAGACCAGCTGCCTGCAATTACTGCAGGTTCGAATCTCGCCAAGGCTCAAGGTTGACTCAGCCTTCCATCCTTTCTAAGGTAGGTAAATTGAGGACCCAGTTTGTGGGGGCAATAAGCTGACTTTGTATAAATATACAAAAGGATGAAGGCTATTGCTGAGCACATTGTAAGCCGCCCTGAGTCTTCGGAGAAGGGCGGCATATAAATCAAATTAAAAAAAAAAATTGGATTTCACCACTGGGTGAGGTCAACAGTAGCCATTCTAAGGTTAAAATTTAGGGGGTTTGGGGATGAAACCACAGTCAGGTAGTGCATTCCAGGCATTGACCACTCTGTTGCTGAAGTCATGATAGCAATGTTACAATATCTAATGGTTGCCCCAAAGAAGAGTGGGCTCAAGCTATTCTCCAAAAGCAGGACAAGAAGCAATGGGTGGAAACTAATCAAGGACAGAACCAACCTAGAACTAAGGAGAAATTTCTTGACAGTGAGAACAATCAATCTGTGGAAGGATTTGCCTCCAAAACCTCCATCACTGGAGGTTTTTAAGAAGAGATTGGACAACCTTGGAGACTAGAACATCTCCAAGGTCCCTTCCGACTCTGTTATGTTGTTATTCTGTTAATTCTGGAATTGTGGTCCAAACACATCTGTGGCAGGGACCAGATTGGGGAAAACTCTTCAGTTGTATCAATTTCTGTGGGCTTCTGGCTATCTTTTATTCAGAACGACTTTCAGTCAAAAGGTTCTGTCTGCACATAGCACAGAAAATCCCAATATAAAAATCAATATGAGATGTTGCATAGCTGCAAAGAAAGACAAACGCCAGCAGTACTAAGAAATAAACAGTCCATCAATCTTAGGTCTTTTTAAGAGTAGCATCTTATTTCTCACCAATACTATTCGGGAACTTTGTTCCCATCAGAATCTCTCTTCCCTTAATCCACCTCCTGGAGTAGTGAGCATAAAAAGGATGGGGAGAGTTCTTTACGGCATCTTAAATTCTTTGGGAAAAAGAAAATGGGACAGAAATAATCAAAGTTTCCACAAACTACCTTTGTGGTCCACTGGAAACATTTTTGTTTCCTTTTTGGCTTTTCAATGGTCTCTTTTGAAAGGTGTGTAGATGTTGCTTATCTCTATGAGCCTGTTGATGGCTGATTCAGGTTTCCAGGGATTTCCTACCGTTTTTGAACTTGGTCTAGGATGCTTGGTCTAGGATGCTACGATATATCCATATATTTTGATTGTCTCCTCCTTTATATAGTAGTAACTGTGGTAACTACTATAGTAGTAACTGTGAGAGGGATTTTGGAGTCCTAATGGACAACCATTTAGATAGGAGCCAGCAGTGTGCAGCTGCTGCCAAAAAAGCCAACACAGTTCTGGGCTGCATAAACAGAGGGATAGAATCAAGATCACAGGAAGTGTTAATACCACTTTATAAGGCCTTGATAAGGCCACACTTGGAATATTGCATTCAGTTTTGGTCACCACGATGTAAAAAAGATGTTGAGACTCTAGAAAGAGTGCAGAGAAGAGCAACAAAGAGGATTAGGGGACTGGAGGCTAAAACATATGAAGAACAGTTGCAGGAACTGGGTATGTCTAGTTTAATGAAGAGAAGGACTAGGGGAGACATGATAGCAGTCTTCCAGTATCTCAGGGGTTGCCACAAAGAAGAGGGAGTCAAGCTATTCTCCAAAGCACCTGTGGGTAGAACAAGAAGCAATGGGTGGAAACTAATCAAAGAGAGAAACAACTTAGAACTAAGGAGAAATTTCCTGACAGTTAGAACAATTAATAAGAACAACTTGCCTACAGAAGTTGTGAATGCTCCAACACTGGGAATTTTTAAGAAGATGTTGGATAACCATTTGTCTGAAGTGGTGTAGGGTTTCCTGCCTGGGCAGGGGGTTGGACTAGAAGACCTCCAAGGTTCCTTCCAACTCTGTTATTCTATTCTATTCCATTTTTCTATCACTGAATGGTTTAGGGTTAGAATTACAGTATTTATCGGTGGTAAAGACAGTTAACTCTGCAAATTTATGTCCCCCTTACTGTAATCAGAACAAGGATAATACACCAATCGATTACCTCCACAGCAGGGTAAAACTTTTCAGATGAGATTTTAACACGGTGGCAGTCAACCACAGGAACAAGGGCCCATCTGGGTTTTCCACATGAGGGAACACTCATCCAAGCGGGGGACGAGACTGGACAAGCTCAGAAAGTTTATGCATCCTAACTTCCTTTGCGAGTTCTTTGGGAAAAAGAAGAATCTGGAAAGACAGGAATTCTGGAAGGTAGTAAAGATGTCATCTGCTGACAGATCGATGCTTACGGAGTCTCTGGTGGGAACCCCAGAAATAAATAAAGAGACTGATATCCTATTGTTTCTTATTTCATTATTTTATGCTGTGCAGGGTCCCTTCTCCTGAGATGGGTAGTGTTGTGGCTCCGTTACCTGAGCCTGTGTTATCAGAGGAAGAAGGCTCCGAACATGAAGGAGAGGAGTTGGCCAGGCCTCCCTCTCCAGGATCCTCCTCTCTGGCAATGCCTCAGGTGTCTCCTGAAGGAGAAGAGATTGGCCAGGAGCCAGGTATCTCCTCGCAGATGGATAGTGACGGAGATAAGTCTTGGCTGGATCCACGCCAGTGTCGGAGAGACAGGCGTGCGCAGCAGAAGAGGAGGCGTGCCAGAGATTCGGCTGAGTCACTGGACCACACCCCACAGGTGATAAAAGCGGGTGAGGTGGCCATTCAGACTCTGTGACGGACAAAACTAACTACTAGCGAGTCACATTGTATCTTTGAAACAACGTTATCTGCCTTGGATTTAATACGGACTGGACTTGACAATTCTTGAACTGTGTGTATCTTGTTTGGGTTTATCTGTCGGAGGAACAACCCCTCCCTCTATGACTAAAGTTCTTGGCAAGCAGCTACTGGGTTGCTGCCAAAGCCTCTTATCGAAAGAATTTGTTGTCTGCCAGTTTTATTTAACCCCTGACTATCTGTTTGTGTGCTTGTGTGAGACGGGGACAGAACAGGTAGTTAGATACATTTGATAAATAAAATAGAAGAGGGGATCAATGTCCAAAGCACTTGAGGGTAGGACAAGAAGCAACGGGTGGAAACTAATCAAGGAGAGAAGCAACTTAGAACTAAGGAGAAATTTCCTGACAGTTAGAACAATTAATCAGCGGAACAACTTGCCACTGTTTTTCAGATGTTGGATAACCATTTGTCTGCAATGGTATAGGGCCGTGATGACAAACCTATGCATGCCAGAGGTGGCACACAGCACATATGCCCATTGCATTTTGGGGAGTTGGGCACGCTTTGGGCCCTCGGTCCAGAAAAAGTTAGCCATCACTGGTATAGGGTTTCCTGCCTGAGCAGGGGGTTGGACTAGAAGACTTCCAAGGTTCTCTCCAATTCTCTTATTCTGTTAATAAAATATATAGAAGGACAGTGGGGACAGACTAACTGTCTGCCCTGGCCGTATCCCTTCCAGAGCATGCAGTGAATATTTATGCTTCCGTCTCTTGTTCTCCTCACTATCCATTTTAATCCTGAAAGGAGATAATCGGAAAGAATTATGACCAGCTGTTGGTCGTAAAACTACCCAAAGGTGAATTCAGCCCTCCGGAGAGGTCCCTTTTTTCTCCAGATTCTGTTGTCATGCCAAGACACAAGCAGGCATCCAAACCCCTCCAGGTTGCAGTTTTGTTTCAGCAAAAAGATTAAGAAATTAGCCTTCCTTTGCAGTATTAAGCCCTCCTTCCCTTTGACAAGGTAAGAGACGATCCAGCAAACAAAAGCCACACAACGGCCACACAACAAAACATTCTCCCTCCTTGCAAACCAGCCAAGGAGAGCACAACAGCTTTTCGAACCTTCACCACACTGGAGACCGAAACGGTTTAATTTCCTCACACGCTTGAAAAGATTCCGCCACTGAGCTATGGCAAATGGACATATTGCGTGTCAAGCCAGGGCCTAAAACGACATCAATCCTTCCCGGTTGTGTTTGTTCTGCCCCAGCTACGGACCCCAAAGAACACAGCACACACAAAGTTTGTGCAAAACTTAATTTACTAAAATAACTCAGTCTTTTTCAAAAGAAAGGCTGTAAATAAATAAACTTTCTTAACAGCCTACAAGAAACCAAAGATAAAGTAATCACAATCTTGCTAAAGTTGGCAGAAAGCCCAGAAGCAATTTGCAGAGAATCCAGACGCGAAGTAGAGTGAACTAAAGTTGTTCCCTACAAATTGCTTCAGTCAGCATTCCTCCTTAAATAGGCTAAGGGAGTGGCCAATTAGCCCCAAGCCTTATTCTCGAGGAGACCTCCTCCTGAGGAGCCACTCCTGCCTTTTGGCCGCTCTGCGCACCCATGCATCAATAAAAGGCTCCTCCTCTTCATCCTCTTCACTTAAAGGAGCTTCTGGAGGTTCTGAAGGCCCTGGCTGAATCCCTGCCTCTGGCCCCACATCTTCTCCAGCCTCCTCATTATCCGACTCGAGTGCCAACTGCACAGGCTGCTGGCGCAGCACCACACCAGCCTCCTTGCTGTCAGAATCAGCTACAATCCACACAGGCCGCTGACGGGCCACAACAGTGTTGTCACTTTTGAGAGCCAGATCTGGCCTTAGGTTCTGCCTCGGTTTCCCTTCCCAAATAAGCAACCGAGTCGGAAGATCATTTAAAAGGAGTTTATTAGGGTACCCTGAGAAAGTGGGATCTCTCTATGAAAAAGGAGAAAGCGTCGAGCCCCATCTTACATTCCTTTTTTTATAGTTAACAAAGAAAAATGACGAAGGAAAACTGGTTGGACAAGATGAGAGTAACCCCTCCTTACACAGTAAATCAACCAGAAAGCTTGTTTGAAGTTAGAGATAATCAGATGTCGGTCAATGGTGAAATCCAATTTTTTAAAACTACCGGTTCTGTGGGGATGGCTTGGTGGGCGTGGCTTGGTTTGATGGGCGTGGCTTGGTGGGCGGGCGCATGCGTGGAAGGTGCACGCATGGCGAACCGGTGGTAAGAACGTGTGAAACCGACTGCTGGGTCAGATCTGACCTAAGATCTGCTAGCTATTGAGCTCCACTTTCTCACAGGATCCAAAACACAAAGTGTCTCCTAGGAGAACATCTAGAACAGGCAGCAGGGACCATGAAAGATACCGCGATGGGATCAAAAGATATCTGCATATTTATCAGCTGATAAAGTGAATTTCAACCAGGAAAATGAAAGAGGGGAGTCTCTTGTACCGTTAATAGCTGCTTTCTTTCTGCATGCTACAATTAAAGGCATAAGAGCCCCACTGTCAACTCGCAAAGCATCCTTGGCCTGCTCTTGAGTTGCCATAGGCAAGGGGGATGAGAAATCGGCGAAGCAGCATGGCAGCCAAAAACAAAAGCACATTCCAGGCATATCTCTCTCAAGGCTATCTCCCAGTGTTACCCACAGCGGCCGGAGGGGAGTGATCTCTACAACCCATGAAATTGCTCCATTGGTGAATGTGACTGATGACACACCCTGGGGGGGAGGGGGAAACAGGGTCATGCCTGGGCCGTAAATTACGTGGGGTCAGAGTTTGCTTCACTTGGACATGGAGCTCCTAATAAATAACTGGATTTCTTTTGAAGCTTGGCTCCAGGCTCATGATTTAATTAGGGCATCGGTCAGAACCCTGACACCCATCCTATTTTGAAACTGCCCATTCTCGCTGGCAAACTTGTTTACGGATTTGAGGGAAGCCATCAAATTTGGCCTTTCCTCAGGAAATCTACCAGAGAAGAAATGACTACTTATATAGATTGGGAGTCTGAAACTTCTATATCCCAGAATGCAACCCTTCGTAAATTCAAAGCCTGAGCCCTGCTGGCATTTAATCATTATCCTAGTAGGTGTAAAAAAATATATATATACAATCTCTCATAAGCGGTCAACATTAAATACTATTAATATATAAGCTATCTCATTTCCCGCAGTACTGTCTACTGAAATCAAACAGAGAAGCGGGATATCAAATATTGACACTGAATATTGTATGGTCCTTGACATTACATATCATACAATATGCAGAGACAGGCTATCTGGGAAGGATCTGCAGAGATAGAGAATAGACGGATAATATTCGGAACAGAAGCTGCCGGGGAGAGAGCCAGAAAGCAAACAATTACTCCTTGTCAAGTTAATGGGAGAAAATATTGTATTTTATTTATTTACTTGGGGACCCAGAGGAAGAATTAAACCATTTTAAGCCATTACTCATTTTCAAAAGAATTAGGTAACATATTTATAGTTTTACGGCAGGGGTACCTACCCTGAGACTCTGGAGTTAAATAAGCCTCGGAGGTCTTTTGTTCACTTCTAGAAGATCTTTTAAAAATTGCAACCGAGTTACAATTTTTAAAGGGACGGGTGGCTCAGTGGCCAAGACGCTGAGCTGGTTGATCGAAAGGTTGGCAGTTCAACGGTTCAAATCCCTAGTTGCTGCATAACAGGGTGAGCTCCCATTACTTGTCCCAGCTTCTGCCAACCTAGCAGTTCGAAAGCACGTAAAAAAAAAATGCAAGTAGATAAACAGGGACCACCTTTGGTGGGAAGGGAACAGTGTTCCGTGCGCCTTTGGCGTTGAGTCATGCCAGCCACATGACCATGGAGACATCTTCGGACAGCGCTGGCTCTTCGGCTTTGAAACGGAGATGAGCACCGCCCCCTAGAGTCGGGAACAACTAGCACATATGTGCGAGGGGAACCTTCACCTTTAGAATAGAATAGAATAGAATAGAATTTTTTATTGGCCAAGTGTGATTGGACACACAAGGAATTTGTCTTGGTGGCTTGGTGGGCGTGGCGTGGCTTGGTGGGCGTGGCAGGGCAAGGATACTGCAAAATCCCCATTCCCACCCCACTCCAGAGGAAGGATACTGCAAAATCTCCATTCCTACCCCACTCCAGGGGAAGGATACTGCAAAATCTCCATTCCCACCCCACTCCTGGGGGAAGGATACTGCAAAATCTCCATTCCCACCCCACTCTGGGGCCAGCCAGAGGTGGCATTTGCCGGTTCTCCAAACTGCTCAAAATTTCCGCTATCGGTTCTCCAGAACCTGTCAGAACCTGCTGGATTTCACCCCTGTTCAACTTGAAGACACCAACAGTCTTGCTAAACTAGATCTGCCCGTATCTTACTTAGGAGGTGATTAATCCTGTCATCAGCCTAGTGTAGAGGGGGGAAAAAAGAGAAATGAACCAAAAATTGCTTAGAAGATTATTGCTATTGTGAAGTCTTCTGTATCTCGCTAGGGCTTTGGTTATTCCTTTCAACTTTACTATGTGAAAGTCCTCACTGCACTGCACCTCACTACAAAGGACCTGCTGTTGAGGTTAATTGGACCTAGGCATCTCCAGAGACTCCACCTTTGCTTAATAGCCAATTTGATTGTGTTGGTGGCATTGTTATTTGCAAGCAGAGTCTCAACAGGCAACTTAAAGTGGGGGGGGGTGTTTGGAAGAAGAAAGAAGCTATCAAAAGCACCACCTTGGAGAGCCTGAACAACTTCTCCTTCTGTAGACAAATAGGGAAGGTAAACCCTCTCTCCTAAGACAAGGAGGCAGTAGAAATCCAGCGAGGTTCTGTTGATGTGTTTTCAAAGGCAATTGGATTGCTTGAGACATCAGAGAGAATAGAATAGAATAGAATAGAATAGAATAGAATAGAATAGAATAGAATAGAATAGAGTAGGGTAGGGTAGGGTAGGGTAGGGTAGGGTAGGGTAGGGTAGGGTAGGGTAGGGTAGGGTAGGGTAGAAGAGAAGAGAAGAGAAGAGAAGAGAAGAGAAGAGAAGAGAAGAGGAGATTGGAATAAATAGAGAATAGAATAGAATAGAATAGAATAGAATAGAATAGAATAGAATAGAATAGAATAGAATAGAATAGAATGGAATGGAATGGAATGGAATGGAATGGAATGGAATGGAATGGAATGGAGTAAGGTAAGGTAAGGTAAGGTAATGTAGGGTAGGGTAGGGTAGGGTAGGGTGGGGGAGAGGAGAGGAGAGGAGAGGAGAGGAGAGGAGAGGAGAGGAGAGGAGAAGAGAAGAGAAGAGAAGAGAAGAGAAGAGAAGAGAAGAGAAGAGAAGAGAAGAGAAGAGAAGAGAAGAGAGATTGGAATAAATAGAGAATGGAATGGAATGGAATGGAGTAAGGTAAGGTAGGGTAGGGTAGGGTAGGGTAGGGTAGGGTAGGGTAGGGTAGGATAGGGTAGGGTGGGGTAGAGGAGAGGAGAGGAGAGGAGAGGAGAGGAGAGGAGAGGAGAAGAGAAGAGAAGAGAAGAGAAGAGAAGAGAAGAGAAGAGAAGAGAAGAGAAGAGAAGAGAAGAGAAGAGAAGAGAAGAGAGATTGGAATAAATAGAGAATAGAATAGAATAGAATAGAATAGAATAGAATAGAATAGAATAGAATAGAATAGAAGAGAAGAGAAGAGAAGAGAAGAGAAGAGAAGAGAAGAGAAGAGAAGAGAAGAGAAGAGAAGAGAAGAGAAGAGGCAGGGACTTTAGAATTAAATAGAATTATATTTCATTGGCTCCATGGTATTTAGAAATGGGGGGAAATTGCTTTGGCAGGAAAAAAAAACGGCACAAGGAGCTTTTAAAACACGACTCAAAGGATGAATTTAGTCAAAATTGAGCATTGTGTTTGTCCGTATCAATGTTTTCGCCTAACCAGACAGAAATATTAAATACTATTTCACAGGTTTGTAGCGCTTCTCAAGATTTCACACTTATTCCTGAATACTAATTAGGAGGGTGCGTGTATATATGGGCTAGGAATCTTTTTTTAACAACAACAACAACAAAAAAAAAAAAACATCACAGTTGGTTTGGTGATCTTTTTGAAGAGCTCTGCCTTTTATTTTTATAAAAACCCCAGCAAAGCAAAAAATAAAATAAAATAAAACAGAGGACATTTTTATACATTGCTTAGGGAAATGTGATCTGTGTCTAAGAAAACTGGAACCCCGCTAAGTAGAAATGTCGTTTTGATTCGAAGGATGGCCACCACCATCCTTTGAATCAAAAAGGAATCTCAGCTAGGCCAAGAATAGACGGTCGCAGCACCTGTCCACTTTATTTGTTTGTGTATTTGTGTACGTATTTATTTACTATATCTGCTTTTACGTTCGCTGTCTGCTTCCTGAAATTGCTTTCAGCCATTTGTCGGAAATGGTAGAGCAGAGGTCTTCAAACTTGGCAGCTTTAAGACAATACCCAGAATTCTCCAACTAGCTATGCTGGCTGGAGAATTCTGGGAGTTGAAGTCCAGAAGTCTTAATGCTGCCCAGTTTCGGGACCCCTGTGGTAGAGGGCTGCTCAAGGTCCGGTTGTGACCCAGGCCCACGTCGTTGACATTAAATGCAAAACAGTTCCAAAAAAAACCAAACAGATTTTATTAAAACAGCTGAGAATTAACTCATTCTCAGCGTATTCTAAATGAAATGAAAGCAAAGTCCTCAAAACACCAGTCTTTAGTTTATCTCTGACCTTGGGATAATTAGGCAAACTGCCAAAGGCTTTTCTTGGCAACAGTTCAGGAACAGAAGACGCTGACAAGAAAGAAATATATCCAAACACGAAGCAAATCTCTCAACTGTTGTTTTCCGGCAAAGAGGCCAATTGTTGGTCTTTTAAGCCTTATGGGAGGGGCCAATCATCTCTTGGCCTTACTCCCGAGTCGTCTTCTCTGCTTTAGCTGCTCTTGCCTTCTGGCAGCTCTTCTCATGCATGCATTAGGAACAGGCTCCTCCTGTTCCTCTGCCTCTCTACTGTCAGTCTCTGGAGGCTCTGAAGTCCGCACATCACTCCCCGATGGCCCTGGCCCCATCTCTGCCTCCGACGCAGAGCCCTCATCCGGGCCTTCCCCAGCCTCCAGAACTGGGCCATGTTCTTCCTCAGCCTAATCGCTGTCCGACTCCACTGCCAGCTCTGCAGGCTGCTGGTGGACCACAACAGATCCTTTCCAACCTTGTTATTCTGTTATCCCTTTCCACACCTTTCTTACCTGCTGTATGTGCTCCAGATATGACGGACTAGATTACTTCAACCTAGACATGGACCAGATAAGTGGACTTCAAGTCCCATGAACCTTCAGCTGGCTTGGTCACTGCTGAGAATGCTGGGAAGTGGAAGTCCACCCATATGGAATATTTTAATTTGGGGAAAAATGGTATTGGAGTCAGGGTTCTGACCAATGCCCTAATTAAATCATGAGCCTCAAGCCAAGCTTAAAAAAAATCTGGTTATTTATTAGGAGCTTCATGTTGGCACGAACCAAGTGAAGCCAACTCTGACCTCATTTAATTCGCACCTTGGCTCTGACCCTATTTCCCCCTGCCCCCAAAGTGTCACATTCCCCAATGAAGCAATTTCATGGGTTGTAGAAGTAACTCCCTCCAGTCGCTGTGGGTCACCCTGGAGATGACCTTGATGTTGCCGGTTGGAATGTGTTTTGTTCTGACTGAAATGCAAGTTCCTCGATGCAGCTGCGAGGCTCGGTTCCCCATCCCCCTGCCTATGGCAACTCGAGAGCAAGTCAGGAATGCTTCACGAGTTGACATTTGGACTGTTCCTAACCAACATGGTTCATGGAGAAGACATCTGATTCTGGATTTGGAAAGAGTCAAACTGACCCTTATCCTAAGCCAGGTCACTGATTTTTGTCAGTCCAGCCTGTTCTGTTTGATTTGCATCTTTCAAAAGATTCAGGAAATGATTTCAGGTCAAAATTTGCCATCTTTACAACTGGAAACAGAATGCAGAACTTTCCACCCGGCAGAAGAGGTAGAAGGTGCCATCAAACAATGGGCACAAAAATATAAACCATCATAATGCCGGATGGATTTTCAGACGCTAGTAGGACGCTGGTGGGATTCAGCCGGTTCTGTCCATTTCAGACAAACCGGTAGTAATGATTGAGGGAGACTCTGCCCACCCGTCCAGACGTAATGCATGAGCAAAGAGCATGCACAGAAGGCCGTGCACATGCGCGCTCACATTTACGAATGGGTAGGGAAGGTAAGTGACTCCCACCTCTGGAAAAGTCTATCTGTCAGCTTTCGATGTCATCTCAAATAAATTGCACTCCCAAACAATTAATCTTTGCTGAAATATTCCATTTATTGAGTACGACAGATTTGGCCCCGACTTCGTCGTAGCCGATACTAACCCTCTGATCCCCAAACCCTTCCCTTTCCGTTCCCCAATTCTCATCTTCTCATTGGCCATCTTCCAAGTCAGTCTCCCCAGCTTCTGACCTCACCCCCACAGGAATGTTCCCCCCTCCCATCCCATCTCCTAGGAGATATTATCTACAGAGAAAATAAGTAGGTGAAAAGTCAAGCCTCGTCTTTTTATGGCAGCATCAGAATGCTGACACCATCGCTTCTCAAAGCAAAGGGACAATTAGCAAAAACAAGTAGGCAAATTATGTATGTAGAAAGAAAGTGGAGAGAGAATGCTTAAAGGAATGGTTTTAAAAAGATACACATCCAAAACTTGACCAAAAAAAATAATAATAATAGAACAGATCTACTTTCCATGAATTAGATACTGCCTGGACTTGGTTGCAGAATTCAACGGAAGCATGTCTCCTCCTGCCCCTCTCTTAGGGATCAGCGGTCATTTTGGAATAGAGAATTACTGTGGGGGTCCTTGGTGCTCTCCGAACTTGGTTGTTTCCTTACTCAACCTTTGAAGTATTCTTCTGAAGCAATGAATGAATGTCAGGCCTGGAAGCCATCTTTTGCATTGGGCCTACAGACCTGCCACATTTACTACTGTGGGAAATTGGCAGATGGGGGGTTGTGTGGAGCACGGGTGCTGTATAGTCATAAAAACATTCCTTTCTCAGAGAGTCAAGGACATCTTGCCCTGTACCTGGAGGGTTGTGACTGGGAGGCATCTCCTGTTGGGATGGTGCTTTGATTGGACCATGAGATGGACATGTGGGTGTTGGGCAGGGACTTGGATTTTCCTTTGGGTGGGGAAACCCTGGAAGCTTTCAGATTTGGGTTGTCCCAGATGTGCCAATATGACACCTCTAATGAAATGGAACTTTGAGGAAACTCAAGCCTTGGAGTTTTCTTTCGTTGGGGGTGTTACTTGGAACTCTGACAATGAACTGATGATGTTCTCTACACCAGGAGTTGGGTAATGAAACGTCTTGAAGAAAACAACCAAGCTCGGTGAGCACCAAGGACTCCACAGTTCAACCCTGAGCTACAAATTACTCTACTTAAGTAATTTGTTCTACCTGAGGGTAGAACAAGAAGCGATGGGTGGAAACTAATCAAGGAGAGAAGCAACTTAGAACTAAGGAGAAATTTCCTGACAGTTAGAACAATTAATCAGTGGAACAACTTGCCTGCAGAAGTTGCGAATGCTCCAACACTAGAAATTTTTAAGAAGATGTTGGATAACCATTTGTCTGAAGTGGTATAGTATTTCCTGCCTAAGCAGGGAGTTGGATAGAAGACCTCCAAGGTCCCTTCTAACTCTGTTATTCTATTCTATTCTATTCTATTCTATTCTATTCTATTCTATTCTATTCTATTCTATTCTATTCTATTCTATTCTATTCTATTCTACTTCTGTCCTTTTGCTCAGAAGATGGCATTAAAAGAAGCCACCTTTACAATAACCCTGAATTGCGGTCCAATTTAGAAACAAAGGCTCAGTTCATGCTGGGATGCAGAGGCCAAATGTCAAGAGGCAGTCAGTCCTTGGATCACACAGGCAGGAGCTTCTGTTCCCTCTTGGACAAGGCTTCCCTTTGACGGGTATCAAACATCAGTGTCATTTCTCTCACCTCTGACACTCAGGAAAGGTTCACAAGCACCCTCGTCTCACTCGTAAGAAAACAAAAATGTGCGAGTGGGAATTGGAATGGGGGAAACATTAGGCAGAAAGGGGTTAACGGAGCTGGCTGGCATGGCTGCAAAGGATGCAAAAGGTCTACTGTCCCCTGGAGGGAGGGAAGGAGAGATATGATAGATTAGATAGATAGAGAAGATGATAAATAGATGTAGAGATAGATAGATAGATAGATAGATAGATAGATAGATAGATAGATAGATAAGAGAGAGACAGACAGACGGACAGACAGACAGATGATAGATACAGTAGCTAGATAAATGATAGAAAGGGAGATAGGATAGATAGATAGATAGATAGATAGATAGATAGATAGATAGATAGATAGATAGATAGATAGGAAAGAGAGAGAGAGAGACGGACGGACAGACAGATGATAGATAGATACAATAGATAGATAAATGATAGAAAGGGAGATAGGGATAGATAGATAGATAGATAGATAGATAGATAGATAGATAGATAGATAGATAGATAGATAGATAGAGATAGATGAAAGAGAGAGGGAGAGGGAGGGAGAGGGAGGGAGAGGGAGAGAGAGGGAGAGGGAGAGGGAGAGGGAGAGGGAGAGGGAGAGGGAGAGGGAGAGGGAGAGGGAGAGGGAGAGAGAATGAACATGCTAGATTTCCTAGCAGCCAACTTTTAATTAATGCCACCTTTTTCTGCAGGCTGTTTCAACCTTTCTGGTTAGCTTTTAGATCAACAGTTGAGAGAAAAAATTGGGTCCTTACCAACTGTTGAAAAATGAGCAAAGAAATCTTTTAAAGTCACAGGCGCCGTGGCTTAACATTCCCCATTCCAAAGACACTGAATGATGCAGCTTGTGGGGGAGAAGCAACCTGAAGACATGCTCATTCACGTGTGATGGATGTCCCAACCTCAAACTCCCAATGATCTTCTCAACCCTGCACTCAACTGTGTCACTTCCGTACATATTTCTTTGCAGGAACATTTATGCGATACGATTAAAAATTACAGACACTCTATTATTTAGAGAGCTTAAAGGACTGCCGATAAAAAGAGCGAAATGAAAAATTCTATCCATATTAACTGAAGTTGGGGATATCAATATTCCAAGCATAAGATTTGACTTTTCATCTTAGGTTAAGTGTCACATCAAGGCAAAAGGCAAGCTGCAATTAGTTGCATGGGTTTGAATATCCAGGGTTTTTGCTGTGAAACTAGCAATATGCCAGGAATAAACACCCAAGTCAGCCTATATTTCTAGATAAGGATTGTTAAACAAATAAAACCACTAATATTCCCAATGCTGTGGGTTACAAAATGTTGAAAGAAGCTAGCTATTAAGCAGAGACATCACCCTGCCAACAAAAGTGCGTATAGTCAAGGCTACGGTTTTCCCAGTTGCAATGGATGGCTGTGAAAGTTGGATCATAAGGAAGGCTGAGCACCAAAGAATGGAGGCCTTTGAACTCTGGTGCTGGAGAAGACTCCTGCGAGTCCCTTGGACTGCAAGGCCATCCAACCGGTCAGTCCTAGAGGAGATCAACCCTGACTGCTCTTTAGAAGGCCAGATCCTGAAGACGAAACTCAAATACTTTGGTCACCTAATGAGAAGGAAGGACTCCCTGGAGAAGAGCCTAATGTTGGGAACGATTGAGGGCAAAACAAGAAAGGGACAACAGAGAATGAGGTGGCTGGATGGAGTCACTGAAGCAGTCGGCGTGAGCTTAAATGGACTCCAGAGGATGGTAGAGGACAGGAACGCCCAAAAGAATGTTGTCCATGGGGTCGTGATGGGGTCGGACATTTATTTTATTTATTTATTTTATTAAATTTCTATACCGCCCTTCTCCCCGAAGGACTCAGGGCGGTGAACAGCCACAAGATAAAACACATAAATACAAAAATTTAAAATAGATTAAAAACGAATTAAATAATTTGGCTGAATTTAAAATACCCCATAATTTAAAAACAAATTAAAATTTACATTTAAAAAGGGGAGAAGATTTAGGCCAGGACATGACTTTGCAACTAACAACAACAAGCTATTAAGCAGATTAGTGTCCAGAATTGAGGAAATTTGTGGAGAGTTTCATATTTTCAGCATCCAGATGACCTCCAATTATTCCAGCTGATGATTAGATCAACTAGTAAGGAAGGAATAAAACTTCCTACTCCGAGCATCAAAATCTCCCGTTCTTCATTCTCTTTGGTTCTGATTTGTTGCCTTCACCCATGAGTTCAAATTCATGGAACGGGCTCTACTGTGGGATCGCAGCCCCTGCTTTCCACCAGCTGTCTTTCAGCTCTCTTCTTCTTCCCCGCTATTAATTTTCCTATTAAACAACCTCAGATAAATTTTCCCAGGGGAGATCTGCGGAGGTCTGCATTTGCTTAACTGCCTCCGTGCAATTTTTATAAAGACGGGACGACTTTTCTTTCTTTCTTTCCACGGCGCCCATAGTGGCAAGTCGCTCGGCGTAAAATGCGACATCATCTTCAAGCGGTGTTGTCGTTACAATGAAGGAAATTGCTGCTAATTTTTATTAATTATCTCATCAGCTGCGATTAATTAGCAGTTGCCAAATGACAGCAAATTATACTTTTCGCTTGGGGTTTTTGGCACAGTGCAAAGAAACGTTCTCGTGCAGCTTCAGGGGGTCAGGAATGTGGACACAGGTGTCCTCGATGGGTATGTGAAGTAACTGATCTGGCTTGTCGCTGCTCGTTATGAGAGTTGTCAAATACAATTCAAAGGACACAGCCGCACATCGGCCAATCAGGTGGAATGCAAGGTATGAATATGAGGACACAGAAGTCTACTCTGTTATGGGGCCTTCTGACAACCACCTGAATACAAACATTGAACATTCTTCCATTCATGTTTAGGGAAGAAACCTAAAAGAATTCATCAGTCCAGATATATGAATATATATATATTTGTTTTCTGAGGTTTTCGTGGGTGTTTGTATGTAGGTCTTTGGTTATTCGGGTTTTCTCCCGCGTAAAATTGGAGGTTTCTTGGCAACGTTTCGACGAAGTCTCATTCGTCATCTTCAGGCTGGTGTCTTCGGCTTCGTGCTTCTAGGAGCAATGTGTGTGATCGCAGCTGTTTCTTCCTTTTAACTGCCAGTGGGGGTATGAACTGATTGGGTGGGAGCTTGGCTATGTTCTGAGCACAGATGCACAGCCAAACCCCCAACCAATCAGAACACACCTCCACCCAATCAGAACACAGCCAAGCTCCCACCCAATCAGTTCACACCCCACTGGCAGTTAAAAGGAAGAAACAGCTGCGATCACACACATTGCTCCTAGAAGCACGAAGCCGAAAACACCAGCCTGAAGATGACGAATGAGACTTCGTCGAAACATTTCCAAGAAACCTCCAATTTTACACGGGAGAAAACCCAAATAACCAAAGACACACACACACACACATATATAATATAATATATATATATATATATATATATATATATATATATATATATATATATATATATATATATATATATAATATATATATATATATATATATATATATATATATATATATATATATATATATATATATATATATATATATGCTTTGAAAATACTTGGCATAGTCAGCCTGTTTCCTTTTTAGTGTTTTTTTATTGTCTCTTGGAATGGTGTGTAAAACCTATTTATCTCTATGTGTCTGTTGATGGTTGGCTCGTCTGAATACCAAGCTTCCAGCATTTTTCTTTGTTTTTGGATTTAGCTTGGTCTGGAATGCTGACCGTTTCCCAGATGAAATTATGATTTAGCGTGTCCAAAACTAAACTAAACTAAAAAGGAAACAAAAAGTTTGGAACACCTCCTCCCCAGCAATCAGCACCCAGATAAGCAGGGATAAACACCAGACAATGAAGCAATTAACAATATCCTAATCAAGGAACCATCAACTCAGACAATCAAGCAGTAAACAACAACCCAATTACGGAGCTACTAAAGAGAAAACAAAACTCCCACTACCAAAACTGGCATGAAAAAGTTACTGTATATACAGTAAACAGAGAGTAAACCCCGCACCCTTCTAATATTGATGATGTTACCTAGGCGGGTAACAAAACAAGCAAGATCGGAAAGCACCCAGGAATCCACAGGCAACAATGTTATCATATCCTCCCCCAGTGTTCTTTTCTCGCTATGGGGAGCCAGATGCTTCTGCTAGCACGGGAGACAGAAAATGCAACACTCCTTTCTCACTTGGCTTCCCCTGTAACCCAACAGAGAGCATCTTGCCTTCACAAGTGTGGAATATTATTGATGGCTTTATTTATCATAAATTCATCCTCTTCCCTTCTAATGCTAGACAAGTTGGCAGTTATTCCAACCAAGTGTGAGGAGTTAGGCAGCAATAATCAAAGACAGATGGACAAACAATCAAAAGCAGATGGAGCGATGATCCTCAAAGAACCTGAGCAGCATTTATTGCATAGTTCAACATTCTGGACCCCAGGTCCTTGATCAAGGACACTGAAGAAAAGCAGAGCATGCAATCCTCCCGGTGAAAGAACAGGGCTCCAAACATATTGAGATGCAAATAAACATTTCTTAGGCATTGGGGAATCACCTCTCCATCTGTCAGAATCATCACAAATAATATTAGGGCCTCTCGTACACTGAAACACGAGTTTCCTGAATCTCCTACAATCGGGTGACCCTTGGTTTGGGGGCTAGGAGAGGAAAGATAGAAGGGGAGGAAGCTGGCCACCAGATAACAAGCAAGAGATCAGACGAGGAGACTCGAACTCATTGGCAGCCTCACGTTGCAATGAACAAGGACATACATTCAATTTTGCAGCTACTGAGATTGTTGGCTGAGCAGGGACAAAAATAGCAGGGGTGAAATGCTACCGGTTCACACCAATTTGAGTGAACTGGTAGTAATAAAAGCTAGCGGCTCGGGTGAACCGGTAGTTAAAAAAAAGCTACCGATTCATCCGAACCAGTATTTCCAACAATCAGCTGTGCCCACACGGTTTATATTCGCTAGAAAACAGGAAATCCTGCTTTCTAGCGAAGCTAAATCGCACAGCACAGCTGTTCCCCCCCACTTGCTGTTCTACTTACCTTACCCAAGCCTCCTTTTTCCGTGCAAAGCGTGCATTTCAGGGGTGGGTTCTCCTTACCTTTACTACCGGTTTGCAACGGGAGCGCGCACGCGGAAGC
Organism: Pituophis catenifer annectens; assembly: GCF_029215685.1. NCBI lineage: Eukaryota > Metazoa > Chordata > Lepidosauria > Squamata > Colubridae > Pituophis > Pituophis catenifer. Next base: position 23,702,862 of record NW_027256892.1, read on the forward strand.
TTCTGCACATGCTCAGATCGCCAATATGACGTCAGGGCGGGTCGGTGGAGCCTCCTGCCACTTTTACTACCAGTTCTCAAGAACCGGAGAGAACTGGGAGCAACCCACCACTGGTGCATTTGGTGTGCAAAGCACATGCGCGCGCAGCGAACTGGTGGCAAACGGCAGAGGATTTCACCACTGGAAAATAGCCAGGCAAATGATTGAAGCTGGGGATACTGGGAAGCCTCTCCCAGGAGGTGATAAAGAAAACCAGTCATGACTTGCAAGAAAGTGAAGGCCTTTTGGATAAAAATTTGGTGGGTTATGCAAAATGTTTTGAAGAAAAAACTCCAATTTTCTCCTCAAATGTTTTTATTGGGCATAGTTAAGGGCTTTTCAATGGGTGAAACAAAATTGATATTGTATATGGTGACAGCAGCTAGGTTACTGATTGGTCAATATTGGAAAAGGGATGTTATGCCTACTATTGAAGAATGGACTTTGAAGGTGGCCAGTTTTGCAGAAATGGCGAAGATATGAGCATATTTAAAAGACCGGACTCAAGAGACTTATGCATGGGAGTGGAAGAAATGGATAGAATATAGAATTATGTGCAGAATAAATACCAAACTAGGAAGTATCAGATAGGTTTTAGTTGAATGTTGTGTAGAAATGTATAGTATATAGGGGATAGAATAGTTCAATGACATGTAGGAATGTATAGTACACAGTGGGTAGAATAGAAGGGCGGTAAAGTATGATATAATATGATTTGGATTTCACCTTGGGGAAGTCATGGGAGGAGGGGAGGGCTAGGGAGGGTTAGGGAGGGAAAGGGTGGGGGGAATGGGAAAATTTGTATTTGTAAAACTTTTTCAATAAAAAATAAAAAAAGAAAGAAAACCAGTCATGGAGAGATAGCATCCCAACTAACTAAATGTTCAAATGTTTATATACCCTCCTCCTCTGAAGCACTGAAGATTAAGGGATCAATCCCCTATTGCCCATCCCAAGGACGGATAGACTATCCCCTATTGCCCATCCCTGGAAAGTTGATTAAAATCCATTCCACTGAAGAGCCCCCTCTGTCTGTCTGAAACCCTCCCCTGCTCTCTCTCTCTCTCTCTCTTCCTGGATGGAAAAAGTCTATAAAAGTCAGACAAGCAAGTAGAACAGCCAAATGACACTTAATCAGAAAAAGATGTAAGCCCGCTGGGAAGGAAACAGCCGCGAAAGGGGAAGGCAGCCCAAAAAGAAAAAGGCAGGAGGGAGGCAAATCAGGAGCTCTTCATGGACAGCTAAATTAATTGATGGTCGTCGTCCCCCACCAACCTCAAGCCAAGCACAGATGCTGAGGTGCCCCTTCCTTTGAGTTGCGAGCCAAAGAGTTCCTTGTTGTTGCTACTGGCAAGGAAAGGGGAAGGCAAAGGGAGCACCGGTGCGTGTTTTGGGGAACAAAGACCCCCCGAGATGATTCAAGATCCCGGCTGAAGGCAGAGATGCTGATTCCTCTCCCCCCACTGCCTTTTCCACTTTCCCTCCCCAGGGAGGATATCGAAAGGTGAGAATTTGGCCTTTCCCCGATGTAACAAAACCCAGGCTGAAATATTCTGACCTTTTTGAAAGCTGGATATTTTTTCTCTTGACTTTCCTTCCCAGCGTTGCATAATTGAACACGGTGCGAAAGGGATTCTGAGATCTCTCTCTCTCTCTCTCCCTCCCTCCCTCCCTCTCTCTCTCTCTCTCTCTCTCTCTCTCTCTCTCTCTCTCTCTCTCTCTCTCACACACACACACACACACACACACACACACACACACACACACACACACTTTCTTCTTTACAGCAGGGCAGAAGGGCAGAGAACAGCTGGATTGTTGTGACAGCCACTGTGGTACAGGGAGTGCTTGCCTTGTCCAACTGCTGGCTCTGTGCGCATCCTGAAAAACGGTGGCCAGCTGTGGCTGTTCACAAGTTCTCCACCCGAATCTGTAAAAACCTTTCTTAAACCTAGATGTGTAGGGGGGATTCAGCTCTGAGAATCCCCAGCCAATCAAATGGGACAAGATAGGGCAGGGCCCTCCCCACGCACTTTGCCGCATGTCTCAGTTTTGATCAGTGGTGGGATTCAAATAATTTAACAACCGGTTCTCTGCCCTAATGATTTCTTCCAACAACCAGTTGACCAAACTGCTCAGAAAGTTAACAACCGGTTCGCCCGAACTGGCTGAATCCCAACACTGGTTGGGATGCTGCTCTAAGGCAGAGTTTATACAGTAATGTATAAAGGAAAAGGAAAAGGAAAAGAGCCTTGGTAGTACAGTGGTCTAAAGCACCCTGTTATTAAGACCAGCTGCCTGCAATTACTGCAGGTTCGAATCTTGCCAAGGCTCAAGGTTGACTCAGCCTTCCATCCTTTCTAAGGTAGGTAAATTGAGGACCCAGTTTGTGGGGGCAATAAGCTGACTTTGTATAAATATACAAAAAGGATGAAGGCTATTGCTTAGCGCATTGTAAGCCACCCTGAGTCTCCGGAGAAGGGCGGCATATAAATCAAATAAAAAAAAAAAGGAAAAGGAAAAGGAAAAATAAAAAGAGAAGAAGGAGAAGAAGATAGATGGAGGAGGAGAAGGAGGGGTCCATCCTTCTGCAGGTTTATAACTCTGCAAAGAAAGCAGTGGCTCAGTGGCCAAGACACTGAGCTTGTCAATTGAAAGGTCGGCAGTTCAGCGGTTCAAATCCCTAGTGCCGCGTAACGTTACTTGTCCCAACTTCTGCCAACCTAGCAGTTCGAAAGCACGTAAAAAATGCAAGTAGAAAAATAGGGTCCACCTTTGGTGGGAAGGTAACAGTGTTCCGTGCACCTTTAGCATTTAGTCATGCCGGCCACATGACCACGGAGACGTCTTCGGACAGCGCTGGCTCTTCGGCTTTGAAACGGAGATGAGCACCGCCCCCTAGAGTCGGGAACGACTAGCACATATGTGCGAGGGGAACCTTTACCTTTACCTTTAAAGAAAGCTGAAGGATGGTTTGTTAAAGGGCAACAGCTGTGAAAGCCTCCCTCGAGCTTTAGGGAGAAAACACGGATAAGAGTTATAAATCTCTGCTTCAACCAGAGATCTTTTTGATTACTGGCAATTTGACGGTGGGGGAGGGAGGAGGGAGGGGGGAGCCCATGCCTCATAGCTTGCTTGCCTTCGAGCCATTCACTCCTTCCAACGAGGGGGAAGCCAGCTTCCGGTGGACTTGGCAAGGTGGATTCTTTGCAAATTCCTTTCCTGACCTGGAGCTGCCTGCACCGTCTCTGATCGCCTCTGATTTTATTCCTGTCTGACTTGATAAATTGGGCTATACGGCTTCCTCAGTGTCAGTGGCTCTAGACTCCTTCGACTATAATTTAGCTTGCTTCCTGTAAACATGTCATCGAGACCTTAGATCAACAATAGGACAGTTTATTGCTAAACTGGGTTCGTTCTTCGCTGGGCATTTCACCACCTTTCAGATCCTCAACTTGAAGCTACTGTAGGTAATCCTCAATCCACAATGGAGCCCAACATTTCTGTTGCTAAGCGAGAAATTCGTGAAGGGGGGTTTGGCTCCATTTTATGACTTCTGGGGCCACATTGCAGTTGTTACATTAGGAACACGTTCTCCCGAAGATGCTTTTGCAGGAGGCAACTGGAGTCTTTTGGTTTTCTTTTTCTTTTGAAGACGTTTCGCTTCTCATCCAAGAAGCTTCTTCAGCTCTGACAGAATGGTGGGGAAGGGAAGGATTGATACTCCTTGCAGACAGCTGGTCATTTGCATCCTTTTAGAGGATCGTGGAGACCACTTGGAGGTTTCTCTGTGTCCTCAGGGTCACCTGAGTGGTGCAAATGGTTCCTGTAGTCCGCAATTTTTCCTCTGGAAATCTATTCCTATTCCAACACCATTCAAAGGGTGTTCATCCCAAATTGTATAACTAGACGTCTGTAGAGATTCTCAGTCATGCAGGTCCTGGTTGTCCCAAAGCAGGGGTGAAATCCAGCAGGTTCTGACAGGTTCTGGCAAAACGGTAGCGGAAATTTTGAGTGGTTTGGAGAACTGGCAAATACTGTACCACCCGTGGCTGGCCCCAGAGTGGGGTGGGAATGGAGATTTTGCAATAACTTTCCCCCAGGACTGGGGTGGGAATGGAGATTTTGCAGTATCCTTCCCCTGCCATGCCCACAGTGAGAATAGAATAGAATAGAATAGAATAGAATAGAATAGAATAGAATAGAATAGAATAGAATAGAATAGAATAGAATAGAATAGAAGAAAGGGAAGGGAAGAGAAGAGAAGGGAAGGGAAGGGAAGGGAAGGGAAGGGAAGGGAAGGGAAGGGAAGGGAAGGGAAGGGAGGGGAGGGGAGGGGAAGGGAAGGGAAGGGAACAACAGAACAGAACAGAATAAAGGGAAGGGAGGGGAGGGGAGGGGGAAGGGAAGGGAAGGGAAGGGAAGGGAAGGGAAGGGAAGGGAAGGGAGGGGAGAGGAGAGGAGAGGAGAGGAGAGGAGAGGAGAGGAGAGGAGAGGAGAGGAGAGGAGAGGAGAGGAGAGGAGAGGAGAGGAGAGGAGAGGAGAGTTGGAAGGGACCTTGGAGGTCTTCTAGTCCAACCCCCTGCCCAGGCAGGAAACCCTACACCACTTCAGACAAATGGTTATACAACATCTTCTTTAAAACTTCCAGTGTAGGAGCATTCACAACTTCTGGAGGCAAGTTGTTCCACTGATTCATTGTTCTGACTGTCAGGAAATTTCTCCTTAGTTCTAGGTTGCTTCTCTCCTTGATAGGTTTCCTATCGTTCTAACCAGAATCAAAGCAAATCGCAGAGGGAAGAAAGGAACGGAAGCGGAGAGTTTGTGTGCATTTCCAGAAACGTAGATCTTTGCACAATCACTGCAGTACAAATGATTATTATTTTTTTCTGGGGCAAGCGAAGAGATGTCCCACCCTTTTCTAAAGAGGCAACCGCCACCCCCACTGCGGTGATCTGAGCTAGATATTTTCTGAGATGCCAGCTTTTAGCCGGGATGGAGAGAATGTAGATTCAGCAAAGCAGAGGCAGAAATCTGCAAAAAAAATCTATGCTTTTCCATCAAAAAAAAAAAAAAAAAAAAAAAAAAACCTGCATTCCTTTTGCAAATCCACCAAGGTTCGGGGAAGTTTGTCAGCCACCTGAAATTGTCCTGTATGCCAAGATTTCCCAGGAGGAATGAAATGGGGTCAATTATGACAACCATATGGTAATTCCGACATTCAGAAAAGCCAGGGCAGATAGAGGAAGGGGAGGGGGGTCACAGGGGTGGGAGATAAGCTAAATTTAGCACCCAGAGGTGGCCAGACTTTCTCAGAATAAACATCAAGCCAGAGGCATAGAGAAATAAAAGGACGAGATTTCATTTCAGCTGGCAATTTAATATCCTGCTGTAGACTTAGCTAGCAAAGACCGTCAAAAGCATGTTGTATTCACAATAAAACCAAATATCCCAGTTCCAGGGTACCAGCACAACAAGATACGAAAAGAGAAACGATGCACGATACGTCTACCCTCCTTTAATCATTATTTTGTTCATCTGCACTACATCCTACAACATCTTGAATCTCCAAAGACCTGCGCAAGGGTTCTCTTTGTAGTCTTTAGTTCAGCATTCATTATCATTTATTTTATTTTATTTATTTTATTATTCGTATTTCTATGCCGCCCACGCTCTGAGGACTCTGGGCGGCTTACACCAAAGACAGTATACTAAGTAGCATATTGCCTCCCAACAATCTGGGTCCTCATTTTACCCACCTCGGAAGGATGGAAGGCTGAGTCAACCTTGAGCCGGTGAGATTTGATCCGCTGACCTGCTGAACTAGCAGTCAGCTGAAGTAGCTGCAGTACTGCACTCTAACCACTGCGCCACCTCGGCTCATTATCATTCCACTCTTCTAACTAAGCTCAACCAGCTACAGGTACCTGAACACACTTGTAAATGGATTATAAGCTTCCTAACAAACAGGAAGCAGCAGATGTAGCTAAGCAGAATCACATCAGATACCTGTACCATTAGCACAGGGGCCCCCTCAAGGCTGTGTGCTCTCCCCACTTCTCTTCTCTCTGTATACCAATGACTGTATCTCTAACGATCCACCTGTTAAAGTATTGAAGTTCGCAGATGACACAACAGTGATCGGTCTCATTCGAGACAATGATGAATCCGCATACAGACGGGAGGTTGAACAACTAGCCTCGTGGTGCGACCGGAACAATCTGGAACTGAACACACTCAAAACCGTAGAAATGGTGGTGGACTTTAGGAGAAACCCTTCCATACTTCCACCTCTCACAATACTAGACAACACAGTATCACCAGTAGAGACCTTCAAATTTCTAGGTTCTACCATATTGCAAGATCTAAAATGGACACCCAACATCAAAAATGTCATCAAAAAAGCACAACAAAGAATGTTCTTTCTGCACCAACTCAGGAAGCTCAAACTGCCCAAGGAGCTGCTGATCCAGTTTTACAGAGGAATTATTTAATCTGTCATCTGCACCTCTATAACTGTCTGGTTTGGTTCTGCAACCCAACAAGACAGAGACAGACTTCAGAGGATAATTAGAACTGCAGAAAAAACAATGGCTACCAACCTGCCTTCCATTGAGGACCTGTATACTGCACGAGTCAAAAAGAGGGCTGGGAAAATATTTACAAACCCCTCACATCCTGGACATAAACTCTTTCAACTCCTACCCTCAAAACGATGCTATAGAGCACTGCACACAACAACAACTAGACACAAGGACAGTTTTTTTTCCCACATGCCATCACTCTGCTAAACAAATAATTCCCTCAACACTGTCAAACTATTCACTAAGTCTGCATTACTATTAATCTTCTCATAGTTCCTATCACCCATCTCCTCCCACTTATGTCTGTATGACTGTAACCTTGTTGCTGGTACCCTTACGATTTATATTGACTGTTTCCCTATGACTATCATTAAGTGTTGTACCTTATGATTCTTGATGAACGTATCTTTTCTTTTATGTACACTGAGAGCATATGCACCAAAGACAAATTCCTTGTGTGTCCAATCACACTTGGCCAATAAAAAATTCTATTCTATTCTATTCTATTCTATTCTATTCTATTCTATTCTATTCTATTCTAGTCTAGTCTATTCTAGTCTAGTCTAGTCTAGTCTAGTCTAGTCTAGTCTAGTCTAGTCTAGTCTAGTCTAGTCTAGTCTAGTCTATTTCTATTTCTATTTCTATTTCTATTTCTATTTCTATTTCTATTTCTATTCTATTCTATTCTATTTTATTCTATTCTATTCATTTGCTTTTTTCTACTCAGATAGTGGGCTGACAAATATATTCATACAACATGTTTAGCCAACATGGAAAGCCCAACTGATGGCATTCATTCATACCACATGCTTTCTTGGGTCAGGGTTAGCTTTTCGTGGCTCAATGCATTGCGGGGACCCCAGTTAATTTATGGCTTCGCATATCTTGGATGTCCTGCAAGTGGTTAATTTCATGACTGGGAACAATCTGTTATACGAACGTAGCCAAAGAGACACTGTTAAATTTGCCAATCTGAATAGCAAACGAGAGAAGGAAGCCAGAGCTCAGACATTCGTTGGACAGATGGGCAAATCCTTGTATGAAAACTCATGGCATCGTATCAATGGAACAGCTAGAAAAAGCAGTGGGTTTTTTTCTGGGAAAGGACATATGGAAAGAAAAACAGAAGAGAAGAGGTTAAGGGTTCGTCAGAGGAGGAGAGAAAATAGCTGAACTATGATTTGGGGCAAAGCTGAAATGTGGGTCATGGAAACTGGAATGATACGGTCTGAAAAATGGGACGCTTCAAGATAGAAGAGGAGAAGAATGGAACATAATCTAGAATAGAACAGAATTCTTTATTGGCCAGGTGTGATTGGACACACAAGGAATTTGTCTTTGGTGCATATGCTCTCAGCGTACATAAAGAAAAAATAAAATACATTTGTCAAGAATCATAAGGTACAACACTTAGTCATAGTCATAGGATACTAAATAAGCAAACAAAAATCATACTAGGAAATTAAATAAAACAATATAAATCATAGAGATACAAGCAATAAGGTTATAGTCATGAGTGGGAGGAGATGGGTGATAGGAACGATGAGAAGATTAATAGTAATGCAGATTTAGTGAAAACTATTCACTTTGACAGTGTTGTGGGAATTAGTTGTTTAGCAGAGTGATGGCATTCGGGAAAAAAATGTCCTTGTGTCTAGTTGTTCTGGTGTGCAGTGCTCTATAGAGTCGTTTTGAGGGTAGGGGTTGAAACAGTTTATGTCCAGGATGTGAAGGGTCTGTAGCAGCGGTGAAATCCAGCAGGTTCTGACAGGTTCTGAAGAACCGGTAGCGGAAATTTTGAGTAGTTCAGAGAACCGGCAAATACTACCTCTGGCTGGCCCCAGAGTGGGGTGGGAATGAAGATTTTGCAATATCCTTCCCCTGGAGTGGAGAGGGAATGGGCATTTTGCAGTATCCTTCCCCTGCAGTGGGGAGGGAATGGGGATTTTGCAGTATCCTTCCCCTGCAGTGGGGAGGGAATGGGGATTTTGCAGCATCCTTCCCCTGGAGTGGGGAGGGAATGAAGATTTTGCAGTATCCTTCCCCTGCCACGCTCACCGAGCCACACTACGCCCATCAAGCCACGCCCACAGAACTGGTAGTAAAATAATTTGAATTTCACCACTGGAATTGTGTAGATATTTTCACAGCCCTCTAGAGAAGAGCGCTAAGAATAAGGGCTAGAAACTTGGAGAAACCTTTCTTTAAATAGGCAGCGATCCAGAAACCTTAACTGCTTGGAATTGGGCCACACCGCTCCTGCAGCAGAAGTCGAAGTAAATTCACATCCAAAAGGAACAAAGCTCTGAAGGAGGTTTAGAGTTGTTGTTGGGGGTTTTTTTGTGGGTTTTTTTGACCTGTTTAAATCTTTGAAAGCGCCTCAGGTGCGGAGCCAGAGAAGGAGAGTCAGATGCAAAGAGGAAGGCGCCTCTGGATGAGAAAAATCAGGACTGTATCTCGGACTTTTACATTTTATGTACTCCTTTTAGCTTTTAATATTTTATTTGTACAACACGAAGGAAGAGGGGTGGTTTTAAAATTTGAGGAAAATAATAAGAATAATAAAAACCTCTCCAAGGGTAAAGGCAGCCAAGGCAATTTGCAAAATTTGCATAATCCCGTCTGCAAGGAGGTCACCAAAGCGAGGAGAAGGCAGGTAATCTTGGAGGCCATGTGCGTTTCTTCCCTGAAGCTCACCTCCAGGTGGGATGCCAACCAAAGCTGGCCAAGAAAGAAGAAGATATGTTGCCCCTCCTGATTGTGCAATCAATCCCCCCCCCCCATGCACCAAAATCTGGAGCAAAAAATGCTATGGCTTCTGATCCCATTTAGACTTAGAAAGAAGGTTCTGGAAGGTAAGAAGGCATGGAAGAATTCAAGCCCATCTCTCTCTGTTCCTCGCTCTCCCTCTACCCCTCTATCCCTCCCTCTCCCTCTCCCTCCCTCCCAACTTCTCTCTCCCCCTTTCTCTTTCCCTCTCCCTCCCTCTCTCCCTCCCTCTCCGTCCCTGCCTCTCCCTCTCTCCTTCTCCCTCCTCCCTCTCAACCTCTTCCTCCCTCTCCCTCTCTTTCCCTCCCTCCCTCTCCCTCTCCTCCCTCTCAACTCTTCCTCCCTCTCTCCCTCTTCTTTCACTCCCTCTCCCTCCCTCCCAACCTCTCTCCCCCCTTTCTCTTTCCCTCTCTCTCCCTGCCTCTCCCTCTCTCCTTCTCTCTCCTCCCTCTCAACCTCTTCCTCCCTCTCCCTCTCTCCCTCTTCTTTCACTCCCTCTCCCTCCCTCCCAACCTCTCTCTCCCCCTTTCTCTTTCCCTCTCTCTCCCTGCCTCTCCCTCTCTCCTTCTCTCTCCTCCCTCTCAACCTCTTCCTCCCTCTCCCTCTCTCTCTTCTTTCACTCCCTCTCCCTCCCTCCCAACCTCTCTCTCTCCCTTTCTCTTTCCCTCTCTCTCCCTGCCTCTCCCTCTCTCCTTCTCTCTCCTCCCTCTCAACCTCTTCCTCCCTCTCCCTCTCTCGCTTTCCCTCCCCCTCTCTCCCTCCCTCCCTCTCCCCCTGCCTCTCCCTCTCTCCCCCATCTCAACCTCTTCCTCTCTCTCTCTGTCTCTTTCCTTCCCTCTCCCTCTCCCTCCCTCTCCCTCTCCCTCTCTCCAAGAAGTGGTTTGCATTCAGCCAGACTGTGGTTCTTCTGGCTTTGTAGCGATCGCACGTCTGGCAGTGACAGTTCAAAACTCTGATTTTCATTTGACTTGGCACGCCCTGCATTCCCGTTGCCCCATTCTAGCACGCGGCAAACAAGCACACCATCCAGAGGTGCTGTTTTCTCTTTGCATTGATTTCTCTCCCTCGGTGTCCCTGTTTCCTGGTCTGAAACAACCCTCCCCCCCACCCCCAGCCTGGATCAATTCCCTTGGGACGGAACTGCCACATGCTGGGCTAGATGGAGAGACCACCAGGAGAGGAAAGATAGCAAGGGAATATATTCTTTTACAGATACCCTTTTGAGATCTTGCAAGTTAGGACGAGAACACAGCCACAGCGTCTGTGATCTTTCTGTCTACATTTTCTTCTCTGCAGAAACCCCCCCCCAAAAAAAACCCTCCTCTCCCTTCTCCATGGAATAATTAAAAATGCACCATAAACCATTTAGCATGATGCAAGTCTCTCACCTTGACAGGAAAAAAAAAAAAAAAGCTCAGAAAAAGGAACCTGAGAACCGGCTGCAGAGAAACATCAGCAAAATGTACGGATACGGAGCTTCTTAAACCTCTTCCAGATGTAGATCAAAAATCAGGCAAAGAAAAGACATTACGCAGATTAACAGAGTTGGAAGGGACCTTAAAGGTCATCTAGTCCAACCCCCAAGGGTCTCCCTTCACCATTTCTGACAAATGGCAGTCCAGTCTCTTCTTGAAAGCCTCCAGTGATGAAGCTCCCACAATGTCTGAAGGCAACTTCGGTTCCATTGATTGATTGATTGTTCTCACTGTCAGAAAATTTCTCCTTATTTCTAGGTTGAATCTCTCCTTGTTTGGTTTCCATCCATTATTCCTTCTCTGGCCTTCAGGTGCTTTGGAAAATAGTTTGACCCCCCCCCTCTCTGTGGCAGCCCCTCAAATATTGGAAGACTGCTATCATGTCTCCCCTGGTCCTTCTCTTCACTACACTAATAATGCCAAGTACTTGCAATCATTCATCGTATATTTTAGCCTCCAGGCCTCTAATCATCCTGGTTGCTCTTCTCTGCACTCTTTCTAGAGTCTCAACATCTTTTTTTATAGTGTGGTGACCAAAACTGGATGCAGTACTCTAGGTGTGGTCTTACTAAGGCTTTATAGAGTGGTATTAGTTCCTCCCTTGATCTTGACTATATCTCTCTGTTAATGCAACTTCCTTAAGTCCAACTCAGCTCCTAATGTCTACATTCGCCTGTCCTTTCTCTTTTGCCACTAAGTAGAAGTATCTGGTAATTGTTTTCTTGGCAGCTGGTTTTTTCATCTTCCCAGGCCAGGCTGAATCTCCAGGTGGTCTCCCATCCTCGAACTAACCAAATCAAAACCCCTTTTTAAGGTATCACAGAAGACAGGAAGCTCCTCCGTCCACTCAACTCTAAGGAAGCGGAGGTGATTCAGCACAATCAAATTTGCAAGATTCTGTTAATTTAGCCGGTCTAAAACTAATTTGAGCTTCCTGTGAAGTTGATTCCTTGGTTTTTCCTCCATCCCCAGCCAACATTTGATGGCAGGTGATCTGTCCCCGTCTACACACACACACAAACACAGCCAGCCGAGGGTTAAGAAAGTACTTGGCACGCACACAGGTCGTTATCTCAAACTTGGCAACAATATAAGCACCGTCTGCCAAGAGCTTTACTGCAACAGATAACATAAAATTACATACGCATTGCAAATAGTCCAGCAAAACAATATCCCTTCGGCAGCTTCAGACGTTGTTCAAGTGACTAGCCAGAGTTATTTTTTGTTCGTCACAGAGTTTTACCAGCCACCACCCTCTCTTATATAGTCTCTGGGGTGTGGTCCAGTGACTCAGTTCTAATCCCTAGCACGCCTCCTTAACTGCTGCAACCGTTTATCACGCCTTCGTTGGCGTGCATCCAGGAATGATGGCTCTCCTTCCTCGCTCTCATCTGAGACACCTGGCTCCTGGCTAATCTCCTCTCCCTCGGCCGGCACCTGAGACAGTGCCAGAGGGGAGGGGCCTGGAGAGGGAGGCCTGGCTGACTCCTCTCCCTCATGTTCGGAACCTTCTTCCTCTGATGAGATAGGCTCAGAGGGCGGGGCCACAACAGCAGGACTGGTTGCGGACACACCTGTACTCTAGAGGTAACAGTAACATAGTTGGAAGGGACCTTGGAGGTCATCTAGTCCAACCCCCTGCTCACTCAGGAGACCGCTATCCAAAAACTGTAGTTAAAGGATGCAAGCAAGCCACAGGAACTGAGTGCTGGCTAAATTTCTATCAAACTCCCTTCAGTCGGAATGCAGTCCTATTTTCCACAAAACAACTCCGCTCCAAACTGGGAGACGAGACGTGGATGAAAAATCAACTATTTAAATCCAGCCTTCCTTGATGGCTGATTTGAGCAGCTGATTTAAATCACGGTGATTTAAATCCATCTTTGCCTCTGGCATAGCTGCAAAGATGATGGGAAAGGGGCGCTGGGAGAGAGGGAGGAAATATATATATCTATATCTCTTTTGCAAACTTTTGCTTGGTGTAGTTTTTGCAACCGCAGCCCTGGCCATCAATTACTCTGCAAAGCCTTGGCAGGAGACTGCAAAAGGGCAGTGGCTATGCTTTAAAAACCAAACCAGAGAGAAATAAGAACGTTTGCCATTCTCTTCACAGAGATGGACCAAAAAGTTGGCAACTTTTGGAGAATGGAGTGGAGTGGAGTGGAGTGGAGTGGAGTGGAGTGGAGTGGAGTGGAATGGAATGGAATGGAATGGAATGGAATAGAATAGAATAGAATAGAATAGAATAGAATAGAATAGAATAGAATAGAATAGAATAGAATAGAATAGAATAGAATAGAATAGAATAGAATAGAATAGAATAGAATAGAATAGAATAGAATAACAAAGTTGGAAGGGACCTTGGAGGTCTTTTAGTCCAACCCCCTGCCCAGGCAGGAAACCCTACACCACTTCAGACAAATAGTTATCCAACCTCTTCTTAAAAACCTCCAGTGTTGGAGCATTCACAACTTCTGGAGGCAAGTTGTTCCACTTATTAATTGTTCCAACTGTTAGGAAATTTCTCCTTAGTTCTAAGTTGCTTCTCTCCTTGATTAGTTTCCACCCATTGCTTCTTGTCCTGCCCTCAGGAGAATAGCTTGACTCCTTCTTCTTTGTGGCAGCCCCTGAGATATTGGAACACTGCTATCATGTCTCCCCTAGTCCTTCTTTTCATCAAACTAAACATACCCAGTTCCTGCAACTGTTCTTCATATGTTTTAGCCTCCAGTCCCCCTAATCCTCTTTCTTGCTCTTCTCTGTACTCTTTCTAGAGTCTCCACATCTTTTTTACATCATGGCGACCAAAACTGGATGCCGGATTCCAAGTGTGGCCTTACCAAGGCATTATAAAGTGGTATTAACACTTCACATGATCTTGATTCTATCCCTCTGTTTATGCAACCTAGAACTGTGTTGGCTTTTTTGGCAGCTGCTGCACACGGCTGGCTCATATCTAAATGGTTGTCCACTAGGACTCCAAGATCCCTCTCACAGTTACTACTATTGAGCAAGGTACCGCCTATACTGTACCTGTGCATTTTGCTTTTCTTGCCTAAAGACTTCAGAAATGGAGAGAGGCATTCAGGAGATTTTTGCCTCTCAAAATCATAACCAAGGGGACAGTGAAAGTCACAAATGTTTTATTTATCTCCTCAATATTTCAATATTTGTCAGTCCCTTTGACTTGTTGGGGGGGGGAACCTTCAAAGATTAAATCAGTAAATCAAATCTTCTTGTAAGAGAGGTCCTCTATTTTGGCAGACGTGAAAAAGAGTTGTTGCATTGGTTAACTGTGACTGATGTCTTAATGTGTGTGTTTTTTTCCCCACCTTAAAACGAAGGAGATCGACTGCAGAAACAGAATAAACCGGGAGTATCAATCTGTTAGGGACCATCAGAAATTTCTTGGATAAAATTTAATCAGAGGTTGTGTTTACTTATCTGTCTCAACCTGTGATAACCAAACTATTTTCCACTTTGTGACTGGGGAACAGGAATGTCCTTCTTCGTCCTCTCTTATGCGAGTGGGAATTTTTAAAAAATCTTCTTTACTGAGTGCTTCCCCAGAGATGGAAGGGGAGAAATTATATGCAGTGAAAAAAATAAAAAAAGGAAAGAGGCACGTCAATTTTCATATACCCCATTGGTGGGATGGTGTTTCTTTTTCCTTCACTTGTTGAATTATTTTGGGAATTAGGCTTGGAAAAGGTGTCGGATAAAGGGATCATGGAGAATTGGGACAGGATATTGCAAGGGCTAATGCAACGATGAAGGTTATTGTATGACACATTTGATGATTCTCTTCTATGGAAATTAGGACTAGATGCTTGCATTTAATTCTGTGTCTGCATGTGTGTGTCCTTGCAAAACAGGAAGACCTATAGAAGAGGAGTTTTGTAGCTCAGGATTGAACTGTGGAGTCTTTGGTGTTCCCTGAACTTGTTTGTCTTCTTGTAGACAATTTCATGACCCCACTAGGTAGCATCATCAGTGCTAGAAGAGAGCTGTCAGGTTTCCATGGATGCCTTAATTAAATCATGAGCCTTGAGTCCTAATCATGACCCTGTTTTCCCCCTCCCCCCAGGATGTGTCATCAATCACATTTGCCAATAGAGCAATTTCGTGGGTTGTAGAGATCACTCCCTTCCGGTTTCTGTAGGTAAGCCTGGGAGACAGCCTTGAGAAAGATATGTCTGGAATGTGCTCCTGTCTTGGGCTGCCGTGTTGCTTTGTCAGTTTCCCTTCCTCCTTGCCTATGGCAACTTGAGAACAGGCCAGGGATGCTTTGCGAGTTGACAGGAGCAGGGTTTGCAGAGATGACAATGATGATGATAATGATATAATGGAGGAGGAGGAAGAAGAGGAGGAGGAGGAGGAGGAGGACTGTGAGGTCCTTGGTTCTTTCTGAGCTTGGTTGTTTTCTTGCATATGCTTAATTGCCCAACTAGGTCACAAAATCCGATCAGCCCTGATGAAGCTACTAAAGGTATCTTCATGAAGGCTTCAGCCAAGGAAATCCTCTGCAAAGGCTGGAGGAAACAGAGAAGCTTCTTCTCTAACAATGATTGCTAAGGTTTTGTGGGAAACTACTTGTAAGTGTTCAAAGCACATCTGTCTGATGCACAAGAGAAAACAGTGTTTCTTGAACTTCGCAGCTGTGTTCTCTGAAAGTTATTATCATTCTAGTCGTTGCCACATTCTGTGCTTTTGTTTGGCTGACCGCGATAGGCAGTCACATATTGATTTATAAATAACCACAGTTAAAAGCCATTTCTGCCTTTTGACCAAACTCAACCCTCTAGGCCAGAGGTCTGCAACCTTAAACACTCAAAGAGCCATTTGGATCCATTTCCCACAGGGAAAAAAAAACACCGGGAGCCACAAAACTTGGTTGGGCGTGGCCAACTCCACGTCACTCACTTCCACCAGTCACATGACCACCCTCCCCCCAGCCATGCCTACCCAGCCGGTCATCAGGGCAGAGAACCAGTTGTTAAAAAACACCAAGAACCACAAAATCCTTTCGACATATCTCTCTCTCCCCTCCCTCGCTCTCTCCCCCCTTTCTCTGTATCTCTCTATGTCTCTCTCTCCCTCTCTCTGTATCTCTCTGTCTCTCTCTCTCTCTCTCTCTCTCTGTATCTCTCTATGTCTCTCTCTCTCCCTCTCTCTGTATCTCTCTATGTCTCTCTCTCTCCCTCTCTCTGTATCTCTCTATGTCTCTCTCTCCCTCTCTCTGTATCTCTGTCTCTCTCTCTCCCTCTCTCTGTATCTCTCTGTCTCTCTCTCCCTCTCTCTGTATCTCTCTATGTCTCTCTCTCCCTCTCTCTGTATCTCTCTATGTCTCTCTCTCCCTCTCTCTGTATCTCTCTGTCTCTCTCTCCCTCTCTCTGTATCTCTCTGTCTCTGCCCTGGCCGCTTCTCCATCCCCCATCGTTGCCCTTATCTTCTCAGGCCAGGCGAGGAATGACTGGGAGGGGAGGGAGAGGGGTGGGGCCAGCCAGTGGTGGGATCACCCGACAGGGAGCCACAGCAGAGGGCCCAAAGAGCCACATGCAGCTCCAGAGCCACAGGTTGCTGACCCCGGCTCTAGGCAAAAACACACACCAATTTGTGAGGGCATCACCCTTTCCAATCTTGAATTCATACGTTTTCCTTTTTCCCCGGATGCCGATCGGCTTTCTTTCCTTGCTTACCGCGGCTCTGAATGTGTATTGCTTTGATTTTTCTGAATTTTCGGCTATTGAAAACAACCCTCTTCACCATATGCCGCTGGTCTTGGAAGCCAGGAAGGGAGAACTCCCTTATCACCACAAGGGTCTACTTGGTGTAAATTATGTTTACGGTGTTCCATTTGCGCAAATAAGATTTGCCCTTCTGACTCTCAGAAACGTTTCTTCCCCCTGGCCTGGATCTTGGCAAGCAAATGTTCTTGAAATTGTAAAGAACGTTGCTCGAAAATTGCAAAGGATCACAACATCCATGGCTTCCCTAAAAGGTAAAAGACACCCCAATAATTTTCTCCCTTGGAGTCCCTTTTTTTCGGTAGGAATGCTTGCAGCAGATTAAGCCTCGAGTTGATTAAATAAAGCAGTGTCTAACAAGGGTAATCCAGAGATAATTTCAGTCATTTAAACACAGTTTCATCACCACCAAGTAGGGGTTTCTTTTTTTTTTTCCTCCCTTCTATTTAACTGTCTTAATTCTTTCACCGCTTTCTGCTTTGCAAATTGGCTCAGATAAAGGAATTGACATTCAGCCCTCATTTCTGTATAAAGTTCATTTTGTCTTTGTTTAAAAAAAAACCACACAACCAAACCCCACAGCTCTGGAGTGAAGGAAGGAAAACCCATGTGGAATGCAGTAGAAAGAAAACTTTTCTGGTGTTTTGTTCCTAGATTTCTTCCTTCTTTTTCTTTTTGAATGTACCTGGGAATAGATCTCCAGCCTTTCCCTCCTATTAGAAACACCCTGATCTGCTCTTAATCTCCCTCCAGATCCGTGATGGAATTCAAAATATTTTACTACCGGTTCTGTGGGAAGGAAGGAAAACAGTGTGAAAGGAAGGAAGGAAGAACAGGAAAGAAAGAAAGAGAAAGAAAGAAAGAAAGAAAGAAAGAAAGAAAGAAAGAAAGAAAGGGAGGGAGGGAGGGAGGGAGGGAGGGAGGGAGGGAGGGAGGGAAGGAAGGAAGGAAGGAAGGAAGGAAGGAAGGAAGGAAAACAGTGAGGAAGGAGGGAAGAAAGGAAGGAAAACAGTGAGGAAGGAAGAAAAGAAAGAAAGAAGGAAGGAAGGAAGGAAGGAAGGAAGGACAGGAAGGAAGGAGGAAAGGAAAAATAGCAAGGGAGGGAAGAAAGGAAGGAAAACAGTGAGGAAGGAAGAACAAAAAGAAAGAAAGAAAGAAAGAAAGAAAGAAAGAAAGAAAGAAAGAAAGAAAGAAAGAAAGAAAGAAAGAAAGAAGGCAGGCATAATTTTGAAAAGCCCAAAGATCAATTCATCTTAAATTATAAACCAAATATCATTCCCAACAATGAACCCAGATTAAGCATAAAACAGCTCATTTTTTTTTCAGCGGGAATGACAGAAACCATTGCTGATGGACTAATTAAGTCCATTATTCGGCTTTCTTAGAGTCACGACTAGAGAACGCTGCGATGTGATTCGAGACTTTCCCTTTGAAAATACAAAAGGCAGCAATTATCCCTCAGCTGTCTATACATTTCTTTTTTCTTTTTTTTTTCATCCTAGCTGATCAGCATGAATACTTTTCAAACATTTATTTCATTGTTTTAATCCAATTAAGTTTTGCCTCTGTTCTTCCAAGAAGGGTTTTGCATCTTTAATTGCTTGACGGAAGGAAGCTACGTTCTCTCCAAAGTTAGAGCGGATAGGAAGCGATGGGGAAAATTCGGAGGGCTAATACTTCTCTTCATTCTGGAGGAGTGAAAACGCAGAAGGAAGAAAACCTCAGCAGCAATGGAAGCAACAACCAGAAAACAACCCAGCCTGTCAAATTTTACAGCACCAGATTAAGGCCAACTGGTGCCTTAAACCAGCGGTGAAATCTACTTACCTTCCTTTTACCGGTTCAGAAGTGCACGCACTGCACACCTTCAGAAGTGCATGCATGTGCACGTGACATGTGTGACATGTATGACATGTGTGCGTGCACCTTCTGAGCATGGGCAAAACCTTCTGCGCATGCAGAAGGTTAAACCAGGAAGTAATGACACCCGGGCGGCAAATCGCTACCGGATCGCTGAACCACAGGAAAAAATCACCACCGGATTGGGCGATCCGGTCTGATCCAAGAGCATTTCACCCCTGCCTTAAGCAGAGCTCAACAATGGCGTCTCTCAACAGAAGCAAAATCCCCATGCCATGAAATTGCGGGGGGGAATGTGATCTCTTGCACCTTCAAACCAAACTTTTAAATTTTAGTCTTCGCCGTGGCAAAGAAGTCTCCATTGTGGATGTAAGTCGAGGACTACCTGTATTTGCCTAACCCGGGTCCTTGGCAAGGATTCTTTGGTGGACAAAAATGCCAAATCTAATCTGGTTGATCTGTACAATGAACAATAACAACGGTGCAATCCCAAAACAACTGGAATGACAGAATAACAGAGTTTGGAAGGAACCTTGGTCCAACCTCATGGAGGAAACCCTATACCACTTCAGATAAATGTTTGTCCAATCTCTTCTTAAAAACTTCCAGTGTTGGAGCATTCACAACTTCTGGAGGCAAGTTGTTCCACTGATTAATCGTTCTAACTGTCGGGAAAGTTCTCCTTAGTTCTAGGTTGCTTTTCTCCTTGCTTAGTTTCCACCCGTTGCTTCTTGTCCTGCCCTCAGGTGCTTTGGAGAATCGCTTGTCTCCCTTTTCTTTGTGGCAGCCCCTGAGATATTGGAACCCTGCTATCATGTCTCCCCTGGTCCTTCTCTTCATTAAACTAGACATACCCAGTTCCTGCAACCGTTCTTCTTATGTTTTAGCCTCCAAATCCCCTAATCATCTTTGTTGCTCTTCTCTGCACTCCTTCTAGAGTCTCAACAACTTGTTTTACATCGTGGCGACCAAAGCTGGATGCAGCACCACCTGAACATCATTGGCATTGACAAAACCATCACCAGTCAATTGCAAACTGCAGTTTTGCTGGGAATTGCAAAAGGCAGTTTTGCTGGGAATTGCAAAAGGCGGTTTTTTTACTGGGAATCCTGCGATGAGGCCTTTAACACAATCAGGTATGCCAGGTTTCTTGGAAAGGACTGGATAGGGAGATAAAAGTGCCCCATCCAATCTGAACTTCGCGCTGACTTTGTGACTAGCCGTAGCCACCCCGTGGAAAACCTAATCCTGATGTGGATTTAGCAGAAAGCATCCTCTCACTTTTGATTTACAGTTTAGAAAGGAAAGACGTGCCTGCCGCAAGCGAGAATATTTTTGCAGGGTTATAATTGCTTCTCTCAGCAGCAGCGTGTCGGGATCTCTGTCTTTGAACTAGCACCGTGGCCTTCCTAAAAAGGAATTTAGGAGGGATGCAGACAATTATGGAGAGGCCATCTTTAGATAGTCCCCACCATGACTTCATGTAAGAGTACATTCTATGGAGAACCAGAAGGAGAGGATGAATACCTGTCATTTCCTGATTACAAAGGCGTAGGAATGGAAGGGGGCCTCTCTTTGTTCGAAGAATATTTGAATACTCAGTTCTCCTAAGTCAATAACCGTGGTAAGATCGTCTGTTCTTCTTACATTCTTTGCTTTCATGTTGGGTTGTTTGTTTGTGTAGTTTTAAATGCTAAACAAATAATTCCCTCAACCCTGTCAAACTATTCACTAAGTCTGCACTACTATTCATCTTCTCATCGTTCCTATCACCCATCTCCTCCCACGTATGACTGTATGACTGTAACTTTGTTGCTGGTATCCTTACGATTTATATTGATATTGTTTCCTGATTGTTTATTTGTTCCCTATGACTATCATTAAGTGTGGTGCCTTATGATTCTTGATGAACATATCTTTTCTTTTATGTACACTAAGAGCAGATGCACCAAGACAAATTCCTTGTGTGTCCAATCATACTTGGCCAATAAAGAATTCTATTCTATTCTATTCTATTCTATTCTATTCTATTCTATTCTATTCTATTCTATTCTATTCTATTCTATTCTATTCTATTCTATTCTATTCGTCTATTCTAGTCTAATCTAGTCTATCCTATCCTATCCTATCCTATCCTATCCTATCCTATCCTATCCTATCCTATCCTATCCTATCCTATCCTATCCTATCCTATCCTATCCTATTCTACTTCTATTATTATTCTACTCTACTCTACTCTACTCTACTCTACTCTACTCTACTCTACTCTACTCTACTCTACTCTTCTAGTCTAGTCTAGTCTAGTCTAGTCTAGTCTAGTCTAGTCTAGTCTACTCTATCCTATCCTATCCTATCCTATCCTATCCTATCCTATCCTATCCTATCCTATCCTATCCTATCCTATCCTATCCTACTTCTATTATTATTATTCTACTCTACTCTACTCTACTCTACTCTACTCTACTCTACTCTACTCTACTCTACTCTTCTCTTCTCTTCTCTTCTCTTCTCTTCTCTTCTCTTCTCTTCTCTTCTATTCTATTCTATTCTATTCTAAATGTCTTTCTTTTTTTACTGATTGGGACTCAATTTTCAGCCCCCCACTCACTCCCCACAAACCAAGAAATTCATGCCGAGTTTCTTCTAAGCAAGTTCCTTTATTGTTTCTCACCTGCAGACGGAATCTTGACAAACTAAAGCGACAACTTGCATAATTAAGGCTACACTCTGAGCAGGGAAGGGCTTCAATAATTTTAGCAAGGGGTTCTCTGCCCAGTTGCTGGGTGGGCGTGGCCATGATGGGTGTGGCCTATTTGGCCTCCTGCACCACGAAGGCGGTAGCAAGGGGGAGTTTTTCTCCTCCCTGGGCTTCAGAGGCTTTCCTTGAGCTTCCAGGAGGACGAAAATTGTCTCCCCAGGCTCCCAAGGCCCTCTGGAGGCCGGAAACGGGCCTGTTTCCAGACTTCCTGAACTTCTGGTAGGCCCATTTGCACTCCCCGAGCCTGTGCGCACTTCCTGCACTTACCTGCATCCAAAACGGGCCGCATGGGAATTCCTGGGAGGGGCAGGGTGGGGTGGGTGGGGCCAGCCGGGAGTGGGATTTGGGGGTTTTCTGAACTGCACAGTCTTAGCTACAGGTTCTCCCGAACCCCTGCAAACCCCCAGCAGCCTGTTGTGACCCAGGCCCAAGTAGGTATTATCATACGCAATCGAAACAAACAGACTTTATTAGAACAGTTGAGAATTAACTCATTCTCAGCGTAGTCCAAACTAATTCAAAACAAATTCTTCATAACACAAATTCTTCAGCCTTATCACCAACCTTGGTCTAATTAGGCAACCTGCCAAAGGCTTCTCTTGGCAAAAGTTCAGAAGCAGAAGACGCCGACAAGAAATAAATGCAGCAAGACAAGAAACAAATCTATCAACGTTGTTTTCCGACAAAGAGCTCAAGAACTGTTGCTGGTCTTTTAAGCCTTATAAGAGGGGCCAATCATCTCTTGGCCTTACTCCCGAGTCATCCTCTCTGCTTTAGCTGCTCCTGCCTTCTGGCAGCTCTTCTCATGCTTGCACTAGGAACAGGCTCCTCCTGTTCCTCTGCCTCTCTACTGTCAGCCTCTGGAGGCTCCGAAGTCCGCACATCACTCCTCAATGGCCCTGGCCCCATCTCTGCCTCTGATGCAGAGCCCTCATCCGGGCCTTCCCCAGCCTCCAGGACTGGCCCCTGTTCTTCCTCAGCCTCCTCACTGTCCGACTCCGCTGCCAGCTCCTCAGGCTGCTGGCGGACCACAACACAGCCCACCCCTGACTCTGAGAACTTCTAGGGAGGAGCCATTTTAACTCTCCTTCTCTCAACCAAATGATCTAAACTTTGCTGTCTCTTGGTCCTCGGGAATGCAGCCCCTCCCTCTTGGGAATCCAGACTACATTCCACCACACCAATGAAGTCTTTAATGTTAGGCACCGTCATCTTTTTCCAAATTCTCCTTTCAAAGTTGGGGGACAGGGGCAGAGGGATCTGGGAGGTGGGAGGGGGGGGACATAATTTATCTGTGTGTCTCCAGGACTGAATTCTCCTTTAGTGGGAATAGGAATAAAGAACTACTAAAATAGACCTGATTTCTTTATATAAATGACAGCAGAAACCACAAAGGCTACAAATCCCGGAGAGAAGGCTATTCAACGAAAACAAGGCCCTTGCAGACCACTTCTGGGTTACCTCATCCCAGAATAAAGAATGCCATATTCCCCTCATGAAAATTTCTCTTCCCGGTGCGGTTTATTCATTATATCTTCCCTTTTTATTTTAATCAGACACTTGGATAACCTTTTGCTACTTGCAAACGTGCAGAAAGATTGCTCAGCATTCAGATGCATCCTGCTACTTCGGCCTGCTGAATTCCAGAAAAGGACAAAGACCTTGCATTTACCAGGCAAGGTCACAAGAAAAACAGAATAAAATAAAACTAGCTAAACGAAACTGCCTCTACTGTCTCTTTTTTTTCCCCCAACAACTTTCCCATGAATATCAGTCTGGTTTGATGTATTTCTTTAAGGCAAAGCGATGCTTTGCTACAAAGCAGTTAAAAAAACAACGTGAATCAATGCGTGAATATTCAAATCTCTATTAATTGATGCCTGTAACCCAAAGAATAAACAAAATGGGGGTTGTTTGTTTACCTCCCCATTCGCTTTTTAAAATAAATGCGGATTTGAAGCCAGCCTCTAATTAATTGCAACACCACTCATCCATTATTGCTGGTAATCAACCGAACCAATTCCATATTCTCGGGACAATCCTGTCGATGAAACAAAATATATACTCTGTGTCTTCCCTTAAATTCTCATTAATTTCATTCGGGAGCAATAGATTTTTATATACGGCACGCAGCGCAAGTCCAGAAGGTTGATTTTTCATAATGAGAAGTACCACACTGCGTTTTTGGAGGCCGGCTGGATGAGCAAGCTCCTCTTTAGCGTGGTTCCAATTATAGTCATTTTGATCCAAATCTCTTCCAATTATTGCAATTTTGATCTGCACCGTTGCTTTTCCAGGGACTAAAATAGCCAGGATAAAAAACGTAGGGTTCACACAGCACAGTGGCTTATTCGCCTTACTTACCAATCCTCAGCGAATGGGGGCTAGCAGCTATCTTCATTAACCATACCAACAAGAGCACCAAAGGCCCCAAGATCCAGGACATCTTCTATAAATCCTCATGGATCCCTGCAGTGATCTGGGCATGACATAACTCTGGAAAGAGAAAGAGAAAAACCCCAAAATGATGAAAGTGGCTTGATGCCAGGACAAAATTTAAGAGACCAGTTTATGACAGAAAGAGGGTGACTCAATCTTTGGATACTTCCAGATCTAAAGAGTTCAGTGTCTAAGCTCAGGTGATCAAGTCAGTCCTTGTTGTGGCCCGTACGCGGCCTGTGCAGCTAGTAGCTGATTCAGACAGTGAGGAGGCTGGTGTGGTGCAGCTGGCGCTCAAGTCGGACAGTGAGGAGGCTGGAGAAGATGTGGTGCCAGAGGCGGGGATTCAGCCAAGGCCTTCAGAACCTCCAGAAGCTCCCTTAAGTGAAGAGGAAGAAGAGGAGGAGCCTCTTCTCGATGCCTGGGCGCGCAGAGCTGCCAAAAGGCAGGAGTGGCTCCTCAGGAGGAGGTCTCCTCGAGAGTAAGCCTTGGGGCTAATTGGCCACTCCCTTAGCCTATTTAAGGAAGAACGCCGAATGAAGCAATTTGCAAGGAACAACTTCGTTCACTCTCCTTCGTGCCTTGATCTTAGTTCTCTGCAAATTGCTTCTGGGCTTTCTGCCAACCATAGTAAAATTAAGATTATTGATTCTTTGGATTCTTGCAGGCTGTTAAGAAAATTAATTAACAGCCTTTGTTTGAAGAAAAAACTGATTTTATTTTAGTAAACTAAGGTTTGTACAGACTTTGTGTGTGCTGCGTTCTTTGGGGTCCGTAGCTGGGGCAATGCAACAGCTCTAGGTTGCATTTCTCAACCCCACCATGGGCCAAGAGGCTTCCATCTAACATTAATGGAAGCCAAGCAAAGATGGAGAGGGATAAATAGAACATAAGAGAATGACAGAATTGGAAGGGACCTTGGAGGTCATTTAAACCAACCCCCGCTCAAGCAGGAAGCCCTATACCCATGATGGAGAACCTATGGCATGTGTGCTCCAGATGGCATGTAGAGCCCTCTCTACAGACATACCAGCCGTCACCCCAGCCCAGCTCCACCGCACAAGCGTGTCTACCTCCCGCCGGGCAGCTAGTCTTCGGGTCTCTGCTGAGTATACACGGGGGTGGGGGGGCAGGGCACATGCACGGGGACACGTGCGAATGCATGGGGAATGTGTGCGCATACGTGGGGCGCATGCACAGGGGTGCTCACATTGCATTTTGGGGGTTTGGGCACGGGCATGTGCATTCGCACATTTGCATGCACGCTTTGGGCACTCGGCACCAAAAAGGTTAATCATCATTGCCCTATACCATTTCAGACAAAAACGGCTGTCCAATCTCTTCTTAAAAACTTCCAATGGTGGAGAACCTACAACTTCTGGAGGCAAGTTGTTCCACTGATTAATTGTTCCAACTGTCAGGAAATGTCTCCTTAGTTCTAAGTTGCTTCTTTCCTTGATGAGTTTCCACCCATTGCTTCTTCTCCTGCCTTCAGGTGCTTTGGAGAATAGTTTGACTCCCTCTTCTTTGTGGCAACCCCTGAGATATTGGAACTCTGCTATCATGTCTCCCCTAGTCCTTCTTTTCATTAAACTAGACATATCCAGTTCATGCAAACATTGTTTGTATGCTTTAGACGCCAGTCCCCTAGAAGAGAGCCGAGGTGGCGCAGTGGTTAGGGTGCAGTACTGCAGCTACTTCAGCTGACTGCTAGTTCAGCAGATCAGCGGATCAAATCTCACCGGCTCAAGGTTGACTCAGCCTTCCATCCTTCCGAGGTGGATAAAATGAGGACCCAGATTGTTGGGGGCAATATCCTATTTAGTATACTGTCTTCGGTGTAAGCCGCCCAGAGTCCTCGGAGAGTGGATGGCATAGAAATAATAATAATAATAATAATAATAATAATAATAATAATAATAATAATAATAATAATAACGCTACCCCGCTATTTAGAAATTCTAAATTTGCCAGACTTGAACATTTTGACTCTCCAAAAAACCACCTTACTCAGAACAGCTTACATCCTCCGATGATACCTTAACAGTTCCTAGGTCCTTGGTTAAGACTCGAGCTGCTGAGCTATTAACCAGCCTCAAAGGCTGTGAATCTCACTAAAGATTAAATAATAATAATAATAATAATAATAATAATAATAATAATAATGAGGGAGGGAAAGGGAGGGGGAGAGAAAGAGAGGGAGGGAGGGGGGAGAGAGAGAGGGAGGGAGGGGGAGGGGGAGAGAGGGAGATGGGGAGAGAGGGAGAGGGAAAGAGAGAGACAGAGACAGAGAGAGAGAGAGATGTTCCAATGTAATGATCTCCATGGCCCTTTCTACTTGTCTATTCCAAACAGTGCCACGGTTTGATCATCTCATCTCTCTAATCAACCCACAGAAGGTTTCGTGTGTAGCGTAACCCTTTTGAAGCCTACTCCGATTCACCTCTCTCTACAGGACCAACTCTGAATCTTGACCTGCTGGCAGAAGATCAATCCGTTGCAATGCCCACAGAATCATTAGCATTCCCACTCCCCTAAAGACCCAACACAAAGGAATAGTTCAAAGATCACCCGTTTGTTCAGCGCATATTCATGCATGCATTGCTTTTGATTGTTGCTGATCATCTACCTGCCCTTTGAAAACCTGAACTGCCACCCTTTGCCAAGGAGCAAAAACCCAGTCAAGTCAACCCACCATGTTTCCAAAAAATGAAAGGCAGGAGATGCCCTCATTATCATTCCCAGGGTATCAGATATGTCAAGCTAATAAGAACAAGGGTTGCTGCTTGTATAATTACTTAAGAGCCATTTTCTTCCATTTCTTTACAGCTGCTTGGCAAATAGAGTGAAAGAGAACGGATGAAAATCCAAGGAGGAGTAAAAAAAAACCTTATATTCAAAACATGGCAGCAAATGATGAAGATCAGATATGTCCCAATAGAAGAGAAGAGATGTTCAGATTGGAACTTGTCCCCTCCAGGAGCCAAGATCCAGATAAGCAGGATTAACACCAGACAAACAATCAAACAAACAGAAAACAATACCTTCTGTTAAGTAACTACCAAGGGAAACTTCAACCAAAACTGCCAGGAAGTAAATTCCATGCCTCCCACACCCTGATTATGTTACTTAGTTGGATAATGAAACATCTGCAGGTCAATGACCACCAAGGATTCCACGCATCCTCTCCAACAGCCAAAATCCAGAGAAGCAGGGATTAACACCAGACAAACAATTAAGCAGAAAACAATATCCACATCAAGGAACTTCCAAGGAGAAAACAACAACTCTAGCAACACTGATAGGGCAAGTTTGCTCCATAAACATAGAGCAAACCACAGACTCACTTCTACTGATGATGTACAAGTTGGGTAACAAAACATCTGCATGCAAATAACCAAACTCAGAGAACGCAGAGGACTCCATGATGAGTTATGTTTCTAGATTATCCTTCCCTTCCAAACCTGCCTGGCATTGTTCAGAAATTTATCATCTCTGCTCCCTTAACTCATAGAAAACACCTCACGGGCTAATTCAAATATTCTACATTCTCTCCCTAATTAATTTTTGTCTTAAGGCCTCCTTGTACGGGTTGGAGTTTTCAAAGGCTGGGAGTGACTATTACCTGTAATTTCCCAACTTCAGCCCCTCCATTTCATGCAATAATTTGCACTAACCAAACAGGCATTTCATCACCGGCGTCGGAAGACAAATGGATTCTGTGAAAAAAGTGCCTCCAGTTGCAATTCTTTCGGAGTTTTACAAATGGAGGCGAAATTCACAACGGTCAGAAAAGGCCGGATGGGAAACTGAATTAAGGCTGGAGAAGATCATGATTGATGGCTCGGAGGAGGAGGAGGACGACAAAGGGATGCCTCTGCCTAGGAAAACGCAGGGAGCGAGCTGACAGTTGAAAAACCCGGGCTGTTAACTTTAGCTACCAAAAGTTTCCAAAGAGCGTCACAGTCCTGAGGCGACGGTTGATAAATGAGGCAGAGGAAAGGAGGGGAAATCCCCCCACACACACACACCATCCTGCAAAGTGTCGGTAATTACAATAAAGCCACCAGGGTACCACTGGGCAATCAAACAGGAGAAGCTCCGTGGATACAGCTCATGAGAGCAGGAGAAGGGAGCCTCTTAGAGTAATATTTTCAGTAACTAGGAGATTACAGATTAACAGAGTTGGAAGGGACCTTGTAGGTCATCTAGTCCAACCCCCACAAAGCAGGAGACCCTACCCCATTTCTGACAGATGGCAGTCCAGTCTCTTCTTGAAAGCCTCCAGTGATGAAGCTTCCACAACGTCTGAAGGCAACTTCTGTTCCATGGGTTGATTGTTTTCACTGTCAGAAAATTCCTCCTTATTTCCAGGTTGAATCTCTCCTTGATCAGTTCCTATCCATTATTTCTTGTCCTGCCTTCTAGTGCTTTGGAAAATAGCTTGACCCCCTCCTCTCTGTGGCAGCCCCTCAAATATTGGAAGATGCTCTCCTGTCTCCCTTGGTCCTTCTCTTCACTAGACTAGCCAGGCCCAGTTCCTGCAACCGTTCACCGTATGTTTTAGCCTCCAATCTCCTAATCATCTTGGTTGCTCTTCTCTGCACTCTTTCTAGAGTCTCTACATCTTTTTTATAGTGTGGTGACCAAAACTGGATGCAGTACTCTAGGTGTGGCCTTACTAGGGCTTTATAGAGTGGTATTAGTACCTCCTTTGATCTTGATTGTATCGCTCTGTTCATGCAATTTAGGATTGCGTTGGCTTTTTTTGGCTGCCGCTTCTGTGATTAATGTATCTGGTTCTTTGAAAGAACATGGAATGTTTTTCATGTGGAATGCAGAACTTCTGATAAGGACCGGTTTAGGCCAGCTGGAGGCAAAGATTGTACAAAAAGTTGAACTTGAATCATTTGAAAAGTCATCACAGGGCACTCCTCGACTTACGGACACAATAAAGCCCCAGATTTCTGTTGCTAAGTGAGACAGCGGTTAAGTGAGTTTTGCCCCATTTTACAACCTTTTATTGCCACAAATAGGGACGCGGTGGCTTGGTGGCTAGGACGCTGAGCTTGTTGATCGAAAGGTACCGGCAGTTCAGCTGTTCGAATCCCTAGCGCCGCGTAACGGGGTGAGCTCCCGTTACTTGTCCCAGCTTCTGCCAACCTAGCAGTTCGAAAGCACGTAAAAAAAATGCAAGTAGAAAAATAGGCACCATCTTTGGTGGGAAGGTAACAGCGTTCCATGCGCCTTTGGTGTTGAGTCATGCCGGCCACATGACCACGGAGATGTCTTCAGACAGCGCTGGCTCTTTGGCTTTGAAACGGAGATGGCACTGCCCCCTAGAGTCGGGAATGACTAGCACATATGTGCGAGGGGAACCTTTACCTTTATTGCCACAAATATTTAGTGAATTAGCAACATGGTTGTTAAGTGACTCCAGCTTCCCCATTTGATTTTACTTGTCAGAAAATTGCCAAAGGGGAATCACACGATCCCAGGACACTCCCAACCATTATAAATAGGAGAGAGTCACCAAGCAAAATTTCCAGAATTTTAATCACGTGACTATGGGGATGTTGTTCAAAGTTACAATGGCACTGAAAAAAGTTGACTTATTACCATTTTTCACGTTTATGGCCATTGCAGCACCCCCCATGTTCAAATTCCAGATGCTTGGCAACAGACAGTGGCTCATAGTTATGACGGCGGAGGTCACGTGATTCCCTTCGGCGACCTTCTGACAAGCAAAGTCAACGAGGAAGCCAGATTCACTCAACTGGTGAATCACTAAATTGCCAACGGCAGTGATTCACTCAACAACGGTGGCAAGGGAGGTCACAAAACGGATCAAAATTCACCTAACCACGGTCTCCTTTAGCGACAGAAACCTTGGGCTCGATCGTGGTCGCACGTCGAGGACTACTTATACGGAACAAAGAAAAGAAATGAAAGAGAGAAAAAGAAAGAAGAAAAAAGTGCAGAAAGAAAAAAAAATCCCCCCTCCTCTCGGTCTCCCTCATATGTTACTTTGAAAGGTCGCTAAGTCGAGAACCAGTCATAGTCGAGAGGACTAAATGGTGTCTGTTTATCAGTTTAGGAAAAACAAATCTATTGACCAGGAGAATAAAATTGCTGAGGTACAAAATCAAAGTGTATCAGCTGATAAACTGGGGGTTGGACTAGATGACCTATAAAGTCCCTTCTGTTAATCTGTAAGTAAGTAAACTGTAAGTAAATGCAAAGGCCATAAGTTATCCGCACATGGAAACAAAACATATTAACACTTGGGGGAAAAAAACAGGAATATCTTTATAGCATTCCAATTTTATCCTGTGTATATTTTATACACACAAAATTTCATTTAGCCCCCTCACATTTTCCTTGTCTATAATCTTGCAAGAGATCAAATATATGTTAGAACTGAGCCCTCCTTCCCCTGCCACAAGGGTAAAATACGAAGAAGTTGTGCTTTTAAGATTTCATCGTTTCAAGAATAAATTTGGAAAGATAACCAGCTGTGGCTTGGCATTCTCCATGGTCCTGAAAATTATATGCATATTACATTAATTACATGTAATTAAGACATGCAAATTAACAGAACGGTCCCTCCTAAAACACAGTGTATTTCACTCTATATTTAAGAATTTGTCCACCCTTTAATTAAACCTTCTTGGTGACGGGGGAAAAAAAAGGGG
This sequence comes from Pituophis catenifer annectens, assembly GCF_029215685.1. Taxonomy (NCBI): domain Eukaryota; kingdom Metazoa; phylum Chordata; class Lepidosauria; order Squamata; family Colubridae; genus Pituophis; species Pituophis catenifer. Next base: position 23,733,228 of record NW_027256892.1, read on the forward strand.
GCGAGCAGGATATTGAGTTAATTTGGGGGGGCCCTGCTGCAAAGCACAGATGTAAATTTATGTCTTTTATTGGGCTAATTCATATGGGGAACTTTCCAACGTTCCATAAATCTTCAAGCGTGGATATTAGGGCCAGCGAGTTTGATGCGGAGGAGGAAAGAACGAGAATAAATTATGTCGCTTTTGATTTTGTTAGTCTGAGACATTTTCCAGGCTTTTGCAAAAGTAAGAAGAAGAAGAAAACGGCATTACTTCAGAACCGTTCATTGCCGCGGGAAAAAACAAGAATCTAGTCCTATTTTCAGGGAATTTGCTTGTGACTCGCATCCATGGATCTTATCTAACGTAAAGGTTGACTGCTGTGTTTTTTTTTTCCTTGCATATGTCCTGTAGCGTGTACAAGACATCTGCCTGTGGAAGAACGGGAAAGGAAATTGAATTCGGTGATTCCCCAAACCTGCTTAAAAAGGGAAGATTTTTCAATTGGAGAAGCAGGGAGGAGCGGTAGGTATGTTCACCGCCTTGAGTTATTTAGAAAAATATTAAAAGTGGGATAAAAATACATGCATAAATGGAAGACTTCCTACCCTCCGGATCTGTTGGAACTGCGACATGCAAAACGGTAACTCAACACAGGAGGAACCAAATTAAACCATTCAAGGTTTGAGCTGCTCTCTATCCCGAGCGTGGACCGATGTTAAACCTGATTGATACCAATACAATATATGATTTGTATTTGGGACCAGATTCTACTGGAGTTGGGTGGATAGTAAATTTAAATCAATCAATCAACATATCGAAGTTGTTCCAAAAATGCTTTTTTCAAGAGGCAACTGGACCTTGTTTTTTCTTGAAGACGTTTCTTTGATTCTTCTAGCTAACCAAGAATTAACCCAACCAAGGATAGAATTCTCTTTGGTAACGAGAAGATGGCTTGTTACAGATCTAAAGTCTGATGCTAGACTGTTTATTTCCAAGAAGTAGAAGGAACGGACAACAGTTTTACTTTCAGAACTGTTAGAACGCTATCCTAAGGAGGGAAAGACTTAGGGATTTACACATTTAAGCAGGAGAATTGTATAATATAGTTATCCAGGGCTCCTAGTGGTGCCTTATATTTCACAAAAAGCTGTCCATGTAAATCAAGGGTCTTTCAATATCATTTTTACCGGCCTGTAGGAATGCAACTGTTAGACGCGAATAACCAGATCCACAAACACAGACTTCATTTTGCTACTTTATTGTTCGTGCCTATTTCACAGGAATCATTCCAAACTGGCAGTTTATACCTGGGCAGGGGAATGCGGTGGTTCAGTGGCTAAGATGCTGAGCTTGTCGATCGAAAGGTAAGCAGTTCAGTGGTTCGAATCCCTAGCACCGTGTGACGGGGTGAGCTCCCGTTACTTGGCCCAGCTTCTGCCAACCTAGCAGTTCAAAAGCATGTAAAAACAACCTCTGGGAGGGCAAAAATGGCCTCCTCAGGCTCTGGAAACGGGCCCATTTCCAGCCTTCCCAAGCTTCCGGTAGGGCTGTTTTTTGCCCTCCCCGAGCCTCCGTACATGCCCTGCACTTACCTGCATCCAAAACGGACCATGTGGGAACTCCTGGGAGGGGAGGGGAGGGGTGGGCAGGGTGGGGCCAGCCAGGAGTGGGATTTGGGAGTTCTTCAAACTGCACAGAATCTTAGCTAGAGGTTCTCCCGAACCCCTGCGAATCCCCATCAGCCCACCCTTGACTCCTTCCAACTTTGAACTGAGTGACACAATTAACAGTTGTATTTACACAAAAGGCTTGTTAGTCATTTCTCTACAGTCAACTCCAAGTGGCGTACTATATAAATGAAGATTAAAATGATATATCTTCTGACACAAAAGAGCGACAATATTTAGCAGTGCCATGCCTGTTGCAATCGCAAAGGAGTTGGCCATCTGGAAGGCGAAATATGGAAAATTCACCTCCATAATCACCATCAACATCAATGAAAAAGGCTGGATAACGGGGAGATTTTTACCAACCAGAAAGCTCAGTCCCCAATGCTTCAAGGCAGGCTATAATGGCTGTTAGCCATGAGAAAACTGATCTTCCATATTCAAGACAATCTCGTCTTGGTGGGGGATAAACGACAGGAGAAAACTTTGCTTTCTCCTACAAAAGGATCTTGCTGGACGTCACAGAAAATAGCTGTCAGCTTCTTCATGCATGACAATTCTGACATTTATTTATTTATTTATTTATTTATTTATTTATTTATTTATTATTTATTTATTTATTTATTTATTTATTTATTTATTTATTTATTGGTTCGATTTATATGCCGTCCTTTCTCTGGAGACTCAGGGCGGCTTACAATGCATTAAGCAATAGCCTTCATACTTTTGTATATACCTGCTTAGTAGGGCTATAAAAACAAAGTAATTGAATTACCAAAACCCCAAATCAAAGTTTCATTTTTTTCCCCGTTTCAAGCAAGCCCAGCCCTGTCAACTCGCAAAGCATCCTTGACCTGCTCTCGAATTGCCATAGGCAAAGGAGATGGAAAACCGACGAAGCAGCACGGCAGCAGAAAACAAAAGCACATTCCAGACATCTCTCTCTCAAGGCTATCTCCCAGGGTTACCCACAGCGACTGGAGGGGAGAAATCTCTACAACCTGCGAAGTTGCTCCATTGGAGAATGTGATTGATGACACATCCTGGGGGGAGGGGGGAAACAGGGTCATGATTGGGGCGTAAATTACATGGGGTCAGAGTTGGCTTCATTTGGAACATGCCGACATGAAGCTCCTAAGAAATAACTGGATTTCTTTTGAAGCACGGCTTCAAATTCACTATATATATAGTGATGGGAAACCTTCTGTTAAGTTTTGGAGAAATCTCACCCGCTGAAGCCACCTGGGCTTACAAGGAAGATGGTTTCTCCAGGCAGGAAAAATGCAAAAAGAATTTGATCTCCTTCTGCGAAGTATAATCTGACAGGGGTGGGTTATTACATACGAGGCTGATTGAATCAGCAAGGAGAAGAGTTATTTCAGTCAGAATTAGAGCCACTGATTTTGCAAAGAGGCCTTGATGCTACTTTAGGCAGCGTGGCGGTGAGGATTAAGGATACATTCCCGAGATGGTTGGGAATGTAAGTGGGGGGGGGGAGAGAAAATGCTGATCCTGAAGAGCTGCCAAATCAATTTGAGGGTAATGCAAAACATGATAGAGCATCAACCTCATGTGGAGAAACTTCGGGCTAATGATTAGGCGCAATGTGGAGCATGCAACGTGGAGTGTAAGGGAAGCTAAACACATCCTGTTCCAGCCTGGAAAAACAGCTTCCCAAGCTGGCTTTGAAGAAAGAGCTAAAAGCAAATGACGTCATTCTCAAAGAGAGGGACCACGATCAACCGCACTCTACTGTCATGGCAATGCGGAAGACCATTGTTATTTAACAGAATGACGGAGTTGGAAGGGACTTCGGAGATCTTCTAGTCCAACCCCCTGCTCAAGCAGGAGACCCTATACCCGTGATGGGGAACCTATGGCACGCGTGCCACAGGTGGCACACAGAGCCATATCGGTGGGCACTCGAGTGTTGCCTATTGGTGGGCATGCATGCACCACCAAGCTGATTTTCGGGCCTTCCAGAAGTTGGCAAATGGGCCGTTTCCAGCCTCCAGAGGGCCTCCGGGGAGTGGAGAAGGCCGTTTTCGCTCTCCCCAGGCTCCTAGAAAGGCTCTGGAGCCTGGGGAGAGTGAAAAATGAGCCTTCCAGTCCCACCGTGCCATCGCATGCCAAAAGCGGGGGTCGTGCATGCATATGTGGTGGGTGGGGTGCATTAAATTATGGATGTGGGCACACACATGTGCGACCACCCCATGCTCCTCCCATTTCATACAAAGGGCTGTCCAACCTCTTCTTAAACACTTCCAGTGATGGAGCACCCACAAGTTGTTCCACCGATTAATTGTTCTCACTGTTAGGAAATTTATCCTTAGTTCTGAGTTACTTCTCTCCAGTGGTGAAATCCAATTTTTTTTTTTACTATTGGTTCTGTGCGCGTGGCTTGGTGGCCGTGGCTTGTCAGATGCGGCAGGGGAAGGATACTGCAAAATCTCCATTCCCACCCCACTCTGGGGTCAGCCAGAGGTGGTATTTGCCGGTTCTCCGAACTACTCAAAATTTCCTATTCTATATTCTATTCTATTCTATCTCCATTCTGCCCTCCCTATCCCTCAGCTCCAGTGTGGCAACACTGAAGCGGTCAAAAAATGGCTTCCATCAGGTCAGCTTCAGGGTTGAACACATAATTACGTAATGTTCATAAGTCACTTTTTTTCAGTGCCATCGTGACTTTGAGCAGTCACTAATATGTAGACATTCCTCTGTTAAATCCAGGGTGGATTTGATTTAAATCGAGTTGATTTAAAACACAATTTAAATCATGATTTAAATCACTAGTAAAAAGGCTTGATTTAAATCAACTCGATTTAAATCATAATTTTTAAAGAGCAACTGTCATCTCTGCTACTCCTTTGACCCGCTGTTGACTCACCGATAGTCCCAGTGTTGCAGAATATACAGCCTCCTGCTACGTAACTGAGCTCCGTTTCATGCTGAATCAACTAAATTATTTATGTATTTTAAATAGAAAACTATCTTATGATAGATTTTTACCCCAAAAGTTTTTTATTAAAATAAATTCGATAAAAATAAAAAAAAATCCGATTTAAATTAAAAAAAATCTGTTTTTTTTTTATTTTTTTAAAAAAATCATTGATTTTTATCCACCCTGGTTAAATCTAACTTGGATATATTGCTGCTAATTGGGATAGTGGGGCAAAATAATAAACTTTAGCTCTTCAAATCATCCTTTGCCTGAAATGAAGTCTTCTGAGGGGAGTCCAAAGTTGGCCCAACCTCACTTCTCCAGGAACGGAGAATGAAAACACGTCCTTATTGTCGCGATTTCCTCAGAGAACGCAAAAGCCACAAGAATGAAACACGGCGATTTGCTTCGCACTATCAAAGCAGGTGAGAAGAGCGATAAAATCTGTTAGCTTGAACAAGATTGTTTCTTCTGATCCTCCCTGCACCGCTGATTGTCTTCTCGCCCCTGATTCTTGGAATCTGACAGGGTTCGAGGAAGAAAGCTGTTGAATGAGGTATGAAGGAAAACATCACCGTGGCCTCTGTTGAACCTCAGAGCTTCTGACGGCTGCTTTTTCTTTGTCCGGGACTTTCAAGGGCAATTTTCTTTTTCAACACTGCCGGAAGAGTCACATTGGTCTTGGATTGTGGCTCAGGGAGCGGATACACTCTGTGCTTTCGAAATGGTAAATCAGGGGCCACACTCAAAATGTGGTGGGAAAGTTACAATAATATGATTGATTCATTGATTGATAGATAGATAGACATACAGTAGATAGGTGATAGATAGATGATAGATAGATTGATAGATAGACATAGATAGATAGATTGATAGATTGATAGATGATAGATGATAGATGATAGATGATAGATTGATAGATAGACATAGATAGATGACAGATGATAGATAGATTTATAGATTGATAGAAGCCGTCCCTGGATCCGGCAATATTGGCCAACTATCGTCCTGTCTCCAACCTTCGCTTCCTGGCGAAGGTTGTTGAGAGTGTGGTCGCGCGACAGTTTCCACAATTCTTGGAGGAAACATCCTATCTAGATCCGTTCCGGTCGGGTTTCAGGCCTGGACACAGCACGGAAACGGCATTGGTCGCGTTGGTTGATGATCTCTGGAGGGCTCGGGACAGGGGTTGTTCCTCTGTTCTGGTCCTGTTAGACCTCTCAGCGGCTTTTGATACCATCGACCATGGTATCATGCTGCACCGGCTGGAAGAGTTGGGGATGGGGGGCACCGTATTACGGTGGTTCTCCTCCTTTCTCTCCGACCGGTCGCAGTTCGTGTTGGCAGGTGGGCAGAGGTCGACCTCAAGGCCTCTTATATGTGGAGTGCCTCAGGGGTCGGTCCTCTCGCCCCTCCTGTTCAACATTTATGTGAAGCCGCTGGGTGAGATCATCCGTGGCTTTGGGGTGAGATACCACCAGTACGCTGATGACACCCAGCTGTACATCTCCACCCCAGGCCACCCCAACGATGCCCTTGAAGTGATGTCCCAGTGCCTGGAGGCTGTGCGGATCTGGATGGGGAGGAACAGGCTCAGGCTCAACCCTTCCAAGACTGAGTGGCTGTGGCTCCCGGCATCCCGATATAGTCAGTTGACTCCATCACTGACTATTGGGGGCGAGTCGTTGGCCCCCACAGAGAGGGCTCGCAATCTGGGAGTCCTCCTGGATAGGCAGCTGTCCTTGGAGGAACATCTGACGGCTGTAACCAGGGGGACCTTTTGTCAGGTTCGCCTGATCCGCCAGTTGCGGCCCTTTCTTGATCGGGATTCCCTGTGCACAGTCACTCATGCCCTCGTCACCTCTCGCCTTGACTACTGCAACGCTCTCTACATGGGGCTCCCCTTGAGGAGCACCCGGAGGCTCCAACTGGTCCAGAATGCAGCAGCGCGGGTAGTGACGGGAGCAGCCTGGCGCTCCCATGTAACACCGCTCCTGCGCGAGCTGCACTGGCTCCCAGTGGTCTTCCGGGTGCGCTTCAAGGTGTTGGTTATCACCTTTAAAGCGCTCCATGGCATAGGGCCTAGCTATCTTCGAGACCGCCTGCTGCCACCGACAATCTCCCATCGACCCGTGCGCTCCCACAGAGAGGGCCTCCTCAGGGTGCCATCAGCCAAACAGTGCAGGCTGGTGACCCCCAGGGGGAGGGCCTTCTCTGTGGGGGCACCTACCCTCTGGAATCAGTTGCCCCCAGAGATAAGGAAAATCCAAGACCTCGGTGCCTTCCGCCGTGCCCTTAAAACCTTCCTTTTCCAGCAAGCCGGGCTGGCCTAATTTTTTAAGTGTTTTTAAGTGTTTTGTTTATTGTTTTTAATTAATGGGGCCAAATTTATATATGTATATTTTAACTGTATTTTAATATTTGTACTTGATGTTTTTACTTGGCTGTTCACCGCCCTGAGTCCTCAGGGAGAAGGGCGGTATACAAATTCAAAATAAAATAAAATAAAAAAAAAATAGATAGACATAGATGATAGATGATAGATGATAGATGATAGATAGATAGATGATAGATGATAGATAGATAGATAGATAGATAGATAGATAGATAGATAGATAGATAGATAGATAGATAGATTTATTTATTTATTTATTTATTTATTTATTTATTTATTTATTTATTTATTTATTTATTTATTTATTTATTTATTTATTTATTTATTGGTGCGATTTATATGCCGCCCTTCTCCGGAGACTCAGGGCGGCTTACAATGTGTTAAGCAATAGCCTTCATACTTTTGTATATACCTGCTTAGTAGGGCTTTCGGCCCCCCCTAAGCGGTGTTCTTTTTTATACAAAGTCACCTTATTGGCCCCACAATCCAGGTCCTCATTTTACCTACTTCGAAAGGGTGGAAGGCTGAGTCAACCTTGAGCCTGGTGAGATTTGAACTCGCAGTAATTGCAGGCAGCTGGTGTTACTTAACAGTGCTTTAGTCTGCTGCGCCACCAAGGCTCAGTGATATAGATAGATAGATAGATAGATAGATAGATAGATAGATAGATAGATAGATAGATAGACAGACAGATAGATGATAGATTGATAGATGATAGATTGATAGATGATAGATGATAGATTGATAGATGATAAATGATAGATGGATAGATAGATAGATAGATAGATAGATAGATGATAGATTGATAGATGATAGATGATAGATGATAGATAGATAGATAGATAGATGATAGATGATAGATGATAGATGATAGATAGATAGATAGATGATAGATTGATAGATAGATAGATGATAGATTGATACATGATAGATGATAGATGATAGATGATAGATGGATGGATGGATGGATGGATGGATGGATGGATGGATGTGTGGGTGGGTGGGTGGATGGATGGATGGATGGATGGATAGATGAGAGAGAGAGGGAGAGGAAGAGAGGGAGAGAGGGAGAGAGAGATGGATATCCCAAAGGTGCTTTTTTCAAGAGGCAACATGACTTTCTGGTTTTTCTTTGAAGATGTTTCGCTCCTCATCCAAGAAGCTTCTTGGATAAGAAGCTAAACATCTTCAAAGAAAAACCAGAAAGTCCAGTTGCCTCTTGAAAAAAAGCACCTTTGGGACAACCACGACCTGGATGGCTGAGAATCTCCATGGACATTTAGCTAGGTGGCCTCAATGGCCCTCTAAAAGGATGCAAATGACCAGCTGTCTGCAAGGAGTATCAATCCTTCCATTCCCCACTATCCTAGTCAGAGCTGAAGAAGCTTCTTGGATGAGAAGCGAAACATCTTCAAAAGAAAAACCAACAAAGTCCAGTTGCTCCTTGAAAAATCACCCTTGGGACAACCATGACCTGGATGACTGAGAATCTCCACAGACAGACAGACAGACAGACAGACAGATGTCTACTTGGAGAGGAAATGGTTTTCAAGGGATGGAGTCAAGGTCAGGTTAGACTTCCAGGTGCACATTAAGGAGTCAATTCTTAACAGTGAGAACAATTAACCAGTGGAACAGCTTGCCTCCAGAAGTTGTGGATGCTCCAACACTGGAGGTTTTCAGGAAGAGACTGTCTCAAATTGATACAGGGTTTAGAAGGGGGTTGGACTAGAAGACCTCCAAGGTCCCTTCCAGTTCTATTCTGATGGATTGATTATTTGAAATCCAAGCATCCAAAGATGAAACCTAGACCAGGAGGCCATGCTTTCCGTGTTCTGAATGCTCCTCTCTTAACAGAGCTAAAAAGCTCAACCGCTGGGTTGAATATTTAACGGCTATAAATATGCCGGTAATGATAATTGCCAGAATGATGGTAGAGCCCCATGAATAAATCTCGTCTGACGCTATTTTAAAAAGCTGCCCTTCCTTATATATTGCATGCCTCCTCTACTGGTCCCTTCAACTTATCTTTCTCTGCTATCCTTCCGTTTTTTTAAAAAATTCCTCCGCCGTCCCCGATCCCCAAGGCCAAACATAGAAACTTCCGCATACATTATCCCAGTCCTTCCAGCAGATCCTGTTGTCCTTTTAATAAGACCTTTGGCACTTAGTGCTAATAGAGAGCCCTGTGACACACTGCGCTGGCCATGGTTTCGAGGAAGCCCCCATGGCGAACATGATAGGACAGGGCTGCTGACTCACCCCCCCCCCACCCCCCACCCCTGAGACTGCAGAGATGCAATCAAAAAAGGCGACTCGGCGATCAATTCCATTCCTGTTTGAAGCCACCAGGACGGTCCGTAAGGGGCAAAATGTAATTATATCTATAAAGAAGTATGAAATGCAGGAATAAAACAAGATTCTGGCGGGAGAGTTCATCGTGAGATACACAGATCTACTGTAGCATCAAAACCTTGGGAGAAGTGTCATCTAAAATGCCAACATCAAAGCATTTGGCCGTTAGAATCATAGAGTAACAGAGATGGAAGGGACCTTGGAGGTCTTCTGGTCCAACCCCCTGCTCAAGCAGGAAACTCTATACCCGTGATGGCGAACCTATGGCACCTGTGGCACATGGAGCCATATCGGTGGGCACCTGAGCCAACTATTTTCGGGCCTTCTGGACCCACCAGAAGTAGGGAAACAGGATGTTTCCTGCCTCCGGAGGGCCTGGGGGGGTGGGGAAGGCCCATTTTTTTCCTCTCCCCATGCTCCAGAGCCTCTCTAGGAGCCTGGGGAGGGTGAAAATGACCTTCCCCACCCCCGGAGGCCCTCCGGAGGCAGGAAACGGATCATTTGCCAACTTCCAGTGAGACCAAAAGACCCGTTTTTTGCTCTCCTCAGGCTCCAGAGCCTCTCTAGGAGCCTGGGGAGGGCAAAAACAACCTTCCTCACCCACTCACCCCCGGAGGCGTTCTATTCTATTCTATTCTATTCTATTCTATTCTATTCTATTCTATTCTATTCTTTTCTATTCTTTTCTATTCTTTTCTATTCTATTCTATTCTATTCTATTCTATTCTATTCTATTCTATTCTATTCTATTCTATTCTATTCTATTCTATGATTAACAGAAAGGTGTTGTGGCCTCATAAGATCCAAAGCACTTTGTCTCCATCATTTTTGCAGCCATGTTGTTAAACTATTGTTTTATTTAGACAAAGCAAGTCCTCTTGCCCTTTAAGATGACCTGACATTATGAATAAAAAACAACCGGAAATCAAATACAGTACAAAATCCAAAGAGCGATTCAACAGGCAGACATTTGCAGGCTGAACAATCATAGCAACACAAGGCAAAGCAGAATCAGCTGGCGCCAAATCTGTCTTCAAGACCTTGCTTCTCGACTGTCTTCTGAAGGCATCTAAAGAGACTTACAGTTGACCGACTTGTCGTGTTGGCAGCCTAATGACATCATGCTGCCATTTGGAACTTTTTCTCCCTGAGGAAATATTACTTGGGAGGAAGGTGAGAAGAAATGATAGTAGATGATGCATGAAATGAAAGACTTGGAAGATGTTCTCCATTCTTCCCATAGAATTCCCCGAACAAGGTTGATATGACCAACAGTGGCTCTTTTGGACTTCGGATAGAAATCCTTCCCAGAATTGAGAAGAGATCCCAGAAATCAAACATGAAAGTCCTGCAAACAGATCAGGTCGTCTTTGAGTCTTTAACAAGACCCAGGACAATGGATCATTCCCTCAGGAGATGCAGTTAGCCAATGCAGGAGAGGTCACACCAAGGAGGCCACTTCGTTGAATAACATCTACAAGCAAACAACCGACCTCAGAGAGCGCCAAGAATTCCACAACAGCTTCATGCAATCTGTTTCTGTTGGGCTAATGACCACAAACCGAGCCTTTGAGGCAACATTTCTAGGAGCGAAATGTAGCCGAGAAAATAAACAGCATATCAGGAGAGCAATAATTCAGTCCGTCCTTCCCATTTTCCTCCATATATCTCCTTAGGCTTGGCACACAGTCCTTGCCATCTCCCCTCATTAAAAGTTTTAGAAATCTTTTGACCTTGGAGCTTCACTTCATTCTCAAAGGTTTCCGGGAGAAAGGATGAAGGGATCTGCATACGAGCTTAGGTACAGATGGGCTCGAATTGCATCGTAAATATTCTCTGGCCATAATATGGTCAAGAGAGAGAGGTGGGGGGGAAATTAATCTATTTATTTGACTGGCGTCTCTGAAAAAGATGGGAAGCAGAGATGATATTTTATTTCGGGAGGCAGATCAAAGAAAGATGATTTATGGCCAAAAAGATTTTCTTGCAACCTGCCAAAAAGAAATAAGTAAAATAAACAGGTGGATTTTTATTTATTTATTTGCCCTGGGAGCGTTTTTGATGGCTTCTTTGGGTGAGGTGGTTAAACTTGCCAATAAAAGAGAAGGTGCTATTTAACCAACTTTCAGGTATGACTAACTACGTTCACACAGAAATACAATACTGCATTGGTTCCAGTGGGTAGGTTTAGTCTAGTAAAAAAAATGGGGTGACATGACAGCTGTCAGCATTCTGATGCTGCCATAAAAAGACGAGGCTTGACTTTTCACCTACTTATTTTCTCTGTAGATAATATCCCCTAGGAGATGGGATGGGAGGGGGGAACATTCCTGTGGGGGTGAGGTCAGAAGCTGGGGAGACTGACTTGGAAGATGGCCAATGAGGAGATGAGAATTGGGGAACGGAAAGGGAAGGGTTTGGGGGTCAGAGGGTTAGTATCGGCTACGACGAAGTCAGGGACAGATCTGTCGTACTCAATAAATGGAATATTTCAGCAAAGATTAATTGTTTGGGAGTGCAATTTATTTGAGATGACATCGAAACCTGACAACATCAGTGTTCCAATATCTGAGGGGCTGTCACAGAGAAGAAGGGGTCAACCTCAGAGGTGGGCTGCTGGGGGTTTGTAGCTAAGATTCTGTCCAGTTCAAGAACCCCCAAATCCCATGCCTGGCTGGCCCCGACCACCCCGCCCTGCCCCTCCCAGGACTCCCCACGTGTCCCGTTTTGAATGCAGATAAGTGCAGGGCGTGTGCGAAGGCTCGGGGAGGGCGAAAAATGGGCCTACCGGAAGTTTGGGAAGGCAGGAAACGGGCCCGTTTCTGGTCTCCAGAGGGCCTCTGGAGCCTGGGGAGGCCGTTTTTGCCCTCCCAGAGGTTCGAGAAAAGCCTCCGGAGCCCGGGGAGGGCAAAAATGCGCCATGGCAAAAGGCAAGACAAGAAACAATGGATGGAAACTAATGAAGGACAGAAGCAACTTAGAACTAAGAAGAAATTTCCTGAAGTGAGAACAATTAATCAGTGAAACGACTTGCCTCCAGAAGATGTGGGTGCTTCATCTCTGGAGGTTTTAAGAAAAGACTGAATAGCCAGCTGTCTGAAATGCTATAAGGTTTCTTGTTTGAGCAGGGGGTTGGACTAGAAAACTAGAACTAGATGTTCTAGGTTCTAAGTTTTTCTGGAGAATTTTTTTTTTAATTGGCATCTTCTAAAAGAGAGATTGCATGAGAGAAATTCAGGAGGAAGCATGGTTTCCATTTTTCTGGAAATTTTAAATGTATGGATACATAGAAAGACGCCGGCATATTCAGAATTCAATACTAGAATTAGAAACCATAAACCAAATTATATAAATAGGACACACCAGTGGTGAAATCCAAATATTTTTACTACCAGTTCTGTGGGCGGTGGCTTATGGGTGTGGTGTGGCTTGGTGGGCGTGGCTTGGTATTGCAAAATCTCCATTCCCACCCCACTCCAGGGGAAGGATACTGCAAAATCCCCATTCCCTCCCCACTCCTGGGGGAAGGATATTGCAAAATCTCCATTCCCACCCTACTCTGGGGCCAGCCAGAAGTGGTATTTGCCGGTTCTCCGAACTGCTCAAAATTTCCGCTACCGGTTCTCCAGAACCTGTCAGAACCTGCTGGATTTCACCCCTGGGACACACCCAGGAAGTTTGAGGGGATATAGATTAAAATGGGAGGTTGCAAACATCCCATAGAAAAGCAAAACGGCAAAATTTATTTATCCATTTAACGAATTGAAATGATCTCAATTTCATACTGTTGCCTAGAATCAGTGAGAATTGGGGCAACAATTGGTAGTACAGTGGTCTAAAGCACCCTGTTATTAAGACCAGCTGCCTGCAATTACTGCAGGTTCGAATCTCGCCAAGCTCAAGGTTGATTCAGCCTTCCATCCTTTCTAAGGTAGGTAAATTGAGGACCCAGTTGTGGGGGCAATAAGCTGACTTTGTATAAATATACAAAAGAATGAAGGCTATTGCTTAGCGCATTGTAAGCCGCCCTGAGTCTCCGGAGAAGGGCGGCATATAAATCAAATTAAAAAAAAAAAAAAACATGCGAAGACTGTTATATGAAGAAATGAAATATGACCCAGATGTTTCCATAAATGCTCTTAAGGGCAAGTTTTATTTTTTTAAGGACTCAACATGCATGCTTATGGTTGCATGAATGTATCTGCACCGATTTAAAAAAGGAATCTATTACTTGTGATTTATAACCATCATCATAATTAAGGGTAATAGTAATAGATCTCCTGGGATGGGGAGGCATTTTTTTTTCCCCAAAAATAAAAAATGCTTCCAATCCTTCTGGCTATCTTCAGTTGGAAAGCATGATTTGTGCTGGGTAGGTTTTGAGCCGAGAGGTAAAGATTTCAAAACCTAAACGTGTGATTAACATGTTAACTCCAGGTGGCACCTGGTTCACAGAACACACGCTTGAAAAGACAAAGAGAGAGGGGGGGGCAGGAAATGGGTAAGGAAGAATAAACCGTCAGTGTACTCTCTTGACTGCTTCCTAAAATATTGTAGCATCAGCTGAATGGGGAGGGAAAACTGAGGTTATTCAAAGCCGGCAGCAAATGCAAGCGAGATGAATTGCAAAATGCAACTTTTCAAGAGAAAACAGGCGTGCACGCAAAAGTAAGAAGCGGCAGCAGCCGCAACGCAGAGTAGCTCAAAACCCAACTGCTATCAGGAACATTCTCTGCACAAACAGCACATAGAAGCGCAACTAAGATGATTAAAGGCCTGGAGACCAAAACATACGGAAGAACGGTTGCAGGGTTATTGTAGGATATGAGAAAATTCAAAACCAAAATAGTATGTAGGTATATAGGTTAGAAATGCACATAAGTGAAGATTCAATTTTGCTCAGGCAGGGGGTTGGACTGGATGACCTTCAGGATCCCTGCAAGCTCTGCTACTCTGTTAAATTTGTTAGACATTATTCTGCTTTAAGTTAGTTGGAGAACATGCTGAAAGCATACCAATATGTAACTGTTCTGTCCCCAAAGAACGCAGCACACACAAAGTCCGTTCAAACCTTAGTTTACTAAATAAACCAGTTTTTTTACAACAACAGCTGTTAATTAACTGCATTAACAGCCGCCAAGAATTAAAATAATAATAACTGAAAGCTTACTGTGGTTGGCAGACTGCCCAGAAGCAATTTGCAGGAAGCTGATAAGATAAGCAAGACAAGACACGAAGGTATGTGAACGGAGTTGTTCCCTGCAAATTGCTTCAGTCGGCGTTCCTCCTTAAATAGCCTAAGGGAGTGGCCAATTAGCCCCAAGCCTTACTCTCGAGGAGACCTCCTCCTGAGGAGCCACTCCTGCCTTGGCAGCTCTGCACACCCGTGCATCGAGAAGAGGCTCCTCCTCTTCTTCCTTTTCACTTAAAGGAGCTTCTGGAGGTTCTGAAGGCCCTGGCTGAATCCCCACCCCTGGCACCACATCTTCTCCAGCCTCCTCATTGTCCGACTCGAGCGCCAGCTGCACAGGCTGCTGGCGCAGCACCACACCAGCCTCCTCGCTGTCGGAATCAGCTACTAGCTGCACTGGCCGCTAACGGGCCACAACATGTAACAATGTTGTGTTAGAATATATCTTCTTTTGTTTGAGGCCCGTTAGAAAGAGGCCCACTCTTGAATGCCAAGGCAATAGAGATAAGGAAGAGCCATGCTTGCAAAATATTTTATGGGTAGTTATAGGGAGGTGTTGATGAACATGTAATTAGAGAAAGAAATGATGTTCTCTCTAAAAGAACACAGCTTCGGATTAGCTGTGATCGGTCACTGGGTGTGATGTAGGAGGGGCATGGGGAGGCATCGGGATAGGGAACTATAAAATGTAATTCTTTTCTTTTTTTTTATTTGATTTACATGCCACCCTTCTCTGGAGACTCAGGGCGGCTTACAATGCGTTAAGCATTTCATTCTTTTGAAACTTTAGGTGTGGCTTCCTGGCTCAAACTCCTTGTTGAGATCTGCTGGGATATACCCACCCTATTTTGCAAAATTGTTTTTATTATTTTCTTTGAATAAAGTCTCTTTGTTTTCATCAATCCAAGCTTGTTGGTTGAATTCATTTCCAACATTATGCAAGAATTGCTAGTCTAAAGAAAAGAAGGACTACGGGTGACATGAAAATAATAATAATGTCAGCACTTCAAGCTGCATTTACTCTAGTGCTGACATAAGAAGGAGAAGCGGAGGCGTCTGGAAAGGGACGTTTGACTTTTCACCTACTTAATTTCCCTGGAGATACTATCCCCTAGGAGATGGGTTGGGAGGGGGGAAATTCCTTTGAGCTGAAGTAGTAGATAACAGCGGAGTGACTTGGAAGATGGCCAATGAGTGCAGAGGAGTGGGAAAAGGAAAAGGAGGGTTTTGGGTCAGGAAGTCAGTGTTGGCTACGATGGAGTCGGAGTTAGAATGTCGTGCTTAATAAATGGAAGTTTTTCATCAAAGACTTTGTTTGAAATGCAATTTATTTGAGACGACCTCGAAACCTGACAAATAGCAGTATTCCAGCATTTGAGGGACTGCCCCACAGAAGAGGGAGTCAACCTATTCTCCAAAGCACCTGAAGGCAGAACAAGAGGCAATGGATGGAAACTGATCAAGGAGAGTCGCAACTTAGAACTAAGGAGAATTAAGGAGAAACTTTCTAACAATGAGAACAATCAACCAGTGGAACAGCTTGCCTTCAGAAATTGTGGGTGAGTCATCGCTGAAGGTCTTTAAGAATCACATTTGTAATCCAAAGCATTATATAATCTGGATGCAAATGCAAGTGGTACTTTGATTTAAATTCTGAAATCTCACCAGTCAGACATCATTCACTCATACATTTCTATTTGCTCTTTTTTTTTCTTTTTTTACCATTCCAAATATGTTTACTCTTTGGATACCGATATGGATGGAAACTAATTGAGGAGAGAACCAAGCTAGAACTAAGGAGGAATTTCCTGACAGTGAGAACAATTAACCAGTGGAACAGCTTGCCACCAGAAGTTGCGAATGCTCCAACACTAGAAGTTCTTAAGTTGTTGGATAACCATTTGTCTGGAATGGTATTGTTGTGGCTCCGTTGCCTGAGCCTGGGCTATCGACAGATGCAGACTCTGAGAGTGAGGGAGAGGAGTTGGCAAGGCCTCCCTCTCCAGGACCCTCCTCTCTGGCAATGCCTCCGGAGGACACCAAAGGTCAAATGATAGGCTCAGAGCCAAGCACGTCCCCGCAGCCACAGGTGGACAGCGACAAAGAAGATAAGTGCTGGCTGGACCCTCGGCAGAGGCGCAGGGAGAAGCGTGTGCAGCAGAGGGGAAGGCGTGCCAGAGATTAGCTGAGTCACTGGACCACACCCCACAGGGTATAAATGTGGGTGTGGTGGCCGGTTCAGTTTGTGACGAGCAAAAACTGGAAATAATCCATGATCTCTGTGTTACTGGACTTTGCCTGCTTGATCGGACTGCATTTGGATTAATCCTTGTATTGTTGAAACTCTGCCTGTTTTATCGGAATGCTGGCAGTCTAATCTTTGTTTTGTGTGAGTAAAGTCTGAATTGGCAGCTAGCCACTGGGTTGCTGCCAGCTTTATCTTCAAAGAGTTTTGTCGTGTGGCTTATTAACTCCGGGCCGTCTGTGGGGGTGCGTGTGTGGTACGGGGACAGAAGAGGTATAGGGTCTCCTGCCTGAGCAGGGGGTTGGACTAGAAGACCTCTAAGATCCTTTCCAGCTCTATTGTGATTGATTGCAAAAACCAGAACAAAAGGAAATATTTGTCATCCAATTCTAACATCAAACACACCCATCAAATTAGCATCAACATCTATATTCCTATCCACTAACAACAGAAATATATTGTTGAGGTATAAGGCCATTCTGTCATAGCCGCGATTCAATAAAACCACCCATTACAGAATAACTCAAGTAAAAGAGAAAAAGAAATCCTTTAAAAGATAATTCAGTGTTGAGGGAATTATTTGTTAAGCAGAGTGATGGCGTGTTAGGTGTTTCGTGCCAGCCGTGGCAGTTTCTCAAAAGGCCACCAGATGGGAGCAAAGAGGCACCTTTGATCCCACTGGTGGGCTAAGGGGCTCCGGCCCCTGCAGCCCCATTGGGAGAGTTAATGGCCCTCCGGCCCCCTCACACACCTTGATAAGGGAGGGGCCAAGGGCCCCTATAAGAACCCCTGCTCTTGTTCTACCTTCCTACGGGAATGATCCATGGGCTCAATCCAGGCATGGATGCCTCCGTGCCAGGGAACTCATTTTACCTACTTTATTCCTAAATAAAGATTTAAGTTGATTGCATCCTTGCGTGCTGCCTTTTCTTGGAAGCGCCCTCAACGAACCATCGATCTTCGTGAGATCCCTCACATGGCGACAGGAATGATGAGAAGATTAACAGCAATAGTAATTCAGCCTAATGTGAATAGTTTGACGGTGTTGAGGGAATTATTTGTTTAGCAGAGTGATGGCGTTCGGGAAAAAGAGCCTTGATAGTACAGGGGTTTAGTGCACCCTGTTATTAACACAGCTGCCTGCAATTTCTGCAGGTTCGAATCTCTCCAAGGCTCAAGGTTGACTCAGCCTTCCATCCTTTCTAAGGTAGGTGAAATGAGGACCCAGTTTGTGGGGGCAATAAGCTGACTTTGTATAAAATATACAAAAGAATGAAGGCTATTGCTTAACGCATTGTAAGCCGCCCTGAGTCTCCGGAGAAGGGCGGCATATAAATCAAATTAAAAAAAAAAAAAAAACTGTCCTTGTGTCTAGTTGTTCTGGTGTGCAGTGCTCTATAGCATCATTTTGAGAGTAGGAGTTGAAACAATTTATGTCCAGGATGTGAGGGGTCTGTAGATATTTTCCCAGCCCTCTTTTTGACTCGTGCAGTATACAGGTCCTCCATGGAAGGCAGGTTGGTAGGAATTGGTTTTTCTGCAGTTCTAATTATCCTCCGAAGTCTGTGTCTGTCTTGTTGGGTTGCAGAACCAAACCAGACGGTTATAGATATATATCTTTACTGCCTTGCTCCTGAAGGACCGATTCCACAGAACTTATGGATTTGCGACAACTCCTATATCTGCAGCCTCCTGGTGGAACCGTTGCCGAACCCAGAAAAGTTTGACAAGCCATGTATGCATGAACAAATAAATAAAACGCATATGCATCGAATTACAGCTCGCCGATGCAATATTTTTTTTTAGAAAAAGACAGCCTCCAAGGATCATCCTTGGGGTAAAGTTATGCTAAACGGATGGAAATTAAGAGTTTTATTTTTTTTTTTCCAGGATGGAAGAAGGAAGAGTGGTGGGGGGTGTGGGAGAGAAGAAGCTTCGGTATAAATTGATGGAAGACTTTAATTAACTCAAAGTGCCTAGGGGGGCAAAAAAATAAAATAAAAAAAGAGCCTTGGAAGTAAGGCAGAATTTATTTATTTATTTTTTTCCTTTCCCCAAAAGAAAGCCTCAAAGTGAAATTCCGCTTGCCTGCTCCTTTGGATCGGAGATGGACTCAGGACACCCATATCGAAACCAAAGAGAATGTGACGAGATCATCATCATTAAAGGGTGGGTGGGGGGATTTCAGAACCATTTCAACTGACAGAGAGCTTAAATGTATGCAGAATAGTCATGTACAATTATAGGATACAATAACTCCGGGGTGGGCAAATCCAGAGTTGGCGGCAATATGGAAAGGCCGTTTCTTATTCCTCCTCCGTTCATGCCCGCAGGCATTCCACCGACGCACTTCGAAACAAAATGGTAAATTGGATTGTGGTGATTAAAATTACAAAACGTTATAATAATTAAGCTCTGAAAGAGGCAAAGGCCTTTGCGGGCAGGGGTGGGCTGCTGGGGGGCTCGCAAGGGTTCGGAAGAACCTCTAGCTAAGATTCTGTGCAGTTCGGAGAACCCCTAAATCCCACTCCTGGCTGGCCCCACTCACCCTGCCCTACCCCTCCCAGGAGTCCCATGTGGCCCATTTTGGATGCAGGTAAGTGCAGGGCATGCACGGAGGCTCGGGGAGGGCAAAAAACAGGCCTACCAGAAGGCTGGAAAAGGGCCTTTGGAACCTGGGGAGGCCGTTTTCACTCTCTCGGAGGTTCGAGGAAAGCCTCAGGACAAAAACACCCTTCCCCCGTGGTGCAAGAGGCTGACTAGGCCATGCGGAGCTGGCAGCGGAGTCAGACAGTGAGGAGGCTGGGGAGGACAATGGGCCAGTCCTGAAGTCAGGGGAAGGCCCAGACGAGGGCTCTGCATCGGAGGCAAAGATGGGGCCAGGGCCATCTGGAAGCGATGCGTGGACTCCGGAGCCTCCAGAGACAGATAGCAGAGAGGCAGAGGAACAGGAGGAGCCTGTTCCTAGTGCACGCATGCAAAGAGCTGCCAAAAGGCAAGAGCAGCTAAAGCAAAAAGGACGACTCGGGAGTAAGGCCAGGAGATGATTGGCCCCTCCCAGAAGGCTGAAAAGAGCAGCAACGGCTCCTGGGATCTTTGTAGGAAAGCAAGGTTGCTACATTTGTTTATTGTCGGTGTCTCTTGCTTCTTTGCCAAGAAAAGCCTTTGGCAGGGTGCCAAAGAAGACAAAGGTTGGTGATAAGGCCGAAGGACTGTTTCTGAAGAACTTAATTTGAACTAAGCTGAGAATGAAGTAATTCTCAGCTGTTCTAATAAAATACGTTTGTTTAGGACTAATTGTGACTGGTAATAGTTAGTTGGGCCTAGGTCACAACACTTTAAAGGAAAACAAAGGAAGCCCAGTTGCCT